>NC_134709.1:79232705-79545455 GCF_043290135.1 Rhipicephalus microplus | reverse complement strand
ATCTAACGGCACCGTACTCATCGATGCATTCGCCAACACTTGTTAATACTGCTGATTGTGGCAGAGAATAGTACAGATCTTTGATGTCAGCCGAAAACGCTTTTAACCCTATGTTTTTTCGTTCCCTGACGAAACTTATCACCTGTTCCGAATTTTTTGTCAGGAAGGGGTCATTTATGTCAAGCAAGTTTAATGTTCTTTGCAGATACACAGCTACAGCTTTTTGCCACGTGTCCTTCTCCGACACTATCACTCTGAACGGTACTCCTTCCTTATGCGTTTTAGCACTAAAGAACACATCCAGACTGTCATTTTTACTTTTTCTGATACCGCTAAGCACACCTTCTAGATTCATCCTCTTACAAAGTTCTATTGCTTTTCCCCTCACTTTTTCAATCGAAATACTTTTCTTTTCGCTGAACACTGCCGTAATAGCACTTTTAGCCTTTTCTTTAAATTCATCATGCGAGAAAACCGCAAACCCTCCTTCTTTATCGACTGGAAGTACACTCAGAGCATGCTGTGTCAAGTAAGTTTCCACGCGTTTGAGAGGCAAACTGCGGCATGGAGGCCTACACAATTTTAAAGCGTCCACACCTTCGTTGATGATCCTGGTGGCTTGATCCTCGGGAACCCGCTTCGACACTTGACGTACAATTGATACGAGTTCCGGCTTGTTCTTTTGAGGTTGCACGGCAAACTTTGGCCCAAGTCCCAATACTTCTAGTACAAAGTCCGGTAGGCAGATGCCTTCTGCCACATGAACGTTGGAGGTTGCACTCACGCGCACTTTGTCCACCAAATCACGTAACAGTCGTAATTGAAGCTTCCAGTGGAATTCTATCATTTGGTCTGCCAGACGTAGATGCTTTCGAAAGTGAATCTCCGCTGCATATGACTCGTAAGTTCGATGCATCTGCGCCCGTAGGTAGGCTCTGAAAAGGCGTACCTGTCGAAGCCATTCTGAGCGCTGAATTTTCATGATCCTCGTTCTGTGCCCATCTGAAGGGGTACACCCTCCGAAGAGCGCTCGAACATCCTCTGGTAGAATCTTGTTCCTTATGGAAAAGCTGAGCGTTCTTGCCTTGCACACGGCGTTGACGATGAGGGCTACAACACCCGAAGGATCTCGCAGTACATGAACGAAAGAGCCCGTTGAACGAGAAATGAAGTCAATGAGGGTGGCGATTTGGGCTTGTTGGTATGGTTGCATGATGATGGATGGTAGCGCAGACAACGAACACGGACAAGAGTAGGCACATAGACACAACACAGCGCTAACTTTCAACAACAGTTTATTACACGCAGATCTCCGTGGTGTATGCGATCCACCACGCCAACGTCGCACGTGCGTAGCTCTAAAAACCATCAAATATAACCAACGCGCGTGTTCCAATACTTTACAATTTTATATTTTTCAATCTTTTTCTACTTTTTCTTTCTTCCTTTTATCCCATGTTACCACAAACCCTATCGCGAATACATGTAATCAAGTTCCTTATCTGTCAACACCACTGATGGGCTGCTCACACACGTGTCACCTAGCTCTGCAATTCTGCCGGCCTCCAATACCAACCGCGTCATCTCGTGCCTACTTCTATTGATTATAACCGTTTCCTTGAATTTCGGTGTGCAATTACATCTCTGGCAATGAAGGGAAAGAAAACCATCAGGAACAACACTATTTACTTTGTTATTGTGCTCGCGCAAGCGATCGTTTATGCATCTACTGGTCTGACCGATATAACACTTTCCACAAGTAAGTGGAATGAGGTATACAACACACATGATGCACTCCACAAATAGGTTTCTATGTTTCTTTTGGCATACATTTGCTTTTCCCTTGTCTGGTCTTGTGCTTCTGCAAAGACTCACCAACTTATTGGGTGCCGAGAAAACTACTTGGGACTTGGGCCAAAGTTTGCCGTGCAACCTCAAAAGAACAAGCCGGAACTCGTATCAATTGTACGTCAAGTGTCGAAGCGGGTTCCCGAGGATCAAGCCACCAGGATCATCAACGAAGGTGTGGACGCTTTAAAATTGTGTAGGCCTCCATGCCGCAGTTTGCCTCTCAAACGCGTGGAAACTTACTTGACACAGCATGCTCTGAGTGTACTTCCAGTCGATAAAGAAGGAGGGTTTGCGGTTTTCTCGCATGATGAATTTAAAGAAAAGGCTAAAAGTGCTATTACGGCAGTGTTCAGCGAAAAGAAAAGTATTTCGATTGAAAAAGTGAGGGGAAAAGCAATAGAACTTTGTAAGAGGATGAATCTAGAAGGTGTGCTTAGCGGTATCAGAAAAAGTAAAAATGACAGTCTGGATGTGTTCTTTAGTGCTAAAACGCATAAGGAAGGAGTACCGTTCAGAGTGATAGTGTCGGAGAAGGACACGTGGCAAAAAGCTGTAGCTGTGTATCTGCAAAGAACATTAAACTTGCTTGACATAAATGACCCCTTCCTGACAAAAAATTCGGAACAGGTGATAAGTTTCGTCAGGGAACGAAAAAACATAGGGTTAAAAGCGTTTTCGGCTGACATCAAAGATCTGTACTATTCTCTGCCACAATCAGCAGTATTAACAAGTGTTGGCGAATGCATCGATGAGTACGGTGCCGTTAGATTTAGCTCACAAGCAGGTACGTCCGTCGACAATTTCTTAGAATTACTTAGGTTTTACTTGTCGTCAACGTTTATTGAAAACAATGGTACCCTGTATCTGCAAAAACAAGGAGTATGCATTGGCTCGTGCTTAGCACCAGTTTTAAGTAATTTGTTTTTGGCTGAAATGGACAGGAGGCTATCAGGACGCCTAAATGAATACAATGTTGTGCACGTATTTAGGTACGTCGATGACTTTTTAGTGTTTATCAATGACAGAACTGCAGATTTTGCTACTCAATGTAGTAGCGTTTGTAGCGTTTTTCGTGAGGAGCTTAACCCACTTGAAGTGACTTTTGAAATGCCATGTGACGGAAGGCTCAGATTTCTTGACATTAACTTTCAATTCTCAGATGAAAAGACATGCTGGTGTTACGAGCCCAGAGCAAGTAAGCCTTTACTACAGTTTCACTCAGCGCATACTAAACTGGTAAAACGAGGCATTGCGAAGATGTGCTTGAGTGAGGCACTAAAGAAGTCCTGCCGGTGCCTCATGAATGAAAGCTTCAGACAACAGGTCTCGAGGCTAAGCAATGCCGGGTACCCCAAGAGCCTCGTCGTGTCCGTTGCTGAAGGATTGCACAGAAAAGTGCTGGAGAAAAGATGTGAAGGGATGGATAGGGTGAGCTCAAGAAAGGAAAGTTTTGCCGTAATTCCATACATGCATAAGGTTTCTCACAGGATAAAAAAGATTGCGGAAAAATGTGGCACTAACGTAGTTTTCTCGGCACCCAATAAGTTGGTGAGTCTTTGCAGAAGCACAAGACCAGACAAGGGAAAAGCAAATGTATGCCAAAAGAAACATAGAAACCTATTTGTGGAGTGCATCATGTGTGTTGTATACCTCATTCCACTTACTTGTGGAAAGTGTTATATCGGTCAGACCAGTAGATGCATAAACGATCGCTTGCGCGAGCACAATAACAAAGTAAATAGTGTTGTTCCTGATGGTTTTCTTTCCCTTCATTGCCAGAGATGTAATTGCACACCGAAATTCAAGGAAACGGTTATAATCAATAGAAGTAGGCACGAGATGACGCGGTTGGTATTGGAGGCCGGCAGAATTGCAGAGCTAGGTGACACGTGTGTGAGCAGCCCATCAGTGGTGTTGACAGATAAGGAACTTGATTACATGTATTCGCGATAGGGTTTGTGGTAACATGGGATAAAAGGAAGAAAGAAAAAGTAGAAAAAGATTGAAAAATATAAAATTGTAAAGTATTGGAACACGCGCGTTGGTTATATTTGATGGTTTTTAGAGCTACGCACGTGCGACGTTGGCGTGGTGGATCGCATACACCACGGAGATCTGCGTGTAATAAACTGTTGTTGAAAGTTAGCGCTGTGTTGTGTCTATGTGCCTACTCTTGTCCGTGTTCGTTGTCTGCGCTACCATCCATCATCATGCAACCATACCAACAAGCCCAAATCGCCACCCTCATTGACTTCATTTCTCGTTCAACGGGCTCTTTCGTTCATGTACTGCGAGATCCTTCGGGTGTTGTAGCCCTCATCGTCAACGCCGTGTGCAAGGCAAGAACGCTCAGCTTTTCCATAAGGAACAAGATTCTACCAGAGGATGTTCGAGCGCTCTTCGGAGGGTGTACCCCTTCAGATGGGCACAGAACGAGGATCATGAAAATTCAGCGCTCAGAATGGCTTCGACAGGTACGCCTTTTCAGAGCCTACCTACGGGCGCAGATGCATCGAACTTACGAGTCATATGCAGCGGAGATTCACTTTCGAAAGCATCTACGTCTGGCAGACCAAATGATAGAATTCCACTGGAAGCTTCAATTACGACTGTTACGTGATTTGGTGGACAAAGTGCGCGTGAGTGCAACCTCCAACGTTCATGTGGCAGAAGGCATCTGCCTACCGGACTTTGTACTAGAAGTATTGGGACTTGGGCCAAAGTTTGCCGTGCAACCTCAAAAGAACAAGCCGGAACTCGTATCAATTGTACGTCAAGTGTCGAAGCGGGTTCCCGAGGATCAAGCCACCAGGATCATCAACGAAGGTGTGGACGCTTTAAAATTGTGTAGGCCTCCATGCCGCAGTTTGCCTCTCAAACGCGTGGAAACTTACTTGACACAGCATGCTCTGAGTGTACTTCCAGTCGATAAAGAAGGAGGGTTTGCGGTTTTCTCGCATGATGAATTTAAAGAAAAGGCTAAAAGTGCTATTACGGCAGTGTTCAGCGAAAAGAAAAGTATTTCGATTGAAAAAGTGAGGGGAAAAGCAATAGAACTTTGTAAGAGGATGAATCTAGAAGGTGTGCTTAGCGGTATCAGAAAAAGTAAAAATGACAGTCTGGATGTGTTCTTTAGTGCTAAAACGCATAAGGAAGGAGTACCGTTCAGAGTGATAGTGTCGGAGAAGGACACGTGGCAAAAAGCTGTAGCTGTGTATCTGCAAAGAACATTAAACTTGCTTGACATAAATGACCCCTTCCTGACAAAAAATTCGGAACAGGTGATAAGTTTCGTCAGGGAACGAAAAAACATAGGGTTAAAAGCGTTTTCGGCTGACATCAAAGATCTGTACTATTCTCTGCCACAATCAGCAGTATTAACAAGTGTTGGCGAATGCATCGATGAGTACGGTGCCGTTAGATTTAGCTCACAAGCAGGTACGTCCGTCGACAATTTCTTAGAATTACTTAGGTTTTACTTGTCGTCAACGTTTATTGAAAACAATGGTACCCTGTATCTGCAAAAACAAGGAGTATGCATTGGCTCGTGCTTAGCACCAGTTTTAAGTAATTTGTTTTTGGCTGAAATGGACAGGAGGCTATCAGGACGCCTATATGAATACAATGTTGTGCACGTATTTAGGTACGTCGATGACTTTTTAGTGTTTATCAATGACAGAACTGCAGATTTTGCTACTCAATGTAGTAGCGTTTGTAGCGTTTTTCGTGAGGAGCTTAACCCACTTGAAGTGACTTTTGAAATGCCATGTGACGGAAGGCTCAGATTTCTTGACATTAACTTTCAATTCTCAGATGAAAAGACATGCTGGTGTTACGAGCCCAGAGCAAGTAAGCCTTTACTACAGTTTCACTCAGCGCATACTAAACTGGTAAAACGAGGCATTGCGAAGATGTGCTTGAGTGAGGCACTAAAGAAGTCCTGCCGGTGCCTCATGAATGAAAGCTTCAGACAACAGGTCTCGAGGCTAAGCAATGCCGGGTACCCCAAGAGCCTCGTCGTGTCCGTTGCTGAAGGATTGCACAGAAAAGTGCTGGAGAAAAGATGTGAAGGGATGGATAGGGTGAGCTCAAGAAAGGAAAGTTTTGCCGTAATTCCATACATGCATAAGGTTTCTCACAGGATAAAAAAGATTGCGGAAAAATGTGGCACTAACGTAGTTTTCTCGGCACCCAATAAGTTGGTGAGTCTTTGCAGAAGCACAAGACCAGACAAGGGAAAAGCAAATGTATGCCAAAAGAAACATAGAAACCTATTTGTGGAGTGCATCATGTGTGTTGTATACCTCATTCCACTTACTTGTGGAAAGTGTTATATCGGTCAGACCAGTAGATGCATAAACGATCGCTTGCGCGAGCACAATAACAAAGTAAATAGTGTTGTTCCTGATGGTTTTCTTTCCCTTCATTGCCAGAGATGTAATTGCACACCGAAATTCAAGGAAACGGTTATAATCAATAGAAGTAGGCACGAGATGACGCGGTTGGTATTGGAGGCCGGCAGAATTGCAGAGCTAGGTGACACGTGTGTGAGCAGCCCATCAGTGGTGTTGACAGATAAGGAACTTGATTACATGTATTCGCGATAGGGTTTGTGGTAACATGGGATAAAAGGAAGAAAGAAAAAGTAGAAAAAGATTGAAAAATATAAAATTGTAAAGTATTGGAACACGCGCGTTGGTTATATTTGATGGTTTTTAGAGCTACGCACGTGCGACGTTGGCGTGGTGGATCGCATACACCACGGAGATCTGCGTGTAATAAACTGTTGTTGAAAGTTAGCGCTGTGTTGTGTCTATGTGCCTACTCTTGTCCGTGTTCGTTGTCTGCGCTACCATCCATCATCATGCAACCATACCAACAAGCCCAAATCGCCACCCTCATTGACTACAAGCCTCGAGTATTAGATGCTCCGCATCTAAAAGCGGCCACGTTTGTCGGTGGCAGGAATGCCTCACTGGCGAAGCTTGCCGTGCGCTTTGAACAGCTCTCCTGCGGACGGCGCCGGCCGATGGTCCACGGAACCACACCGTCAGGGCATGCTTGCCGCCAGCGTGAAATAGCTCAAAGGGTGCGAGGAATCCTTATTACCCTCACCGATCAAATATTGCATACGCCGAAACATGTGGCCCCAGGGTTCATTGCGGGCTGTGATCTAGCGAAGTGTCTTCTGTTGTAGCTGCTCAAATTCAATCACTACGTTTAAGAAATGTGCCGTTCATACTTTTCATTAGGTGACGTAAGATTAAAATATATTCAGTACACATAAAGACTTTTTATGAGTGCTGCTTCATGCTGCACTTCGTATCATCGCAAGTAATACGTACTGCCGAAAACTAAAAAGAAGTTGGTGCAGGGGTGGAGACTTTTAGTAAATGCATATTCTAGCATCCGGGTATTTTGACTCAAGCCATTTAATTAACTCTTGTTTCGTCTAGTCAGCGGCACTTTTAGCGGGACGACTCAGTGCTCTCCCATAGTTGAGTACGAAGTACTCGAAATTGCTACAGTGTTCTAAGCACACAGACCCTTTCACCGCCTGGCCCATGGGACGGCTCTATGACCTCCCATAATAGAGTGCCTAATACTATAAAAAGTTACCCTTTCGTTTTAACACCACCCACCCCGGGCCCAAAGGACGGCTTTCAGCTCTCCCATAGTAAAATACAGAGTACTCTAAATTGATAACCACTTTTCCTAAACAGCTCCGCCATAGTAGAGTACTAAGTATTCGAAATTGCTAAACACTTATTCTAAACAGAGCTAGTGTGTTTGCGATTCGGAAGTAATTTGCTTTTTTAATTCCAACAGGGGTGGCGTTGTGTTCTGCATTAGCAGAGTACAACGTTCTTTAAATAGTTGAACGCTCTTTCTAAACAAAGAAACTGGGAAAGCCCATTGCTTTCCCATATTAAGTACATCTTCAAGCAGTAGCTCGAAATATTCTCATGTTAAACAAAGACTCTTTTTTCCAATTCTTTTTGGCCCTTGTGGGTGTTATAAATGAGTAAATAAATAAGTGAAGTATTCCGGCTTGCGTTTCCTGCGCTGCCTAAACGGACCTCAGAGGTCGCGAAGAAAATAGCGTGTGGTTGAGATCCGCAAGCGTATTCCAGAGCTGGTGCAACCACCAGGCATAAGGTCGGGATGCTCGATTCGTGATGTATGAAAAAGAGCTTATCCCCGCGATTATCAATTTATCGACGACGGACGCTCTGCGCGCTGACATTGGTGTACAGCATGGACTTCTTGCTGTATTATCTGTTTCCTTCTCGCGGCCACAAGTTTGGCCAAATAAGGAGTTTCATCTTGCATGCGTCGACTTCAGACTTCGTGAGCGTCGCCACCCCGCGACAATATCAGGTGATTCCAATATCCCCAGCTGACTTGAACCATAAAGATCGATTTGTATTATTAGATGACTTTTTTATCAACACTCTTGCAATTGAAAAAAAAGTACTCGACCAGATGCGCATGAAAGATGAACAAGCATGTCGCTAGAGGCCATTGCTACTAAAAACACGACCCTGGGTGTTTTCAGAAGTGGTACAACATTTCCCGTAAAAATTATCTTTTTTTTTTGAAAAACATTGATGCTACCTTGCCATAGTATTGTAACGTGAAGGGACATGCGAAACTAGGCGTTTGAAAATTTATTTACACAGCGCCAACGCGCAAGCCAAGATGGAGAACAAGAGCTGTGTCCTACACCAAAATCACGTCGTCTTTCTGGGCGCCTATCTAACCGCTTTAGTGGGACATTGCCTCATAACATAACCCCCGGGTGCTGAAGCATCGTCTCGGTGCTTTCTATGATGTTGGCGAGTGGTGAATTTTAAGGCGAGATACATGAACAATGTAGGTAGACAGTGAAGGGGAGGAGGAGGAGGACTCGAGCGGGACTATCTCGTAGGCCACATCTGTCACCTGGCGCAATACGCGGTGGGATCCCGAGTATGGGGAAAGTCGTTTTTCAGAAAGTCGAATGCGCCTTGTCGGAGTCCACAATAGCGCAAGAAAACCCGGAGTAAAGGAAACTTGGCGGAGATGAGAGATATAACACTGCCGCTGCTGATCTTGCGATGCTAAAAGGCGCTGACGGGCAACTTCTCGTGCTTTTCGAGCTCTTGTGATAGCATCGCGGGCGTATTCTGTCGTCGAGTTGAGCGCTGTCGGAAAGATAATGTCAAACGGTAAAGTTAGGTCACGGCCAAACACGAGATAGAAAGGTGAAAAACCAGCTGCATCGTGGCGTGAGGAATTATAGGCGAAAGTAACGAAGGACAATGCAGCGTCCCAGTCCTGGTGGTTGGACGATACGTACGTGGCAAGCATATCAGCTAAAGTCCGGTTGAATCGCTCAGTCAGCCCGTTTGTTTGCGGGTGGTAGGCTGTCGTAAATTTTTGTTTTGTCTCACAGGAGCGAAGCAGGTCGTCGATAACTCGGGAAAAATATAACGCCCACGATCTGTGAGGAGTTGGCGTGGGGCGCCATGAAGTATGACGCCGTGCAGGAGAAAATCGGCAACACCCGTGACACACCTGGTTGGTAGAGCCCGTGCGACGGCGTATCGAGTGGTGTGATCCATCGCAATCGCTATCCACTTAATTCCAGAAGTGGACGCAAGAAAAGGGTCCAGGAAGTCAAGACCGAGTAAAAAAACGGGTCAAAGGCAACGGCAAGAGGTTGGAGGAACCCGGCAGGGCTCAGAGAAGGTTTTTCTTCGGCGTTGACACTGGTCGCACGAGGCGACGTAGCTGCGGATCGAGCGACAAAGACTGGGCCAGTAAAATCGACGCTCTACATGGTCATTTTCCCAGACAGTCCGACGTGACAAGCAGTGGGGGCGTCGCGGAGCTAGGTGATCACGCTAAGTGGGAAGGTACCACAAGGAGCAGTTCGTGTCCATCAGGGCGGACATTGTAACGGTACAACGTATCATCCTTAAGCACGAACAATCGCGTAGACGGATCGGGTGCCGCAGAATGAAGCGTCTCGATGATGATACGTAAGACAGGATCTCGTCGCTGTTCCTCACAGATGTTGGTTAAAGCGGAGAGAGACAGGACATACGGCGCTTCATCGAACGCCTCAGGTGGGTCCAATGGATTCCGAGATAAGCAGTTAGCGTCATGGTGTAAGTGGCCAGATTTGTAGGACACCGAGTAGTTATATTCTGGGAGTGGTAATGCCCATCGACCAACGTGCCCAGTGGGGTCCTTCAAGGATGCGGGCCAGCAAAGTGCGTGATGATTGGTCGTGACGATGAAATGTTGACCATGTAAATAGGGCTGAAATTTTGCTACTGCCCAAACAAGAGCAAGGCATTCTTTTTTAGTGATTAAGTAGTTACTTTCCACCCACGAGACGAGACGGCTGGCATAGGCGATAACGCGGGGGCAGCCGCTTTGATGCTGGACCAAAACAGCACTGATTCCGTGGCCACTGGCATCGGTGCGGACTTCTGTAGTGGCGGCATTGTCAAAATGGGCCAGAACAGGTGGTTCTCTTAGCTATGCAATAAGTGTAGAGAATGCCGTAGCCTGCGCAGCACCCCATGTGAATGAGACATCTTTTCTCAGTAAGTTTTTGAGAGGACGGGCTACTTCTGCAAAGTTGTTTACAAAACGTCGAAAGGACGAGTACAGACTAAGAAAGCTGAAGACTTCCTTGGTTCAATTCGGGAGAGGAAAGTTCCGCGCGGCTCGCACTTTATCGGGATCAGGGCGTCAACCAGAGGAGTCGACAAGGTGGCCCAACATGGTTAGTTGCTGTCGTACAAAGTGGCACTTCGAAGAGTTCAGTTAGAGACCGGCATTGCGAAAAACAGCCAATATTGAGAATATGCGGTTGAGGTGGGTCTCAAAGGTCAGAAAAAGACGAAAATGTCATCAAGGTGACATAGACAAATTGACCATTTGAACCCAGGCAAAAGAGAGTCTATCATCCGCTCGAAGGTGGCCAGAGCGTTGCATAAGCGTGACCTTAAACTGGTAAAAAGACGATCGGGCGTAACAAAACTGGTCTTTTAGCGCTTCATGTCGTCGACAGCAATTTGCCAGTACCCTGATCTTAGATCAATAGACGGAAAATACTTAGCGCCGTGAAGACAATCCAGGGCGTCGTCTATGCGTGGTAGCGAGTAGACGCCTTTTTTCGTGATCTTGTTCAGATGTTGGTAGCCAACACAGAATCACCAAGTATTGTCCTTCTTTTTGACAAGAACTACTGGGGAAACCCATGGACTACATGATGGTTCAATTATGTCTCTGGCGAGCCTTTTGTCGACTTCTGCTTGAATTATTTGACGCTCGGTTGGAGATACGTTGTATGGCCGTCGATGGACAGGGGAGGCGTCGCCGGTGACAATGCGGTGCTATACAACAGTAATTTGATTTAGCGGACGACCACAAAAGTCAAATACGTCCTAGTATGACTAAATTACGTGACGGAGTGCATCAGCTGGATCCGACAAAAGGTCTGACGCGATCATTTTTTTAACGTCAGCAGGTGGGCTTGCTTGTGAAGATCGAGCATGCGTGTAGCTGCAGTGTCCAGCATCGCTCGAAGACAGAGCTGAGATGACGTATTCATCAGAGGGAGTTAGCATGACGAGGGCAATTCTACGCGTGAGCACTTGTGGACACAGAGCAAAGTTGAGCACAGGAATGAAGGCACGGATTGCACGTAACTGAATAACAGTGTGTGGTAAGGTAACACTGTGAGTCGAAAGCATGGATGTAATGGGCGCGAGCACATAGTCGCCTTCGGATACAGGTGGTGAGGGCATAACTGTGATGCAGTTCACAGTTTGCGGTGACAAACGAACATGCTCAGCAGAGCATATACGAGCTTGGGGTGCACTGGGCGGATCAATCGGACATGATAGGTCCAGTTGCACAGTACCAGCTGAACAGTCAATGAGGGCGGAACGAGTGGACAAAAAGTCAAGACCAAGGATCACATCATTGATGCAGTGAGAAAGAACAGTGAAGATAAGTGAAGTTTGACGGCCTGCGATAGTAACGCGTGCAGTTGAGATGCCAGTAACAAAAGCCGTACCACCATCAGCAACACGAACACTGCGTGAAGGGGCTGGAGTAAGGACTTCCTTTAAGCGGTCACGAATGTGCAAGCTCATCACAGAAATATGAGCGCCAGTGTCCAGCAAGGCTTTAACAGATAAACCGTCCACTTCAACGTTGATCGGGTTCTGATTGGTCGAAAGCGTCAACAGCTGAATTGAGAGCAAGTCGTATCAACAGTGTCACCCCAGGAGCTGCAGCCGTTAGTTTTTCGAAGAAACCCGCCGGGCAGAGGATGGGGACGGGGAGCGGGGTGGCGGGGGAGACCGGGAAATTCTACGTCGAGGTGAAGGTGAGTGACTGTACTGGGCAGTGGTTGTAGTAGTCAGGTCGTAATTAGCTGAGCCATCACGCCGTGGTAGTTCCCGGCCATAGAGACGGGCTGGTAAGTGGAGGATGGAGAAGCGTGAGTTTGTCCGATATGGTGAGGTCCACGTGCTTCGACAATGGCGGGAAATCAGTCCCACTCGTTCCCATCGAAAGCAAATTGGCCTGTCGTCAGGCGTCCTCCACGCATTTGGGTCACGGTTACGTGGAGCAGGGCCGCTATAATGCTGTGGGTGGCTCGAGGTAGTTGAACTTACAGCGTCGGGACGGTGCACAGAACAGCCCGTGTGAATACCCGCGTTGGCTAGTTCTTGGCGAACAACGGTCTGTATTAGTGATTTGGTCGGCTAAGGATCACTCGATGCTGTTGCTCTCAAGGGTGCGGGTGATATGGCCTCGATTTCGCGGTGTACGATTCTCGTGATGTCACCGGAGTGTGAATTGGGCTGGGTCGCTGTACGGAGATTCTCGCAAGTTGACGTCGCAGCAGTGTTAGGAGGGCGCGTAAAATGGTGCGCATTGCGATGGCTTTTAGCCTCTTGAAAGCTTTGGCACTCCAAGATAACATCTTTTACTGTGGAACAGCCTTTGCACACAAGGAGGTTAAATGCATCGTCAGGTATGCCCTTGAGCACGTGCACTACCATGTCTGCTTCAGCCGTGTTTCGGTGAATATTACGACAAAGGGTCAGCACATCTTGTATATACGCCATGTAAAACTCCGTGGATGTCTGAACACGTGTGTCAAGCTCTTTCCCAGTGGCCTGCTTGCAGCTGACAGACTGACCAAACAACTCGCGTAACTTAGTCCTGCATACGTCCTAGCTCGTGATGGTTTCCACATTGTTAATAAACCATGCCTTGGCCCTTCCATGCAAATAAAAGATTATGTTTGCCAGCATCAAGGTTGGGTGCCACCTGTGGTTTTCGCTGACGAGCTCGTAGAGTTTAAGCCACTTATCCACGTCCTCGCTGTCCGTTTCCGAAAAGTTGCCGGGATCGCGGGGTGGAGCGGCCACGAAAAAAACGGAGGAGGTGCTGTTGATGGATTGGGCGTGGCAGTTGACGAAGCGCCGCTGTCGGTAGACATGTTCGAAGCAGTGACTAGGCGTCCACTGCGTAACTCCGTCGTGCGTTGTAACCCAGCACCTTCCACAAAAATGTTACATGAAGGCACACGCCAAACTAGGCGTTTGAAGATATATTTACACAGCGTCAACGCGCAAGCCGAGATGGAGAACAAGAGCTGTGTCCTACATCGAAATCACGTCGTCTTTCTCGGCGCCTATCTAACTTAGAAGTGTGGCAGCTTGGGCTAGTTGGTATGGCATGACGATAGTTATAGTTATGTTTCGTATTCTTCTTGTCTCTGTGTGTCGTTTTGTTCTCTCGCTATAACTATCGTCATGCCTATCTAACCGCTTTAGTGGGACATTGCCTCATAACATTATTTATAAAAGAGAGATAGAAATAAAGCTCAAGTGAAAGGCAAGAAGCATGCAAGGCTACTTCCTTATCCAATTTCTTTTCTTTCTTTTGAAAAGGGCTCAGCCAGATGTTTAACGTGGACATCGGTAGCATGTAGCCTTCGCGCCCAAAGGTCGGCGAGCTCACTCATTAGTCGACTCACTCAGACTCACTTCGACTCAGATCGAGCCGTCAGCCTCAATCTAAGTGAGTGCGGCTGAGCCATGAGTCAAAGCTCGAGAGGGTTCAGTTGAAGAAACGTTTCGTGGGGACGAGTCAAACAAGTCCAAAGCGCAACATGCATTTTAAATGCGAAGCATCTGATAGCAAACTTCGGCCACATTGAGAGTATCTCTATCTATCTATCTATCTATCTATCTATCTATCTATCTATCTATCTATCTATCTATCTATACCTATCTATACCTATCTATATGTATCTATATATCTGTATATATATCTATATATCTATATATATATATCTATTCATCTATACCAATCTATCCATCTATACCTATTTTTGCATCTATATCTATCTATCTATCTATCTATACCTATCTCTACCTATCTATATCTATCTATATATCTGTATATATATCTATATATCTATATATATATCTATCCATCTATACCAATCTATCCATCTATACCTATCTATGCATCTATATCTATCTATCTATCTATCTATCAATTTATTTATCTATCTATCTATATATCTATCTATCTATATATCTATCAATCTATCTATCTCTATCTATCTATCTATCTATCTAGCCGCCTAGGACTTTTAGCTCTCCTGGCCGTTTCGATAATGATATCAATACAAAACATGGTACGGCATAACATGACTGTATAAAGAACATATTTGACTAGTCATAACAAGAAAATCGAGACATGTATGTCAAGAATGTTATGGTTTAAATTTCATAGTTCTGCAGCTCTTGCGGTGGCTTATTTCACATGGTATGTTGCAAAACCGGTATGGTATGACATGATTGAATGGCGAACACAAGTGGCAGCCCCTAACATAAAAATCATGACATGCCTGTCAGGTAACAACATGACTCCATTCCGTGCTTATAATGCACTCACAGCCGTTTCGCTAGCGTAACATATACCAAATATGGTATTACGGGACTTGAATGCATGACTAAGGTATATGACTGGTGCATACATGAAAGTGATGAGATGCGCGTCATGTTAGAACATCACTACATGCCACGCTCATGATGCGCTCGCAGTCGTTTCGCTAGCTTCACTTATACCAAATTAGGTGTTACGAGAGGTCAATAGATTACGAAGGTATGTGACTGGTGCAAACATGATAATCATGAGATGCGTGTCATGTAAGAACATGACTACGTGCCTCACTCAAGTCACCAATACACTTTGACGAACCAGGAGCGCGTGCGCACCGGCGTTCGTTTCGTCGCGTCACGACGGCGACACCATGCCAGGCTCCGATCTGCCTGCCAGATGCAAGCAGGCGTGCATCGCGCTGCGTTGCTTAGGCGCATGGGCGTGCGATCGCGGCGGGCGTTTATCCGTCACGAAGAGAGGCAGACGCAGTGCTGTCTGGGTAACGTCATCGGCGCGAAATCTACTATGTCGCATTTCGCGCCGGTTGCCGCCTGGCCGCGCCGACGAACGCTGGTCGCACCGGCCGCGCCTGGCGTCAGTCGGACTATAGAGTGCTCGCGTTACTAGCGCTGCGTTGCTGTGCCCAGCGTGCACGTGCGTCAACGTTTCGTCGGAGTGTACTGGGCCATTCATAATGCGCCTGTGGCCGTTTCACTAGCTCTACATATACCAATTTTAGTATCAGGCGACGTGAATAGATGATGAAGGTAAATGACACGTTCAAACATTATGACAGGCAAGTAAGGTACGGCATAATTTACCTCCGCCTCGTAACGTTGTGCTCATTTTAAAACAACATATCAACCTTCCTCATTCGTGCTTCGCATATCATAGATTCCCACTGTACGTGGGATTTGCCAATTATTTTTTAAATGATTTCTTAGTAAACTTCTGTGACTGTGAGCGTATCTATCTATCTAGCCGCCAACGACTTTTAGCTCTCCTGGCCGTTTGAATAATGGTATCGATACCAAACTTTGTACGGCATACCATTACTCTATGGGGAGCACATTTGACTAGTCATAACGTGAAAATCACGACGGGTATGTCATGAATGTCATCATTTACATTTATTGGTCCTGGTGCACTTGCGGTGTTGTCGTTCACATAACATATTGCAAAACTGGTTTGGTACGATATGATTGCATGGCGAACACGCGACAGACCCTAATGTGGAAATCTTGACATGCATGTCACGTAAGTCATGAGTTATGACTACACGCCACGCTCATGATGCGCTCGCAGCCGTCTCGTCAGCTTCATATATACCCAATTTGGCGTTACAAGATGCGAACGGATGACAAAGGTATGTGACTGGTGTAAACATGATAATCATGAGTTGCGTGTCATGTAACATTATGTCGACAAGCCACATTCATGATGCCCTTGCAGCCGTTACGCTGGCTTCACTTACACCAAATTTGGTAATAAGTGACGTGAATGGACGACATATGTAAATGACTTGTCCAAACATGATATTCATAACATGCGTGTCTTGTAAAAACCTGACTACATGCCGCACTCATGATGCGCTCGGGTCCGTTTCACTAGATTCATTAATGCCAGGTTTGGTATTACGTCACGTGAATGAATGACAAATGTATGTGACTGGTTCAAACATGATAATTATGAGACGTGTGTCACGTAACAACATGACTACGTGCCACACTCGAGGCGCAAATACACTTAGACGTGACCCGGTGCGCGTGTACTCCAGCGTTCGTTTCGCCGCGTCATGCCGGCGATGCCACGCCAGGCGCCGATATGCCTGGTATATACTCGCATGCCCAACGTTCCTTCGTCACGACGCTAGGCAGCCGCGGTGCATTTTTGGTAACGTGGTTGGTGAGAAATGCAGCATGTCCCATTTCGCACCAGTTGCCGCTTCTTTAGCTTCACATATCCCAAGTTTGGTATTACGGGATGAGATTGGACGACGAAGGTATGTGATATGTCCAAACATGATAATCATGAGATGCATGTCATGTACCAACACGACGGCATGTCACGCTAATGATGCGCTCGCAGTCGCTTCCCTAGCTTCACATATACCAAATTGGCATCCCGTGACGTCAATAAACGGCGAAGGTAAATGACATGTCCGAACATGATAATCATGATATGCGTGTCATGTAAAACATGACAACATACCACGCTCGCAGCGTGCTCGCGGTCATTTCCCTAACTCCAGTTATACTAAACTTGGTATCACGTTACGTGAATAAATGAGGAAGGTAAACGACAAATCAAAACATGATAATCATGATACGGAAGTCATGTACGGCATGAATTACCACCCACTCGTAAAGTTGTTCTGATTTTTAACTGACATATAAACCTTCCTCATTTGTGCTTCGCATATCATGGATTCCCACTGTACGTGGGACCTGCCAATTTTTTTTTTCTACGTGGAACTCTTTAAGGCAGGACGCAGCAGATACCAGCAAGACCGTTGTATCTACTTAGCTATAAAGCGATCGAGAACTAGCGATTCTCGCCTTTTTACGTGTACCTCAAATCAACGCCTCCTTCTAGGAGATATGGCTGAAATGCTAGACAGCGTTTGTGTCTGCATGAAACGCTGATGGTGCGTCCCCGTCACTTTGCAACCCGTTACGAGTCGTCTGCCAATTCGAACTATAGTTCTCGCACGGCTCACCTCTGCCAGATGGGAGGCGGCAATCCGCAGCTAATCCTTGGCAGATCAGCTCTGGGCTGTCCACCAAGCCCGCGAGGCGGCTGAGGAGCTTGGCATCTCAGTCCCCACGTAGGAGCTGCCCGCAACACAGTGATCTGTGTTTTAGAGGACCAAATAAAAATTTATCCTATCCAATCCAATCTCGCACGGCTATATGTGCAGAAGCATTGCCCCTGTAGCTTTTCTTTCAATGGCAAAAAAAGTCGTTGCCAAGTACACTCGACAGTACGGTTCTTATTCACAATACTCGCCAGTGATCCCGTGCAGTACAAATACAGTACAAGCGACCTTTACTGAATTGGAAAAGAACCGTGGTTTCCAGCTGAAGGCGTTTCGCCGCCAGGAGTTTTCTATCTTTCACCGAAAACCCAAGATGACTCCAACTATAACTTAGGGCTTCGCCATTTCACCAATCGCTCCTCGCGGACCGGAGGAGGACAGAAACGGGTGCCGTATGAAGACATAGTACGTGAACCCTGTGATCAAATCGTGATACCGTCCGGCATGTGAATACAGCTTTGACAACGGACCACGAGAGAGAGAGAAATAGTGAGGAAATACAGGGAGGTGAACCAAGCTTGGCTCAGTTGGCTACCGAGCACTTTGGGGGGTGGGGGGGGGATGGAAGGTTGAATAATAGGAAGGATATAAAAAAAGAAGGAGGAGTAAGAAAGAGATGGATAGTCAGTTAGAGATCACACAGCTGTGCTTTCACAAGTGCTGGTGAAGTCAGGTGGTTCGAAATGTTCCATCCCTTTACGAGGTGCCCCCGTGAAGGCTGGACAATTACATTCGAGGAAAAAAATATGGCGTTATCTGTTTCAGATAGTGTAGATATGAGACAAAAGACCTAAAGTATGAACGCATTTGGCCAGCCAGACCGCTTCAATGCCGCTATGCTGAAAAGCGTTGCCATTACGGTGAAAACGTTTCATACAGGAAACAAGCGTGCCAGCAGCGGTTAAGTAAAATAACTAAGTCCCACTTTGCATATGAATAAGTCGCACATTGCTTCAAGCACTATACAGCGGTTACGTTCTATATCTTACCGCCGCTAAGATGAAAGGTTCTTAACACACACCCCAGGGACGGCTTCCAGCTCTCCCATAGTAGAGTAGCGAATACTCTAAATCGTTAAGCACTTTTTCCAAACTCCCTCTATAGTTGAGTACGAAGTACTCGAAATCGTTAAACCCTTTTTCTAAACACACGTACGGGAAAGCGCTTTCTCATGACGTCCACGGGACGGCTTTATGCTCTCCCATAGTCGAGTATTAAGTACTCGAAATCGTTAACCACTTTTTTCTAAACACGTTACGGGACGGCTTTACGCTCTCCCTTAGTAGAGTACCTAGTACTCTAAATCGTTACCCATTTTTTCTAAACACACGTTACCCACTTTTTCTAAACACAAGAACGTTTCGTGTTCAGTATACCACAGCGCAAGTAAAGAACTTTTTTCGGTACTGCCAGTTTGCATACGGGATGGCTTTATGCTCTCCATAGTAGAGTACCTAGTACGCTAAATCGTTAACCACATTTTCTAGACTCACAGTACCACAATGATGATCGAGCTGGGACGGCGTTCTGGTCTCCCATAGTAGAGTACATCGTACTCAAATCGTCGGATGGTTGTTCCAAACATCCAAGAAGTATACTGCGTTCAGTACTCTACGTTCAGTACTCTGGAGACCAGAACTACAATGTTACCATAGAGAAACTTACTATATGTAAGTATGTTTATCTATAATGTTACTGCAACAGTGAGGCCGCGCAGGGCCAAATCGTGGATGCGTCGCAACTCATCATCCCAAAAGAGCGCGTCGCCATCGTACTCCTAAGACCTCAGGTTACCATCTTGTTCTTGCCGGGATGCATCCCCAGTGAAGTCCTCGTAGAAGCATTGTCCCCCCCTACGGGGGGGGGGGTGCTGCACATCCGGAGAGGACTGAGAGGGTCGCACCTGACCATGACGACTGGAACGCAATACATTCGTATGGAAATGAAGACCTCATAACCTGAGCCAAACCGGGTTACCTGTGACCACAAAGTAATACAACGGGTGTGCCACCGAAATGGTGACTGTGGGAATTTCCGTTGGAACTGCACAGCCCCCATTTATTAATGGTACGGCGTCTATGATCATGACGTGAAAGGCTGTTCGCTGCCGTGCCTCCGCGGCGGTGAGCCACATGCCACCGTTGCATGCACCATCCGACAGTCGTACTCTGAGGTGGCATCCAAGAACTTCTCGCTACTTCTGCCAGAACAAGGCTGAGGTTTCGTCAGTGCTAGCTCCGGCCAAAGGCCAAAAAACTCCCGAGCGTTTCCTCGAGGGTGAACATGGTTAAGCGCGAATGCATGGGGTGATGCTATGAGGGGGAGTAATGTTTTAAATGCGAAGCATTTCTTAGCTAACTTCGGTGACTGAGCGTATCTATCCATACATCTATACATCTATCTATTCATCTATCTATCCATCTATCCATCCATCTATCCATCCATCTATCCATCTATCTATCCATCTATCCATTTATCTATCCATCTATCTATCAATACCCATCTATTTATCTATACCTTTCTATCTATCTATCTATCCGTACCCATCTATCTATATATACCCATTTATCTATCTATCTATCCGTACCCATCTATCTATATATACCCATCTATCTATCTATCTATCTATCTATCTATCTATCTATCTATCTATCTATCTATCTATCTATCTATCTATCTATCTATCTATCTTGCCGCCGACATTTTTAAGCCCTCCTGGCCGTTTCGATAATGATATCGATACCAAACTTGGTATGGCATAACATGACTGTATGAAGAACACATATGCCTAGTGATAACATAAAAATCATGACATGTATGTCATGAATGTCATGATTTACCTTTCATACTTCTGCAGCTCTGGTGGTGGTTTCGTCAACATGGCATGTTGAAAAACTGGTATGGTATGGCGTGATGCCGATCACAAGCGACAGGCCCTAAAATGAAAAAATAACATGCGTGTAATGTAACAACATGACTACATGCCACGTTCATGATGCACTCGCAGCCGTTTCGCTAGCTTCACATGTGCCAAACTCGGTATTACGCGACGTGAATGGACGACATCGGTAAATAAGACATCCAAACATGATAATCATGACATGCGTGTCATGAAACAACATGACTACATGCCACACTTATGATGCACTCGCGGCCGTTTTGTTAGCTTCCCATATGCCAAATTTACTATTACGTGACGTCAATAGATTACGAAGATATGTGACTGGTGCAAACATGATAATCATGAGATGCGTGTCATGTGAGAGCATGACCACATGCGACAGTCAAGGCACCAATACGATTCGACGAGACGCCATGTGAGCACACGCCGGCATTCATTTCGTCGCGTCACGCCGGCCTTGCCACACCAGGCGCCAGTCCTGGTGTGGCAAGCGCCGCGTTGCATTGCTTGCCAACGCAACGCGCATGCGTCAAAGCGCCGCGTTGCGTCAAACGCGCAAGCGTCAAAGCGCATGCGCCAAAGCGCCGCGTTTCGTTGCTTTAACGCATGCGCGTTTCAGCGCGTCCGGCGTCCCTCCGTCACGAAAAGATGGAGACGCCATAGAGTTTCCTAATATACAGTAGCATAAACTCTAGTGTCTACGGGAGGTGCACACACGGCGCTTCAGCAAGCATGGGAATGATGCGTAGTACACACATTTGTCTAATGATAATACTTTTGCCCTGCGACTTGCTTTTGACTTCGTGTATGTTCGTGCGGCTTGAAGCTGCTTTCTCACAAAACAAAAAGCAGCAAATGTCCAGTGGTTGTGCTTCATCACCCTAATATATCAGACTTACCTTTCCAAATTCGTTCAAGAAATTCAAATAGGTTGAATCATTTAAAACAAAACCGAAAGACAGCAATAAACAAAGCCTGAAGTACGATTCGCCGCCCGCAAGTGCGATAACTAGGAAAATGTGTGTACTACCTATCATTCCCATGATCGCTGAACGATAGCAGCGACAGAGCCCCCTCTAGTTAAATTTAGTAAACTATGAGAGAAGCATTCTTGTCTTGATAACGTATCGATGCGAAATGCAGCATGTCCCATTTTGCGCCGGTTGCCGTCGGGCCGCGCCGACGGACGCTGGTCGCGCCTCGCGTCAGACTATAAAGTGCACGCGTTTTAATAAGTTTGCGTCACTGTGCCTAGCGTGCGTGCGCGTCTACGCTACATAAAAGTATATTGGGCCCTTGATGATGCGCTGGCAGCCATTTTTCTAGGTCCACTTATACCAAACTTGGTGTTACGTGACGTCGATGGATGACAAAATATATGACTGGTGAAAACGTGATAATCCTGACACGCGTGTCATGTAAGGACAAGAAAACATACAATGCTCTTAGCGCGCTCGTGGGCGTTTTGCTAGCTCCACTTATACTAAATGCGGTATCACGTGACATGAATAGGTGAAGAAGGTAAACAACACATCCAAACATAATAATCATTATACGGGAGTCATGTACGGCATAATTTACCTCCATCTCGTAACGCTGTGCTGATTTTCCAGTGACGTATCAACATTTCTAATTCGTGCTTCACATATCATTGATTCCCACTGTACGTGGGATCTGCCAATTTTTTTTTAATAAGCATTCGTTTTAAGACAAATTTAATTGATGATTAAGTCACCGATACGCGTCTTCATAGGTTATTTCATCAGAAACAATATATATATTTATTCATAATGAACGTGCGTAGGTTTGCTCCTCAATTCAAATGAGTGCGCGTGTGTCGCTCCTCTAGTTCAGCTGTGGACGCACGGACGGACGTGTGGATGCACGGAAGCAAGAACGAACAGATGGACGGATGCTTGCCCTACTCATCATCATTCACTCCGTGGATAAGCTTTGGTTTTTTAAGCTCTCTGATGTACTCACTTTCAAACGCGCGTTCGGTGTTGATTAATAAATGCCAAGCATTTCTTAGCAAACTTCGGCGATTTCGAACGTATCTATCTATCTATCTATCTATCTATCTATCTATCTATCTATCTATCTATCTATCTATCTATCTATCTATCTATCTATCTATCTATCCACCTCCGACTATTAGCTGTCCTGGCCGTTTCGATAAAGGTATCGATACCAAGCTTGGTATGGCATAACATGACTGTATGAAAAGTTTACGTAACTAGTCATAACACGAAAATTATGATGTGCATGTCATGAAAGTCATGAGTTACATTTAATGATCTTGCTGCTCTTGCGGTAGTTTGGTTCACATGACATGTTGCGAATCTGGTACGGTATAACATGACTGCATGGGGAACACAAGAGACAGACCATAACATGAAAATACGACATGAGTGTCATGCAACAACATGACTACATGCAACACTCATGATGCCCTCGCAGACGTTTCGCTAGCTTCGCATATACTAAATCTCGCATTACGGGACGTGAATGGATGACGCAGGTAAAACACGTCCGAGCATGATGATCATGAAATGCGTGTCATGCGAAATATTACTACACGCTACGCTCATAGTGTGCTCACGGTCGTTTCGCTTCCTTCACATATATCAAATTTGGTGTTTCGTGATGTCAATAGATGACGAAGGTATATGACTGGTCCAAACATGATAATTATAACTCGCGTGTCATATACGGAGATGACAACATACCAAGCTTGAGATGCACTTACGGTCGTTTCGCTAGCTTCACATATATTGAAATTGGTATTATGTGACACGAATGAACGAAGTCCAAACATGATAGTCATGGCATCTGTTTCATGCAAAACATGACTACGTGCTAGGCTCATAGCACGCTAGCGGCCGTTTCGCCAGCTCCACATATACCTAATTTTGTGTCACGTGACGTGAATACACGACAGTATAAATGATATGTCTAAATCTGATAAGCACGATATGCGTGCCATGTAAAACATGACTACATGCTACGCTCTTAGCACGTTCACGGCCATTTCACGATAGCTTCACATATACCGAATTCGGTATCACTTGACGTGAAGGGACGACGAACACAAATGCCCGGCGCAAAAATGATAAGAATGAAATGGAACTGGTGGAAGCGGTGGTATGGAAGCGGTGATATGGAAGCGGTGGTGGTGGTGGTTTTGGTGGTGGTGGTTTTGGTGGGGGTGGTGGTGGTGGTACGCGCGACTTTCAGGTGTTCACTCAACACTGAGTCGATGGCTCAGTTTCTTGCTACGGTTAGTTACCCAGGATCTATTTATTCGCATATATACGCCGCTGAAAGACTTACCACATAATTCCAACCTGTCATATAACGTTTTTTTTGTAACTGTTATCCGATGACGAAATAAGGAGTGCATTAGACGCAATCAAAAAGGGCCAGGGCCCCCGGGCCTGATGAACTTCCTGCAGAGTTTCAGGTCCATATATGTCACACGTCGTAAGCAAGTGTTTTTGAGATATTATCCTTCTAAGCTCTTTCCACTGATGCCGTATTACACTAGTCCCCAAGGGAGACCATATGTCCATGCGACTAGAAGATTGGCGATCCTTGGTAATGTAGATTACAAGCTCTTGGCCAACATCCTGTTGCGCCGAATCAGTTCGTCTGTTGTATCTATAATAGGTTCCCGCCAGGTCCGCTTCATTCTGGGCCGAAAAGGACACATCCATACGAGGTTAACGCGTGTCGTCATACAGTACGCCACTAGCTGATGTGCGGAAGGACTGTTGGTTTCCTTAGATCAGGAGAATGCTTTTGATTTCATACAACATGGCTATTAATAAATGTTTTATATGCAGTCGGATTCCTGAATAATTTTATTGACCTTATCCACGAGATGTACACTGATTCAGAGAGTACCCTTTGCGTAGATTATCGTAAGAGTCACATTTTCAAGTCACGCGTGGGGTTCGTCAAGGATGTCCCATATCCCCAGTTTTATTTATCCTTGCATTTGAACCCTTCTTGTGTGCCGTTGAGCGTGACGCACAGATTCAAGACTTACCCCTACCTGGTGACAAAATGTACAGATCACTGCATATGCAAATGATATTGCTCTATATGTACATAATGAAAAGTCGCTTCAGCGTGCTCGTAATACTTTCCATCATTTCGGCATTCTCTACAGCGCAAGGTTAAACTTTCCTACAAGCCAGTATTCCTTTATTGGCAACCCCAACGGTCGTATCAACATCATGTCGTCTTCGTAGTGGTCTACCAACATTACGATACTGAGCGTCGCTTTCACTGCATTTGGTATACATGACAGCATCTGGTCATCCATCTGTTGTACGAATTCTTCGAAACGACTAAAAAGTGGCCAGACACTCCGGCTTCCCTCTTTTGGAACGCCGATAAGTATCTCAAAAGGTTTACCTAAGAAAATTTTGGTACCTTTGCCATTCTGGTAAACCACCGCTCCACGTCTCGAGGAAAGTCCATAGATGCATCAGGCCATTTTTCTGGTGTTGGCACAGAATTGTTATCTCATCCGGCGTTAGCTCAACCACGAGATCAAGGCGGTTTTGCATTCCCTGATGTTTCTGGCACGGCTTTTACCTTGCGCCTCCGTACTTTATTGTGAACACTAAACAATTCTGGTAGGCCTGTTAAGACACTGAATCACTACAATCTGGGGCCAATATTACGTGTCTTCCTGATGATGATGATGATGATGATGATGATGATGGTGGTAGAAATTAGTGGCGCAAGGGCAACTCCGGCCAAAGAGCGCCAAACACACGGTTTTTTGGTCAATTTGATTACAAAAAGTCTACTCAGGGTGGCAAGAATAAAAGAGTAATGTATAGGACTTAAACTTATGTGTAGTAACTATGTGTGATGGGTTTAAAACGGACTATGCTCATGAGCTTTACAAAGTCATGCCGTGTCGTCAACAGCCCATGTCAAGACAAGGGGTGCGTGCTGCATGACATATGATAAAAAAGTCTCCGCGATTTCCTCAGGATTGAGAGGAAGCTGAGATTAGTGAGAATATGTTATGCAATGTAGGAAGCCTACACTAGCTAAAAACTTTAACACTACTTTTGGGGGAAACAAGGGATCGTCTCCAAGAAAAAATTGTGGATGAGGCGGAATGTGACATTTGTACAGCTTTGGAAAGTGACACAGTCTTTCCGGTTCGAGGTACGGATAGGTAATTAGAACGTGAACGACAGACAGCTCATCACCACATTTTGCACAATGAAGTGCTGGAGAGTTGTTTAAAAGGTGCGAGTGTGTTGCATGTGTATGACCGATCCTGAGTCTGCACAGTGCAACCTCTTGGTGCCTGTTACGTTTTTCAGTCATATATCTTCCTATTCTTGGCTCTACTAAGTGCAGTTTGTTTGCATTTGCTGCGTTCCATTCTTCTTGCCATTGTCTACGCATTCGGAATGTGATGATTGGCCTCAGGTCCTCATACGGGATGGTGTCTACGTCAACTGATGGGCGGAGTGCTACTGACTTCGCAAGTTTGTCCGCTATCTCATTGCCAGCAATGTTGCAGTGTCCCGGAATCCAGCATAGCGTGATTTTGAGCTTAGATTTGCGGGCTGACATGGTGCATTTTCGAAGTGTATTAGTAACTGGGTTTTTGAGTATCTTAATGGAGGACAGCGCAGTCACAGCACTTAGAGAATCTGTGTATATGATTGAGGCTGGTTCTTTCTCCTTTAAAATGTGCGTTACAGCTAAAAGTATGCCATAGCATTCTGCAGTAAATATACTGGTATGTTCGTTCATTGTTCTAGATTCAGAGAAAGTGGGACCGTGTGCCGCACATGCGACTGCAGAGGACTTGGAGGCAGCAGTATAATATTCAGCACACCTGTATTTGGCCTGCAGGTACTTGAAGTGTTGAGCGATTGCGACTGGGTGGCCATTTTTTCCTACCTCTAGGAATGACAAATCACAATCGATAGCCTGCATTTCCCATGGCACAACAGTGTCCTTGTGAGAGGTTAGTTGAAGATTGGAGACCGGTATGTGCATATTTTCAAGGTGTGAGGCCACTCTGAGGGAATACGGTGGCGTAGCTGATGGTCGCTTCAAAAACAGGAGGGCGTTCGATGTATCCTCCAATAGCGCACGAGCTGGGTGGTCGACATGGGAAAGCACCTTGGTGGCATACGTGACACTTGTAAACTGACGTCACCGTTCTAGTGACCACTGGTCTGTCTCAACATACAGGCTGGCTGTCGGGCTGGTTCGGAAAGCACCGCTGGCCAGCCGAAGCCCAAGGTGGTGCACTGGGTCAAGCATCTTCAATGCAGATCTTGAAGCTGACTCGTAAACTACCGAGCCGTAATCGATACGTGATAGCACTACACGGTTGAGAAGGTTCAGTAGACAGTCACGGTCTGTGCCCCATGACTGATGCGAGAGAATCTTGAGCAAATTTAAGGCTTTCAAGCACTTCAGTCGTAGCTGTTTGATATGTGTAACAAAGCTGAGCTTTCCATCCACCACAATACCTAAAAATGTGTCATCTTTTTGGTAGTTATGATTTGTCCGTTAATTAAAATGTTGGGGGGTGGCCTTATGCCACGTAGTTTTGAGAAGAGTACGCAAACAGTCTTGTCACAGTTAAACTTAAACCCATTTTTGTCTGCCCAGCTTGACAGCTTGTTTACTGCCAACTGAATCTGACGTTCACATGTGGCTAGGTTGCATGATATGAAGCCGATCTGAATGTCATCCACATATACAAAGTAGGAGATTGTTTTAGGCAGTATGGTGCTTATGGAGTTCATTTTTACGATGAATAGTGAGCAGCTAAAAACACCGCCCTGGGGGACGCCATTTTCTTGCGTAAACCACTTCGATAAGGCATTACCAACACGAACCACAAATGTACGGTCAGAAAGGTAGCTTTCAATAGTATTCAGCATATTTCCTGACACTCCAAAATATCGCAGGTCACGGAGAATGCCATAACGCCATGTCGTGCCGTGAGCCTTTTCCAAGTCAAAAAATACAGATAGGCAGTGTTGTTTATGAATGAAGGCATCTCTGACATAGGATTCAAATGCCACCAGTTGGTCAGTTGTCGACCGGCCAGACCTGAATCCAGCTTGATGACGATCAAGGAGGCCATTGTATTCAAGGTAATACATAAGGCGGCGATTCATCACTTTTTCGAACACCTTGCCCAAACAGCTGGTCAGCGCTATAGGCCTGTAACTAGCAGCAAGTGTGGCTTCTTTTCCTTGTTTAAGGATGGGTATGATAACTGCCTTTTTCCAGGTCATGGGCAGACGCCCAGAGGACCATACATTGTTGAAAAGAATGAGGATGACGTCAAGCGTTCCTTCATGTAGGTGTTTCAGTATGCCGTAAGTAATCCTCTCCGAGCCTGCTGCTGAGCTGTCGCACTTTGCCAGTACTGCCTTTAGTTCACCTATAGTAAAGGGGGCATTGTACCCTCCTGCCGATGGCCTGTCATCACGAATAGGTTTACGTTCTTCGGCAAGTTCGTATCGCCTAAAGGAGTCTGTATAATGTGCAGAGCTGAAAATATACTCGAAGTGTTGGCCTAAGGCATCTGCCTGGTGTTCCAGTGTATCACCAGCAGTACAAGGGGCATCGGATGAGTGCTGTGCTCTTGGAGTGCACTTACTCTGTTATACACCTTATGCGTGTTGGTGTAAGAGCTCACCGATGAGAGGAAGGATTGCCAGCTCTGTCGTTTAGATACTCGTCGGACACGTCTACCGTTTGCTTTTGCGCGCTTAAAACTTACCAAGTTTTCGACTGTAGGATACCTTCGGAATTTTGACCATGCTTTGTTTTGATTGTCACGAGCATTTTTGCACTGAGAGTTCCACCAAGGTCGTCTTTTGTTCCGTGTATTGTTAGATGTATGTGGGATGGATTGCTCTGCGGCCTGTGTAATGTGCAGTGGGACCAATGCTTCAGATTCATCGATGCCTAGGGTTTCTATTGATGAGCGCGATAGTTTTGAGATTTTTCGGACTTTCGTCCAGTTCGCACCCTGTTCTCGGAACTTGGTTACATTCACAGTCAGTGTACTTGTATTTCCTTTGTATTTTAGACAAACAGGAAAATGATCACTTCCATAGAGGTTATGAATTACAGCCCACTCAGTGGTTGCCAAGAGTGAAGGAGATCCGATAGCAAGATCTATTGCTGTGTATGAGTTGTGCACTGCATTAAAGTATGTTGGCTCTTGTTTCTTAAATATACAGGAGCCGGAGGACAACAGAAAGTTTTCAAATAAGGAGCCTCGAGAATCTGTTCTTCTACATCCCCATAAAGGGTGGTGCGCGTTAAAATCTCCGACCAACAAAAATGGATGCGGAAGCTGATTGATGAGTGCTTCAAATTCTTTAGTAGAGAATTGGTAGTCTGGAGGGATGTATAGTGAACACACTGTTGTTACTCGTCCAAAAATTAGGGTTCGTATTGCCACTGCTTCTAAGTCAGTAACCAGAGTGAGGCTTTGAGACGGAACTGCTTTTTTCACCACGATAGCGACACCACCAGATGAATGGGCAGTGCCCTGTCTGTCCTTTCGGTATACCACGTATATTTTCAAAAGGCTAGTGTGTGTAGGTTTTAGGTGTGTTTCCTGTAAGCAAAGTATGTTTGGTTGGTGTTGTGCAAATATTTCATAGATGTCGTCTAAGTTCTTAAGTAAGCATCGGCAATTCCATTGGATAATATTTTCGGCAGCCATTTTTATGAGTGAGGAAAAGAGCGTGACTTATTCATACTTCACTGCTTTTATTAGGAGGCTTCACTGGCGGGTGTCTTTTCCCTCTGAGGCGATCTATGGAGCCCCGCCTCACTTGGGGGGATTCCGACAGCATCTTAGACGCTGAGGATCCTGGTGTCACTTCCATTGCCTCCGGTGGACCCTCAGAAGCTAATGGAGGTTTGTAAGAAGAGACAGGTGTCTCAGTTGTCTGTGTGGTCCCTGGGGTCTGATGAAGTTCGACCTCCCGGACGTGAGAGGTTGGCGCAGCCTGTGGCTGCTTGGTGGGGGGCAAAGATGTGCACGCATCAGCAAAGCTGTATTGCGTGCCCACCCTCACTAGACGCCGCCCGGCCCCCAGGCGCGCTGCGTCAGCGTACGTTCTTCCAGAGAAGAGTGACACCTTCTTCCGGGCTTCAGAGAATGGGATGTTTTTCATTACTTTTATCTGGATAATTTCCTTTTCCTTTTTGAAAATTTCGCATGTCCGCGAGTACGCTGCGTGCGGCCCGTGACAGTTAGGGCACTCTGTTTGCGTGGAAGTACAGCTCTCTGTTGGGTGCTCAGGATCACCACATTTTGCACATGTTTGTTTTCCGCGACAGGTATTCGACCCATGTCCATATTTCTGGCATTTGTAGCACCTTTAAGGGTTGAGTATGTAGGGGCGGACTTTGGAGTGAAGGAACGCAGCTTTCACGGATTCTGGCAGGGTAAAGCGGTTGAATGTTAGTACTATATGAGGCGTCACCCCTTCTTCATTGTTTCGCCTGATGGTTATCCGACGGATGGCTACTACGCTTTGCTCTCGAAAGCCTTCAAGGAGGTCAGCTTCAGTTTCTCGCATCAGATCACGTTGTGAAATGACGCCTTGAACAGTGTTAATGCTTCGATGGGGGGTGATAGACACGTCCAGGTGGGAGAACTGCTTCTGTTTAAGGAGAGTGTTTGCTTGCTGTTTCTGTCTTACTTCAACAAGAAGATCACCGGATGACAGTTTCTTTGCGTCGTACTTTTTGCCTATTAGGTTAGAAAGGGTTTTAGCTATCAGGAAAACCGACAGTCCTGCAACTGAGACGTTATCTGCCAGAGAGCGTATGACTAAAAATCGTGGGAAGTGGTCACAATCGCTTCCGGTTCGTTTGGAGCTTTCATCGGTGCGGTTCCTTTTCAGGGACCGATCATTGTAAGGGGGGAAAGATTTTGCCATGTGGTGCATTTCATGTTCGGCAGCGATGGTGACCACCCACCACCGAGCCCAACAGGGGGACGCTACAAGGTAGAACACTTGAAGGCGCCAGTCATACATCGCCGCTATAACCAGATATAACTACCCAAAGTTGGGTAACTACACAAGGTTAACCCTTGCCGCCAGGAAATTTGGAAGTAAACAGAAGAGAGTAGAAGACAGGACAGATAAATAGTAAGAGATAAAGACGAAGATGTAGGGAGAGAGAGATAGGAAAAGGCTACTGCCAATTTCCCCTGGGTGGGTCAGCCCAGGGGTGCCGTCTACGTGATGCCGGGGCCAAAGGGGTGTGTTGCCTCTGCCGGGGGCCTTAAAGGTCCAATCACCCAGCATTGGCTCAACCCCCAGGATCCACTTTTCCCTGGACATGGCAAATGCACGCACGGCTAGGCGTGGGAGGGAGTCGAAACTCCCCCGTTAGCTCAGGTCCGTGATGTCGCTACACACCAAACGCCTACTTGCGCAGGCGCCCCTGCGGGGATTACGTGTCTTCCTGCGTTTCGTCAAATCAATCGTGGTCCCTGAAAAATTGATTTACCATTTTTGTATCGAGCCCTTCTGGAATTTCACCGACGTTTGGAGCCTACGTGCCCAGGGATAGAGATGGCTGAATCTGAAGTCGCGGACACAGTGACCGCCGTTGTATGGTCCTTGGTGCACCAGCGTCGTAAGTGTATAATGAACCGCCTTTAGAAACCAATCGCAGCAGCAGTGTGGCCAGGATATCTTAGGGGACTTTTATCAGGAGGTTGGGCGTGGGAGGGAGTCGAAACTCCCCCGTTAGCTCAGGTCCGTGATGTCGCTACACACCAAACGCCTACTTGCGCAGGCGCCCCTGCGGGGATTACGTGTCTTGCTTCGGACTCGAGATCGGTTGCAGCAATGACAGGTGGTTTGCACTTCCACTTGCTCCAACTGGGTCAGGGTTGAGACCAATCAACATGTGACGATTGAATGTGAGGTCTCTCGCCTCTTTGTGTACAATCTACGCTATTTTCCGGGGACAGGGTGTGCAAACATCGTGTCCAACGACTGATTTCCGTGCCAGTGCTTCTTGGCTCCTTTAATAGTTGTGGGGCTGTTCAGCCTTTGGCGGAACCAATGCGATGCCGTAGCTGCAAATTGCCACCGGCGTGCTTTGTGGCCGATCCTGGAGAGAATCAGACGAGAGATCCTCGCATTCCTCTCTGAGAAGCTTTTTTTTTTCCTCGGGAAGCACTAGTTTCTGCAGCATCGGTCGTGCGCTATCGTCAATATTGAACCCGAAAGGATATATATACAACTCATTTCTCGACTAATGTGGTGCTGAGCAGCGCCTGTTGAGTCGTTATTCATGATTTAATTTGCAAACAATTGTAGTTCATGCATATATTGTATCGTTATAACATTATATCATGATATCGCATCGAGGTCTTGTGCACATGTATGCCAACATTGTCATGTGTAATAATGCAATGATGTTTTCACTACAACGTTGGGATGTTTCTCGCGGCACATAGATGTACTGAAGCGTACGCGCCCTTATTACTGGAATGATATGAAACCTATATTTTCTACACATAGTGTAAATAAACTGTTCTAAACAGCCTAACAAGGAAATGTACTGTTCAAATGAAATCTATGTTTAAAGTTACTTTTTCTAAACGCTTTCCGGTATATGAACACTGTGATTTACGTTGAAAGAGCAAAGAAGATTTCGCTACAGGTGAGCTGTTCAGCGACACCTCGTCATTGAGTAAGCAAGGTTAATTCGCTCAAAGCGCATGCCCTTTGGCTTCGCTGATGTTCACACTATACAACTGAGAGATAAAATCCGTCGTTTCAGACTGAATAGACATGGAGACGTTCAAGCTTGACCGTCAAGAGGCAAATCGAATTGTGTAATCAGAACTAGCTTGCACTGCCTTCTTGCCGCGCTCTGCTTGTCAGTGGACAACCCAGCTTTACCGCCAAAAAAAAAAAACCTCCATGCCCATAGCAATGTATGTTTATACTCTCAAAAAAGGTACACTGCAAGTGCAGTTGGACAGTGCTCGCTACGCCGAAAGTGTTCCTTTATTAACAGGCCAATGATTCACCACGCGTGCGCAAGTCAGTATTCTCACCAACGCCGCTTGACTTGGTTGATGTTGTACACGATAATAAATCATCAATTAGGTCTCGACTTTCTGCAAATATTGGACCTTCAAAGCACTCACTTTAACAGTAGCACACATGTGATGTCTGTTGCAATTTTCTATTTTTTCTATGCTATATGTTAGAAATATAAACGCGATTGCTCCTTTTACAAGACTTTCTTAAGAAAGTTTAATTGAGTGAAGTAGCTTGCAGCAGCAACGTGGTAGGACACACGACTAATATTCGGAGTACGCGAGTTCAGTGCTGGCTGGAACCTCTGATTTTGAATTGCAGCATTTATGCTGCCATTCGAGAGTTGCAAGACGAGATTTTGGAGACGTTTGCACGTAGCGCCATCTCTGGTCAGGGTGTCCTGCCGTAACTGAAGGAGAAATAGGCGAAAAAAATCATATGTGATGAATAAAGTTATCACAAACGACTGCTAGTTTTGTACTGCAGATACTTATTCGAACAGTCCGGAAAAGTTTCCGTGCCGCACTGCAAACTGCCTGGCTTCCCACAGCGTTTATCATTTAACCATGGGACTTCATGTGTTTTTATGGGCGGTGTTTAACTATTCTGAGAAGCCACACGCTTGGCAGAGCGATTCTGCCATTTTACCAAATGCGCCAGTGGGTCCCTGCTACACATAACCAGGAGTCATCTTTGGTAACTAGATTTTTTTTGAGTATATACAACTTTTCTCCCCTATTTACCATTCAACCCCACCGCGGTGGTCTAGTGGCTGAGGTACTCGGCCGCTAACCCGCAGGTCGCGGGATCGAATCCCGGCTGCGGCGGCTGCATTTTCGATGCAGGCGGAAATGGTGTAGGCTTGTGTGCTCAGACTTGGGTGCACGTTAAATAACCCACAGAGGGTCGAAATTTCTGGAACCCTCCGCTACGGTGTCTCTCATAATTATATGGTAGTTCTGGCATGTTAAACACCAGTATCATCATCATTATTTACCATTCAGTTATTGTAGACAGATTTTCCTGCCGCTGAGAGATGGCGCCACGTCAAGATGTCTCCCATTCGTTGAATTTATTGGCATCAAAATAGACCCCATAGCCGCCCAAACGAGTGCGTGCCGCAGGAATTGGTTGACCTTAGCTACCGTCTAAAGGGTGCGTTCGCAATTGCGTAATGCTTGCCACCGCGGTGTTCCACCCGTCGGCACCCCCTTCGGCTGTCCACAGTGGCAGCGGTGCAAAAGCGGCGATACAAAAATTGTCATGTCAAGCTGCGCACGGCACGCACCCACCGTGTCGCTAAACAACAGCGGGTCGCCTAACAACACAAACAACATTGAATTTGTCAATTAAGCATAAATGAAACCAACACTGGTGACGCAGGTGAGGAGACAACCTTATTGTCGTGAGTAAGGGAGATCCAAATGCAGGCGCTCATTGGCGGTGAATTTTGACAAAATATTTTGCGAATTTTTATCGGATGCGCCAAGACGAAATTCATAAATATTCTACGGCTATGGTCACCAAAATGATAGTTTTAACAGTGCCTACGCAATATATTTCGGCAATAATTTTCCTCCAACAATTTCTCCTGACTTTCGCAGATAAAGAAAAGCGAACCATACCATAATGCGATTAATTAACAGAGGTTATAGACAGAAGCAGCTCTACGCTTTAGAATGGCACCAGAATAGTTTCCGCATCAACATTTTATCAATTTCAAGCATCAAACTTTCAATGAACGTTGAAACAGTGTATTTTAAATAGCGATCGAAATTTCACCTACTAATTGGCGACTAAGCACACATGCATTGGCTTTCTATTGTTTCTCCTCAAAGTTGCTCCTACTCTAAATGTCAAGTTTTCTTTGCTAGTATAGGACGAAAACACTTGTATCATGTCACCTTTCTTACCTGGCATTGTTCCCACCTCGTATTTACTATACTCCTGTATTTAGCGTGCTCTGATTTGATTCAAATCAATTTCAGAAAGCCTGCACGAGCGCATTTAGTGTCGCTGCGCTACCTGAACGTGTTTCGAATGCCTCGCATATAGTGCTAAAAATTGGGCCCATATATTGCACACAAAACAGCAACGTGAAACGTATACTTTTTTTGCCCCACCCGTATTAAAGAAAATTTTGAACCTTATTCAGTGTACGTCCATGCGTACGTGCGTGCCTGTGTGTGTTGTCTGTGCGTGTGTGCGCACGTGTGTGTGTGCGTGCGAACGTGTGCTGTTTGTCAGCTCACTTTTCCAAGTATTTACAGTGCTCGATATTGAACTTCCCTTTCTTCTCCACAATGTGGTAGCACTGGACGTTGCGTTGCATAAAATATATTGCTTTTTTTGTACGCGTTTTCAATATGACAAGAGTTACCGGCATCATAGATTACAATCCAGGCACGCTCTCTTCGAGACGAATATTATGCAAGAATAAAACGTCTGCAATTTTTCACCAGCTGTATGGAATTTCGGCAATGACGTTCAAGAGGTCGCTCGGCATTCCTCAAATATCCCGAATGGCATTTTTTCAATCTTTGGTCCCTTGCCAATGGGCTTCAGTGTGACATAGATAAAGTAAAGCACGGATTTTTTTCTATAGCAGCCAAACTCGAAGCGATATTTTTGACAAGATCGAGTCAGCGGGAAACATTCAAAATTTATATTGCGTAGTGCGCCTCTTAGCTTCCTACACACGCAAACATTCATATTTCTTATAGTGCCACGACGGTGGCGCGCAAACCCAACTTCTTAACTTGCTGAAGAACAAACAGCGTATTGAGGCTTGGCTAGTTGCGGTGCGTATTCAGTGAGATTCTTGAGGTACAAAAGAAAGTAAAGAAAGAAATAAAACCTATACATTCCTGTGAACTTGTTTGGTTCAACCTGCGACACAGTAAAAAGCAAAAGTTGAGCCATAGAATAGTGTATCTGAACCACACGAAATGAATCCTCGATTTTAGCGCTATTGCGACATGCTGGATAATGTGGACAAATATACGGCCGCCTATTTTTCCATCTTCCACCTTTTCTACTCTCCATGCTTTCACAGGCGTTGTTGTGCTGCGCAGACACACTTAATCTTCCCGCCTTTTCCTGGAGTTTCGCCTCACTTGCGCGAAGCCAATCACGTTGTTCCGATGAGTGCAAAGAGGAAATGTGGGGGGGGGGGGGGGAGGCCTGTTGGAGTGGTGTTCATTTGAGCATATCGATTAATCTTCGGTTACTTGTCATAAATGACGACGGGTTTCATATCGAAAGCATCCGAGCACTTCACAAGGAGCTCCGTCTACGTGATCTGGCGGGGTATAATCAGCTTTCAATCATTTGATTGAATAGGAGAAAAGGTGGGGGAGAAGGGGATGTTTTCATGCTTTTATATTTAGTTTTTTCGCGTATGCCGCACACACGGACATTTTTGCTGTTCTCGCTCGGTATTTGCTGACCTATATAAAAAAAGACGACTGCATATTAGAGAAAACAGGGCTTCTTCCGTACCATATTGCGAAACACTGTGCCGTAGAACACGTTTTCAGTGTTGATGGCCAGCTGTTACGATCTTGCCCTTCCGTATTTCAGGGGAGGCGGCTTTCGTTATGATGTGACAATGACTCCAATTACAATTACTGTTAGTATTGGGTCCCATTAAATAACACTTGTATTTTTTGTCAGCACATTGAATGCAGACAGTGAATGTTCTGGAATGAGAACAAGTTCGTATACAAGTCCGAAGACTCATTTTGGAAAGGTCTTTGATTAAGGTTAAATTTATTACTAGATGGCCGAAAAATTTTTCTAGGGTGCGGTGAACAGCATGAAGAAATATGTTCCACATGAAACGTTTGGCAGTCGGAGAGAAACGTAAGCTTTAGACACTTTCATCGATGACGATTGTGTAATTGCTATTGTGTCTTCGGTAAGGGAAGTTGGTAGAAACAGTTGCCTTATAATTAGCACTCACATGACGATGTATTAGCGGCGATGACCCAACGTGGCTAATAATTAAGACACTGGCTTAACTACTCACGAAAGTCAAGTTAACGCAATCAGCAGGCTAAGAGTTGTTCCAATGTGTTTAACTATTATGTACGTCCTAATAGATTTGTGGTTCTGGCACGCAAAACCATCTAGCTTAGACTTCTTTATACTCTTTATGATGGAATGAGAGCAAGTGCAGTAACTGCCTGTTTTCTCATCTTTTCCAAGTTCCAAATAGAAGGAACGTCACCTGTTCACATTGTCTAACTGCCAGGTACATACATATTTAACAATCTCCACATTATTGGAAATATTTGCTTTTTCTTCGAAGACGAAACTTCCCTACCATAAGAATTTTTAGACAGCGTTACATCATGCCCTGAGTGAAATAGGCATTATCACAAGCGTTCGCGCACATTTCTGTTTATCTGTTTTTGTAACTGCGAACCTGTTTAGGTAGCTGTGACTAGACCGACCAAATTTCGAAAATAAACAGGAAGGTGCCACAGAAATGCAATAGGTCGCACTACTCAAGACCGGCGTCTAAAAATTACACTCATATCAAATAGCCAAAAGAGCTGGTGTGGGCAGCAAAAATTTGTGTGACTCTGTAAGAACATCGCCTTCATTATAAACGGAGCATTTGAATCAGAGAATAAAAATTTTGAAGTCTGTGAAAAAAAAAGTTTCGTTGAAAGTTAGGTAACCAAACCGACAGAAATATACAAAAAAAAAACGTGCAAGCGTCGGAAAATGACGAATAATGTTGCCAAAGCAGAAAAGCAAACGTAAAATAAAAAAGGAAGGGAAAATATTTGAGCTCAGCAATTGAGGGCAACCACCGGACTGAGGAAGTTATGTGTGTTCACGTACCCTCCTTGGTTGTCGAAAGAAATGTCAGCTGCAGCAGACGCACTTTCTCTTCTTTTGTTGTTGCTTCTTTGACACTCAAGCTGGCTCGAGAAAGTTATCTTCTGTCGAGGGTACCTTTCTCGTCGGTGCAGTCAGGGCAATGGGTTGTAATTACGCAGCTTTTTCTACACACGTATGTGTAGGTTTTCAGTACCCCGTTCAATTGGACAATAAAATCCATTGTTTAGATAGGGTACGGTCTATTTCATTTTGTGGATTTTTATCGCTGTGTTCGCTGAATTTTCTTTTCGGTAATAACAGTGCCCCTATTTTTGCTGCTAGGCGAAAAGGACAGACAGACTGACAGCGTGCTTTTGGGGGCGGTGGGGTAAGTTTTTGTCTGGAGACCAACTCAGTGGAGCGCAGCTTGCTGTTTTTTTATATGCCATGAGAACTGTACAAAATTTAGGAAGGAGAACAGGTTAGCCATTTGCGCTGTGATCCTCGAATCGGCGGTGGGGTGCCATCTTTAGAGATCTTAGGCCCAGCGAAGCGCAGGTGGCATGGACAAAATAGAAACAAACTTGAAGGTTACAAGCCATTGCGTGCCAACCATATAAGGTATACGGCTGTTTACGCTACTTTAGCCACATCGTCCTACGCTCTAGACTTTTAAAGGAGAGCCACCATATTTTTGAACGATGAAACATAAAGGAACAACACAATGAAATAACATAAATAACCGTGGGTCTATATGTCATGCTGTTTTTCAGCGTAGACGGAGCGTGCACGTGTATTCATGATCACCAACAGGCCCACTACGTTAAAAGGCGTGCTTGTTTTACTCCGTTTTCATCGCGATAGTGATATTGTGAACGTCTCAGATCCCCCGGTACATGAAGATATTTGCAAGGTATAGTAGTGCTAGGAAACAGTGCTATGAATATGGCTATGATTGGAGGCAAAGAAAGACAATGCTTCTTCTGTTTGCTTGCGTTTTCGTCTCTTTTTTTCAACTGTTTTCTTGTCCGCCTAGGCAAAACAGTGGCTTCGGTCTTCGGCTGCTGACCTAAAGGTCACAGGTGACCCAAAGATCACAAAGATCATTCGATAGCGGATTAAGCAGTTGCATTTAGAGTTGAAAAAATGGCAGAGGCCCGTGTACTGTGCGCTGCCAGTGCCTGTTAAAGGACACTGACGGAGGAGATTTTCGCTGCCCTCCACTAAGGCATCCCTCATAATCATATCTTGGTTTTGTGACATTAAACCCCAGATATCAATATTTATCATTACAAATATTTCATTGTTAGGTGATATACTATCGCCAAGAGAACGACAAAACTTCAGTTATCGTGCCGCAATAGTGACAGTACAGAACCAATGACTGGGCACTCAGCGAGAACACTAGAGTTGCACGCACCAAAAATTAGGAAATGCAGCCTTATAGGCAGCTTCAAGTCAGCTGAAGTGACGAAAATGGGAAGGTCGTGGAGAATGAATGCAATCTGCTCGCACAGAGCAGAGTATGGTAACATTTTGGGACGAACCTCCTTACGCCGTGGGTCATACGTCCCACGTAGTCGTAGTCATCGTAGTAGCCAGTTGCATTGCATTGATGTCAATAAAAACGGCGTAACGGCATATCCACAGAGTGAAATATGGTGAGTGGGGCGAAGCGTCCATCAGTCCGTCCGTGCTTCAATGCATCCGTCCGTGCGTCCATCTGTCTGTGCGTCCAACCATGCGTCATCATTCACCTTGTGTATATGCTGTGAATATTTTATCATAAGGGAGGCATTCATCCAGCAGTACACACTAGGTAGACTGGTGGTGATAATAATGAAGATGTTGGTAAAGCAATAGTAAGCCTACAAGTCTCCTTCATGTTTGAAAGAACGATTCACTACAGACTCCAGCTGGTGTTGAGAAGTGGTAAACAAATTAATGACATACATAATTTCAGAGTCCCAATATGATGGGAGCTGCTCAAGCACAAAGTCCTGTGCATACATGTGCGTTCGTCCATGTTCTTTTTTGTATTTGAGCAGAGCACGTTCAGTGTCGACCAGTGACAGTTCTGAGTTCACGTTGTGTACGTTCTTCTTGTGTGTCCTTTCTGCTTCAAGAACGTGCTGCAACTTTCGAGCGGCTTGCAGTTCTTCCTTTCACCATACTATTTGTATCTATATCATTTATTACTTCAAGAATATAGTAAACAATGCACAACATGCGCTGCACTACACTGTGTAGACACGCTTCACATTTTTTCCTATATCGATGGCTACGACAGAGTGATCAACCACGTTTTTGTTTTATTTCAAAAGGTCTCAAGAAGTCCCGATTCTTTGAGGTTATACCATACACAGCCTGGGTCAGGAATGCTCAGCGCAAAATTCACCTCATTGTTCTTGAAGGTTCTTGATTATTGTAGATCATTCTGCCGGAATTTCGCGCAAGACGTGAAAACTCGAGATTATTCCAGAGCTTGTGCGAGTACTATTAATAAGGCAGGAATATTCTTTGGCACATGTATTAATAATATTAATAATACCAACATGCTTGGCCGCTTGCCAATTCATTGACGGCCAACACTCCGTTGGCCGCTATCAGGGCCAAAGTGCTACAGTGCTCTTACTTTTAGGTTACCGCACACAGGTGCGCCCAAACTAACAATTTTATTTGACGACATGACGGTATTGTCATGGGGCCATGACGCAGATAAAGGGAACAGACTGGATCTTTGGGTTAAACTGTCTATCGGGTATAACTTGTGGTCACCTAAAAGAAAAGTCAGATTACAGCAAGACACTGGCACAGGGGGGTGGAAACTCCATATACCTCCCATGTACTAGCTCTTGCATGCTGATACACAACGGCAGCACCACTTTTGCCACTGGTGGTTGCTGAGCATCCAACAAAAAATAACTCACGAACAGAAAATTTATTTCATGACGTCACTGTTAACGTTCCAAAATAGAGAGAAAGAATGAAAAATTGAGTGGAGTGAGGTTGCTGTGGAAGCCCTCCTTTCCCACTTCGCATGCAAGCAGAATGCGCTCACGCCTTTTTTGCAGGTCCGCTGGCTGCTCGGGCCATGCGGCCTTTCATAAAATTTTCTTATTTTTTTTCTTAAAAACTCTGTTCTTGTGCTCTGAAGAGGCAAAAGTTAAGCTGACTGATGTCTCAGTGTAAGAATAAACTCAATCGGCAAAAATAAAATGAACTTTTATTACACGTTTCGTATAAAAAAACACATACACGTAGTGTAACATTGTCAATCTATAAAGCCAGCTTTAACTTACAACTAAGATACGGCCATAATATGCAAACAATGAACCCAGAATATCATATCCAATGCGACAATTATTGACAATTCGTATTTGACTCAATCAAGTTTGTTATGACGGAGTACATAGTTTTCCTACAGAACTTGGGTACCAAACAAGATTGAAGTTCAGAGGCACGAAGAGGCTTGAAGCAATCAGTAGTTTTTTGAGAAAGAACATCGCTGAAAACAGTGTTTCGGTTAGCTGACTTGTCCTCGTCAGGGCGACGGCGTTGCCGTGACGAACTGAGCGTTGGCTCTACCGAAATTTCTCTATATCATTATTTAGAAGCATTTAGTTCATCCCGTGTACGTGAGTGATAGTATTAGAGGTAAAGGCTCACATATTATCAAAGAGTGCTTGTAAAATTTTTATAAGCAGGAAGCAGCCTATAATTACTTGACATCATTTGAACTACACGCCGAAAGGAAAAGAGGCTAAAACTATGTAGCCGAGCCAACTCGAATTCAAGGCTTTCAATCAACGCATTTTCCCGACAGGAGCTTGGCTGCTATCTTCAATTAAACGAGCGACACCACACTTCTGCCAGTCCAGTCAGGCTTGCAGAGAACTGGGTTAACTCATGTACTCGTGCAAAATAAATACTTGCTCAAATATTGGGTCCAAGTTTTTGTGTTCGACAGTTGCCTTTATGAAACGCTGAGAAATTTTCACGGAACTCCAATTCATCGGGTTAGCACACCGCAGAGCCACGGAAAACATGTGTGGCCCGATTAAGCCATCTTCGACAAATGCGTGGCTCACTTGTTCAGCGTAGCTATCTGTGGCTTCCATTCTCTGCCCGCGCCACCATTTGCTGTCTTTATCTTTCCCGCAGTTGGTATGCGCGCCAACCGAGCGAGACAAGTGAGTGCGATCTAAGTTCAAATATCGCCGAGGGACAGGTGAGTGCTACGAACTCAAGTGAATCACTTCCCGTGCTTCGTCTGATTTAAAATTAACAAGATAAGGAATAGGAAAACACAAACAAAAAGGTATGTTCTTTACAGGGGTATTAATTTTTTTATTTATGAAAACCTATGAAAGCCAATAAATGCGAACATTCACATCGCCCTCACTCTGTTCAACGGGATCTTAGGATGCCCGGCAAGCGCTACGAGCGTGCACGTTCCTTGAAACCGAAACTAGTGCCAAGTTTCTGGGTCCAGCTGGCACTGATTGTGGCAAACCTCTAAAGCGTCGGCTGTCGATCAACTGACAGCGGCGAAGCGTGGCGGCATGTATCTACGTGTCGTCAAATATTCCCGCATTAGCAATGGTCTTCGGGCAAGCTCTGCGATAATCTGGAGTGTTCGCGTCTTGCGGGCAATCGTAACAGAACGATATACAATGATCGCGAACCTTCTCGAACAATGAGGCGCAGTTGGCGCTGAGCATTCCTGAACCATGCCTTGTGGGCGACAACCGAATCAAAACAAAAGTGAATATAAGACGCGCGCGCAGCAGTACGTTGTGTTTGGCAGTGAATTTCATTTTGCCTTCATCATTACTGCTTTGTGGTATAAGGTCTAACCTGAAGTTGGCAAAGATGAAGTCTATGCTCCTTCGCTTGGTGGTTGTTGCTTGCTTGCAGTCATCTACTGCACAAGCTAGTCGTTCCCCGCAATTGTCATCATCTCTACTGTCATAGTCATAGCGTACCCTGCGTGTGCTGTGCCACGGTGGCAGAAAGAGAACGCGTGCCCAGCACGCGCTTGAGTTTCAACGTCATCAGCATCATCGCGAGCAACACCTACGGTGCACGCCAACGCCACCAGCGGACAAATCTTGGCCTTAAGGAGCTTTGATATTAAAGCGCACACAAAAAGAAAGTTGAGCCAGCTACGCTTCGCGAACACTGACGAAACAGTTGCCTGCAGATGGAGTGAGTGAAGTGGGTTGACGTGTAAATGAAGGAGGAATGAATAGGAAAGAATGGCGGGAGCAGTAGTGGGCGTAGTGGTGAGTTGTGGTAGTAGTGTCCAGGGGGAGAAATGGGCGGAGCGTCGCATATTCTTTTTGGAATTCACCCACTTTCTGTAAATGCCACATGATCTGGAATCTATGACAGCCCTCGCACATTAAAACGTTCACTTAGAATAGTGTCGCTGCTAGAAACTGGTGGGAACATGGCAGCACTTTTGCATTAGCAGTGGCGTGGTAAACGCGCCAAGTTTTTTGAATGTACGGTTTTTCTTATCGGCCTTCACACATGTTGACCTTGTTCGTCAGCACGCATCAGTGGCTGTGTGCGTACCCGTGTGTATTATGTAAGTTGTACACAAATAGTGTTACTCAGCTGATTCAAGTTTTCTTTTCCCCCTTGGTTGTGAATGTGAGTGATTGGTACAATAAAGAGCAGAAAACGGCACGTGCGCCTCCCATTCAAAGACTCTTGCCGTGACAGAAATTTCTAATTCATCCATGTATCTTGGCTGTGAGTATACAGACGTGCAAACACAAAGACGCCGTGAACGGCTGGTCAATACAAGGCCCGCAAGCAGCCAGAAAAATAGAGGGCTGGGCAAAATGGAACAGAGGCATTCGCGAAAACTTTTAGTGCGAACGAGATGAAGCGCAAAGAGAAGGACACAAACAGAACAGTTTGTACAGAACAGAACAGCCCTGATCTTACACCCGAAGTTTATTGAAGCGAATTTTAAACACCTTTCAAATGAACAACGCTTGCGCATAAATTACCTGCCATCAAAGAACTCACGCAGCTCACTTAGTACACAATCCAAAAGGCAAACTTTCTGTTCGCGTCTCCTTCTTTGTGGTTCGCCTCGTCGAGCTGAACGTTTTCAAGAATGAAACAGCCAGGCAACAATGCGCACACCACTCTCACGTAGCGTCCACATCTACACGCCCTAAAAGAATGTATTGCTTATGCTAAACACAGACTCGCTGTTTTCTGAATCATTTACAAGTGTACTTTGTATGATAACACAGTACGTGATGCGAAAATTGAAACGTCGTGGCCGACACGTGCGTTGATATACAAAGAAGGCGTGAGCCGAGAAAGTGGCATTGTGTGTGTACGCACCTGTTTGTGAGCATGAAGTTGCGAAGGGCCCGCGTTTGCGAGAGGCTGTCCTTCCCTACTGCGTTCACCTCAAATCTCATTACGACCGAAGGACTGGATCGATGAGTATCGTTAAAGGCGTACAGATCGGTGCGTGCTGACAGAAGCTGTGTGCTGCCGTGCCGCACTGTTTGTCGTACTCAATAGGGCTTGTGTTCTGACGGTAACTCAAATATGGCAGTATGTTACACTTCCGTGCCCAGAGGTGGTGGCCGATTTCGTGCGCTCTGTTTGAGCGGTGTATACAGTACATGAAAGTATAGGCGACACACTCCTCGAATCGATCCCGAGGCGATGAAGCAGCGGAAAGAAAGCTTACACGATTAATTTAGAAGCCCTTTCAACGTGATAAGACTACCAAATTTGCGCAAAAAGGGTAGAAATCAGAAATAAAACGTTGCCTTCATGGGGAAAAGGAAATCAAGATTACGTGATTCCTTTCGCGTTCTCCTAAAACGACGGGAAGTTTAAAGGCATCCTCAAATTTCTCTTATCAGTCAAGTATTTGTAATGTTGCCCTTTTCAGCAAACTAGAATTGCCTACTTGTCACAAAGCTACGATGCCGTAAGATGACGTCATTATGTAGTAATTCTGGTGCTTTATGAGGTTGTGATGAAGCTTATGGCTACGTCATTACGCAATATTTCTTTGGCATCGATTGCGCTCGCTCGGACGCCAGGTACGGTACGTTAGACTCAACAAAAAAAAACATAACCTTAGATATCTTCGTATATCACGCAAATACAAGACATGCTTACCAAACAGAACGATTGAGCGTTTCGTGCTCAATGAAAGTTCTTAAACGTGCGTCCACCGTTTATAGAGTGATGATGAAATACTGCAACGTATTCGTTTTCTTGAAAAATTGTTTCCTATTCGTTTCCTTGAAACTTGCAATGCGTCATGCCTGAAAATGCTGTGTGCAACAAGAAAGTTTCAAAATGCGCAATGCAGTTGAGCTTGATAAATATGAAGAAAAAATATTTTGTTAAATACGGGAAAGGCTTTAAGTCCTCCTATAGACTTACACTCTACGCACGTAATATGAGCACCAACTAAAAGATAATTTTTTTTAAGGTCAAGCGTGTTGGCAGAACTGTGATTGCTTTATTGAGCAGCTTAGCAAACTTTGTCGCAAGCATCAATACAATACATTCGAAGAATTGATTGTATGTGGGCTGTAACGCCTCAAACCACCATATGATTACGTGAAATATGAGGTGTTGGAGGGTTCCGGAAATTCTGACCTCATGAGGTCTGTCCATCCGTCCGTCTGTCTGTCACTCATACCAGCGTAACCTGCTGAGTGAGCCGTGAAACTAGGTGGATACGAACCGCTCACAATAAGACATGCATGGACAAACCCGTGCTTTCGAAGCTTCGCCTCTAAAAATCGGTAATCTTCACGAGTCTTTCTCCACGGGTACTGTTGAAGAAGTGACGGGCTCGCAGTGCATACCGAAGGCGCACAGACGCACCGAAAAGCTCCAAGGGGAGACTTCAGCCAGGAGCCGTGTTTGTTATTATAGATTACCTCCGTATGTGTTGATTGTGCTAATATATGCATCACTTTGCAGTCTTACACTGACAGTAAAGTATTGTAGCCATACACATCGATTCAACCGCGTTAGAAACTGTTATATGTTGCCGTCAGGATGAAATGAGCACTTCTAAATAGCTCGCTAGGTGCATCACTCTCAATTGTGGTCTAATGTCTGTGGTGCAGTAATGTTGACCCGAAAGCCAAGGCACCCAATCTAGGCCGTATTTTGATGAAGACCAACAGCTGGAGGCCCCTGTACTTAGCTTTAGGTTTATGTTAAAGAACACTAAGTGGCCGAAATTTCCAGAGCTCTCGACTAAGGCTTCTCACATATTCACGTGGATTCGGGGCGTCACACCCCAACGAATTCATTAATGAATAGGGAGGCTTATATATAGTATGAAGAATGGCCGGGAGGTAAACAGGAATACATCGTGAAATAGCGGCAGCGACCGTGTTTGCGTAAGCTTTTATCATACTTAGCAACACCTTTAGGCACACAGAAAGCGCGCAGAAAAGCTTCCCACAAACCAAATGATGGCTAGAGGCTAGGCGCTCGTGAAAAAAGCAGACCTTCAAAGGAAACGCTGAAGCTATGAGCAAATAAAATACTTACCGGTGTCCACACTAGAAGAAGCTGGGGGTGAAAAGCTTGGTAGCCAAGCGTACGTCGTGCATGGTGGTTGAGGCAAACAGTTGTTAACGTGCTCATTCATAGCTCTGGCCTCGACATCTTCCATGCCGCGTTTGAAGCGATGCTCCACAAAGTTGACGCTAATAGGAAAGTGCCGCCCGCCTTCAGGTGAGAGCGCTCGAGGTGGCGTTCACTATGTTCCCAAATGATGGATGGATGGATGGATGGATGGATCGATGGATATGGCTGTACCCTTTAGATCGGGCGGTGGCTAGCGCCACCAAGCCGTAATACTTAATGAACCCAAAACTATATTTATTTTTTTCCTTAAAAAGTGAGTTTGAGGATTCGTACTTTGCAGTGAAGAGTTTAATTTTCACTCGTGCCTTGACTTTAGCCACCAATCAGATAACCTCCTTCTAGTTAAGTCAACCCGCTTAAAGTCTATTTTGCCCTCCCGGTCACTAAATCCCAGTGCTTTGAAAAAATTGCCCGCAGCTTCCCTCGGGGGAACACTGAGGAGGATGCGGAGCATATAATTGGTTAACGGGGTGTTAAAGTGCGACTTACTTGGGTCGATGGCTAAATTGGTTAACGTGGTTGTAAAATGGGGTGTTAAATTGCGACTTACTTGGGTCGATGGCTAAATTGGTTAACGTGGTTGTAGGAGGGGGTGTTAAATGAGTGAACACGTACACACGTATGCGAAAGGGCGGCGCTGGTCGAAGGGACGTCGATCATTGTGTTTGTGGATTCGTTGGAATTCATTTCACCGCGACCTTGGACGTCGACGCGCCGTACAAACCAACCGACGAGCGGCAACTGAGCGAGCGAGCGCCGACCTTGAGTATATATACAGCGCGACGCCACATGCGCGTCCACTGGAGAATCAGGAGAATTGTAGATGTCGAACGCGGTGTGTAGAGGAGGAAGGGTGCACAGATGGTGGAGGAGTGAAGCGCGCGCGGTGTGTAGAGGAGGAAGGGATGCACAGATGGTGGAAGAGTGGGCGACGGCGCGACGGCGCATGCGCGCGCGTCAGCTGTCGAATGTTCGAGAAGTGGTGCGGACGGCGCGGACGGCGCACTACAAGGCGCGAGTATAAGATGCTTCCGCATCTAAAACTCTGCGCCATCATCCTGAACTGTAGGGTGATGCCCTTTACAGAACATCATCAAGTGGTCGGCAGTTTCTTCTTCCTCTCCACACACACTGCATACTGTGTCTACCCCTTCGTATTTGGCCCGATATGTCTTGGTTCACAGTGCTCCCGTCCTTGCCTCAAACAGTAGAGAACTACCCCGAGTATTATCATAGATCCTTTCCTTGGCAAATTCCTGCTTAAAAGTTCGATAGATCTCTAGTGCGGACTTCTTAATCATGCCTATTTTCCATATGTCAGTCTCCGTTTCCTTCACTTTCTTCTTAACCGATAGTTCTTTTTGGTTTGGCCACCTGCTGTTTTCTAATTATTTACCAGGCAACTTCCTGGTTCGCTTCCTACATTTTGTATCGACATTCTTCATGTACGAGTAGCTGAAAACCTTCCTAGCCCAACGCTCCTCCTTCATTTCTCTCAATTGCTTCTCAAATTTTATCTTGCTGCTAGCTTCCCTGCCCTCAAATGATGTCCATCCTATATCACCTTGTACTCCCTTATTTGGTGTATTCCCGTGAGCTCCTAAATCAAGCCTACCTATTCCACGTTGCTTAATTTCTAATCTTGCTTGAACTTCTGATCTCATGCACAAGACCGCATTGCCGAACGTCAGCCCAGGAACCATGACCCCTTTCCATATTCCTCTCACATCATACCTATTGTAAGTCCACAGTGCCCTATTTTTCATCACTGCTGCGTTCCTGTTACCTTTAGTCGTCACGTATATTTCGTGTTCCCTCAGGAACTCGGTCCCACTGCTTATCCATACACCCAGATATTTGCATTTATCTGTTATCTCTAGCGTGACCTCCTGTATCCTAAGCTCACTACCTTCGTTGTCATTGAAAATCATGAGTGCTGTTTTTTTCTTACTGAATCTAAAATCTAACCTATCTCCTCATTACCGCAGATGTCCATCGATCTCTGCAAATCTTCCTTGTTGTTGGCCATTAGCACTATATCATCTGCGTACATTAATGCTGGTAGTGCCTGATCAATAAGTTTTCCTTGTTTGACTAAAGAGAGGTTGAAGCCCAGCCCACTTCCCTCTACTTTTGCCTCCAATCCTTGTAGGTACATCATGAATAATAAGGGTGATAGGGGGCAACCTGCCTAAGCCCCCATTTTACCTCTGCAGGCTTGGATACCTGTTTTTCCCACTTTATAACTACCTTGTTACCTTTATAGATACCCTTTAAAAGATTAGTGACTACATGTTTCATGCCTAGTGTGCCCAGTATTTCCCGCAATTCCTCTTGAACCACGCTATCGTACGCTCTCTTGATATCCAAGAATGCTAGCCACAGGGGCCTGTGTTCCTTTTCTGCTAATTCGATGCACTGCGTCAGTGAGAACAGATTGTCTTCCAACCTCCTGTGTTTCTGAAACCCATTCTGCAGTTCCCCTAGCACCCCCTCATCTTCTATTCATGCCTGCAGTCTTTCCTTTATAATCTGCATCGCCAGCCTGTAGACCACTGATGTCACTGTTATAGGACGGTAGTTGTTTATGTCAGCTTTGTCCCCCTTTCCTTTATAGATCATGCTCATCCTGCTAAGTTTCCATCCATCGGGAACTTCACCATCGATTATCATTTTGCTCACTGCCTCTCTCAAAGACTGCTTAGACTTCGGACCTAATGTCTTTATCAGCCTAATTGGAATGCCATCTGGGCCTGTTGATGTACTACTAGGAACCCTTTTCTCAGCCCTTTCCCACTCTCGGTGTGAAAATGGAGCCATTGCACCACTTGATTCGTCCTTGTCTATTGTGGTGCATAAAGTACTTGTTTTTTTTAAATTTTTCTGTCACCCTTGTTCTTATATATTCAATAGCTTCGTCCCCTTCTAGCCTGGTACCTTGGGCTGTAGTTATAAAACTCTGCTCTAGGCTCGTCTCATTTCTTAGGGAGTTTAGATGGTTCCAAAATTTCGCAGCTGCCTTTCTATCTTTTTATGTACTTCTGCCAGCCACTGAGCTCTCTTTCTTTTAATCTTTTCATTGATTGCATCCAAAACGTGCGACTGAAGTAAGCGCCGCCTGGAGGGTAATTCAAATGCGCAGTGAAGAAGCGGCCGGCTGTAGTCGGCGCATGCGCTGCGAAAGAAAGGTTCACGTAGGAGATTCGTCCATGTCTGTTCATCTCTGATAACGTGTGAGATGACAGTGGGCAGTTTTACATGCGCAGAGTGGCATGGAGTGGAACTAGTTCATTTGAATTCAATTACGTAGTTAATTTGGTCGCGCTGTGTCGTGCTCGAGGGTGTAGATTCGATTCCCGGTCAAGACGGCCGCCTTTTGATGAGGGGACGAAATGTAACAAACACTCGTATATTGCGAAGCGCGATAAAGAATGCAAACTAGTCAAAATGAACAGCCGCCCTCCTCTACGCACACACACACACACATACACACTATAAGGTACTTCTTATTACTCGTGGTTTTTGCACGTGCACATCTGCTATGTTTATTTGAAAATTCACAAATGTCTGCAACTAATGCGAACACGAGTGATAGCACTGGAAAGTGCGATGCCGCTATTGTGTTTCTCTGTCTCCTTTCAATTCAGGAAACATAAATGTTGTAAAAACAATGCCGTTACAATTAAATCTGAAGAGTGCAACGAGCAACGTGGATTGTGTTCTATTTGAGTGGCGTTTCATGATAGCCCCCATTAGCTTGATGCCTTTAGATTTGCGCCTATTTCTTTTTAGATGCGCTCTCATCTTCGTTCCCGCGCACTTCCGGTCAAGCACTTAAACACGGGTTTCCGAATATTAAAAATCAACCGTGTGACAAACGAGACTGGTATGATCATGACGGTTCGAGTGAAGGGTGATATGAGATACATATGATAGCAGTGCACTAACCACACTTAATACTTGCGAGAAGGGCAAGTTCATTTATAGAGGGGACAGATTTCTCCACAGTAGCGTGCATCTATACGTGCGTACCCATTAGAGAGGGGGTTCTGAAACATTCCAGCCTTGGGGAACACCAATGGCATTTCCAGATTTGGGGAAGACCAACGGAAACTCTAAGGATTTTCTCGAACAGGGAGCGTATAGAGAATCAGAAAGGGAGCCAGTGGGCGTTGGGTGATAAATCCGCTCGACGCGCGCAACCACAGAGTTACCTCCGTTAATGCACACACGTCGGCAATACCAGTCAGGATGCGTGAGTGGCGACCGCAATCGGCTAAAACTGATAAAATGTCATCGTCTCACCGTCGAATGTTGCGCGTCTGGTGTCGAAATATCGCTGCGCACGCGCTTATATTTCCACCACCCCCAGCTGATGTCTCGTAGAGGGCTAGATGATTACATGTAGTGTTATGCAGTAGCGTTCGCTGTCCATGTTCAAACTGTCACGAACTTGATTGGATGGGCCCGCGTTGGCAGTTAAGGGCACACTGCTGCTTTTACCTTTACCAGACAGATAACGCAAAACAGCAAGAACATCTCAACATATGAGAGCAGTCTGAACAATGCTTTTCGACTCAATACTTCAACGATTTGAGACCCCTCAGTATCCCAGTGGTGAAAAGGTATTACTGATCTCGATTGCGAAACAACGACGCCATTAGAGAGATTTAGAATACTGTATACGCAAAGCTTGCGGGAGTAGCGTCAGCGTTCGTCACTCAACGGGAACTCGCTGGAGGTTAGCCTCCGACGCACGCCCTACTCAAAGGAAAAGTTCTGCGTCAGGCTGTTGAAAAGCTTTATATTATGGCGCACCGGTTGTTGGAACTTTAGCTAGTGGGGAGCATGGACAACTGCGAACTTTTTAAAGAACCCTACGACACCACCCGTTCACCACTTTTGATGTTTGCTTGCTTTTGTCAACTGAGGGTAACTAAAAGCAAGCAAAAGCAAAACGCTATAATGTATTTATCGTAAAAGCAAGACAGTGTTACAAAACTGAGTACGAGGAAAAGAACGCCTGAACAGGAGCTTTCGACACAGTGCTCACGCTGACAAGACGTAGTAACGAAAAGTGTTTGGAGTCCACGCACTGTCAATGGTACTTGGACTACCAGGGCAGCCACAGTCGACAATAATCATATGCGAAGTTAGAAGGTTAAGAATGAAGACAACAAGAAAGATAGCCGCTAAAAGATGCAAATACAAAATGCTCCCCCGCAGGGCAGAGCATGCTCGTCTGCGCACGCAAGAACAGCATTCTTTCACTATTTTTTTTTTTGTCGACGCCATACGGATTCGTCGGTAGCGTGGTACGGTTCGTTAAGTTTCAACGATTGGTGTTGGTGGTGCACCTCTGGGAAATGGAAAGCTGACCTAAGGAGTTTTTTTCCGAAGAGGCACGTATTGTAAGAACACAACGTACTCAGTCTTCGCAAGGCTACTGTGTGAATCATGAGGCCCTGTGTACAGGAGAATCGCATGAAGTGTGGTGCATCAGGGGGAAACCTATGATAAAAAGCACTGCTTTTTTAGGGAAGATTTCCGTTCTGTTCTGTTATAACTGTCTAGCTGTAGAGAGGTTCAGGTCTATATCACCTTGGATCTTCTATGTTATTAGCTTCTGCAGTGAAAAAAAAACAATTTGGGTTCCCCATAATAAACAATCAGTAGAAAAAAAACGTTCCAGCACACTGAAACTAGTTGAAATAACATGTCAATGTAGAGGTAGCTTGCAGCAGTTCACACTGCAATAAAACGTTCACACGTACACCTTTGTAATGGTTTTTATTGAGAATGGCATATTTCTGTGGTGGCGGCGGCGTATTTAAAACGCAGCGTACATGCCGAAATACGGTTATCGAAGGTGAGGCGAGCACATACCTGTTTTTATGCGCTATTTTCTAATAATCAGTTCTCTCTCGATCAGGCTGGTTGGTTATGACCCGTTTCTGCTATGACAGTCTAATGTTTTATTGACGCTGCTTGTCATTAAACACTTTGACAATTCAATATCGCCTTTATATGAGCGCGTGAACGTCTTTGTTGCTTCCTGGCTTGAAGAAAAATGTGAACGTTAGGAGGAGCACTTGTGAAGTGCTATAGAGAGGGAAACGAAAGAAAAAGGGGGAGATGTACGCACAAGCGAAGGTTCGCTTGACATCATTTTAAGCGACGAGGCAAGAAGTCTGGAAATTTATTAGGTTCTTTTTATCGAACCCATGGGGTTCTAAAGAAATATTATTGAATAGACCAGATATGTGTACACTATAAGGTACCGAATACTTATGCCTTCAAACCCGACTTTATAACAGTGGTGGCAGCGGTGGGATACCATCGAACCCCACATTTACAACAGCAGAAGTAACCTGCATTTACTCAACGAACTCAGAAGGACAGCATCGCGGACTGACACTATTACACATTTTTACCGATCTTCGCGCAGTCAACTAAGAGAAAATACGTATTCTCGCTGCAAAAAAAAAAAGGATTGTAGCGATGTATTAATCTTGAGTCGCTCTTTATAAAGGCCACTCGGCGCAGTCTTAAGTGCAGTGAAGGCACTACAATCAGCAAATGCACAGCTGCCTGCAATACATGAATTCGAATGCTTAGTATGTCTGTCGACGTTGCTTTACGATGGCTCATGCCGGCCAGTGACATACCATTAGGTTTATTTGCCTGACAGCTGGACGGAATATGAATATACGAATGCAGACATGGGGTCGACGTCAGGGCGTGGTGGCAGAGATTTTCAGGCCGTCATACCGCGACGGCAAGAGCAACTTCGGTCAGTGAACGAAACGCGGGAAAGAGTAGGCTGATCACCCTGCAGCAACTCGTCATTCGGGAGTGAAAATTCTGAAAACATCGTCATAATGGGCTTATCGTGACAGCGATGGCAAGAAAGCCATGTGTGTTTGGTGTTTAGAATGGGTTCACTGCTTCAGTAGCATTACACGTCTTTTCTTTGCCATCATTCAGCATGCTGTATTTCTTCAAAACTTTTAGGGGCGAAGCTCCTTAAAACGGCACTCGTTCGTCCCTCGTACTACGTAACATGTCTTACACTTTGACCTCCAAGGGGGTGCCGGTGGCTGATTTCTCCTGTACGTTTTTGAACAATGAAAAACTCGCAGCGTTTGCGTTAACTAAAAGCCAAATTCTTCTGTCTGTCATTCCCCATTAGCAGCCATTGGCATGTTCTAGTAGGAAACGTTAGTAGAAGTAGAAGTGTAAGTCTTAGCTAAAAGCCGACTTCTCCTGTCTCCCATTCCCAGTAGCAGCCATTGTTTACCTCCGTGATTGATGTTCAAAACGCCGTTGATTGATGAAAAAAAAAACAACGAAAAACGCCAGATGTTTTCTAAAAGCAAAACAAAAAGACGCCAGATGTTTCTAAAGCAAAACGAAAAGACGCCAGCTGCTTAACGAAAAACGCCAGGTGTTTTCTAAAGCAATGGTTTTATAATCCAAACCATATCGCGATACAGGTTTGCAGTTGACGATGCTTGTTGCCTTCGGTGTGTGCTCGTATTGATAAGGATGCCGAAAGTAGAATGAACCTTTTCTAAACACATATACCATGAACTCGAGGTGGTTAAAGGTGGGAAATAGACCCGAAGCGCAAGCCGTAAGAATGTGTGCATGTGCCACTTCTCGTTTAGCCCTTAATATCTCCGCTGGATGGCGGTGCTTCTATATGTGGAATATATGATGAAAAGATCTGAGATGGTGGTACTTGGAGCGTTCAATAGATGGACGAACGGACAAACAGACGGATGCATGGATTTACGCATGAACGGACGCAGGGGTGGGTGCATGGAAGAACCCAGAGCGGACGCACGAACAGACGCACGAACAGACGCACGAACAGACGCACGCACGGAAGGGCGGATGGACGCATGGACGGTCACACAGACGGACGCATGGACGGACGGAAGCAAGAACGAACAGACGGACGAATGCTTCGTCCCAGTTTCCATCATTCACTCCATGGATATGCTGCCAATTTTTTCAGCTCTCTGCACATTCCCGGCATTGATGCTATGCTCGTACCCATCTCACATATGGTCCCGTAGAATAACAGGCGCTTGGAGTGGATGAGCTCTCTGTTTATGAAGCATGGTTACATATACAGAGCGCAAAATGTTCATATGGAGTAAGAAAATGAAAGACGCTTCAGTAAGTGCTTGATACGTTACCAAGAAACTTTGCCAAGCCACCCGACTTGGTTTAGTTCTGTTTGAGCTTTCATTTACGTGGGCGCTGGTTTGTAAACTGGTGTCTTATTGCCTGTCTTTGTTTTTCTGCTAATCATGTTAAGAAGGACGCAGAAAAAGTTGAAAGGTGAACCGAACCCCTATCTGGTTTGCTACCTACACTCGGCTGTGCGGAAATTATAAATTCGAAAATCTCAATACACTTGTTCTCTCTTTTGCATGAAGCGAAAGTTTGGTTGGTTGGTTTACGACGTTAATGTCCGGAAAGCAACACAGGCTGTGAAGAGCGACGTAGTGGAAGGCGTTTGAACTTTTTGGAGCCCTCTACAGTGGAGTACCTCATCATCCTATTGTGGTTTCGGCTCATACAACCGCCGAAATTATTTAGGCAAGCTTTCTTTGTGTATTCGGCGGCAGTGCAACCACGGCCCACATCTGTGTGCATAGACGTTACACTTTTAATGTGTTGTTTACGTTACCGCAGCAAGAAGCCAGCTATAGCATTGCTGCCACTGGAACAGTCGTGTAAGGAGTCGTTCGGTTAGAGCTATTTGGAACAAACAGGCTCATGCAATGAATGACAGTGCTAACGTATAGAGCTAGTACTCAAGCAATAGAAGACCACATACCTACCGGTGGTTGTATTGTTTGTTCTACTGGGGTATGCATTTCTTACTTTGGGTGGTTTTCTCCGTAAAAAAGTTTCAATACTTTACAGGCTTAGTGATGCTCGCTCATAAACACCCTGGTACTCAGTAAACACCCGACGATAAGTCAACGTATTTTTGTGAACAACTTTTTCGTTGATATAGTCAACCGAAAAACATTTTATTACAAAATAGTTAACTTGTAGGCCAGTCGGCTTGACATTTGGCAAAGACGGGTGAATGCCTTGAAGGAAAGGTATGGTATTTTAAGTATAGTTTTCATTTCCATCTAAGCCTTCCCTCGTTTGTGCAAAAACCATTTAGTATATATGTATGTATTGAGCAACGTCCGGACACCTTGCCATGTCATTGAAAATCAGTTGATTCAATGAAGACTCAACAAAAACGTCGACAACAACTCGACAGTCAATTTTAAAAGGGATACCGCAAAGCAAAATAAGATACGCCTTTGAATTGCACATCAAGCAGAACTCCACAATCAACATGGGCGCCGACATACGGTATTACACAGAGAGATATCCAGAATGAACAGAGGAGGTGCCTCAGACAGGGTGGTCGACGTTTGGACAGGATGACCTGTTTTTGCCTTTGACAAATATAGGTCCTCCTATAGAAAAGTGGATCAGCCTGTCTGAAGCACTTTGTCTGTTCATTCAACACATCCCACACCAAACAAAATTTCATGAGGGTCCCACAGATTTGAGACTCCGAGTAATATTCTTCTATTTTCGTGGGAAGAGACCAATCACGTATTTCTTTCATTTTTGAAATTGAAGGAACGCCCCTGAAAAGACGAGAATATTCACACTTATAACAATACTAGTTAGCGCTGGTGGCGTTTTCCTAGAGCAATGATTCTTTTAATCTGTACTCACTACAACAATATGAGAAAAGGCAAAGGGCTAGCTTCTAGTTTATTTCAAGCTATGGCACTCAAGGCCGAGCATTCCAATATGTGAAAAAAGAAATTGGCAGATCCCACGTACTGTGGAAATCGATGACATGCGAAGCGCGAATGAGAAAGGTTGATTTGTCACTTTAAAATCAGCACAACGTTACGAGGAGGATGCAAATGATGCCATACATGTCTTCCGCCTCATGATTATCATGTTTGGAAGTGTCGTTTACCTTCGTCATCTATTCACGTCACGAGATACCAAATTTATTATATGTGGTGCTAGCGAAACGGCCGTGAGCATGCTATGAGCCCGGTATGTTGTCATGTTCCTACATGACACACTTGTCAGGATCATCATGTTTGCACTAGTCATATATTTTTCGTCATTCATTTACGTCACATAACACCAAATTTGGTATATCTAGAGCTAGCAAAACGGCAGTGAGTGCATAATGAAGCACCCAATATGTAGCGTTGACGAACGCTGGGCACAGCGATGCTACGTTAGCAAAACGCGAGCCTGACGTCAGATGCGATGGGCGCGACCAACGTCCGTCGGCGCAGCCCGACGGACCCGGCTCGCAATGCCACTTGCTGCATCTCGACCCGATGGGTTACCCAGACACCACTGCGTCTCTCTCTTTTCTTGACGGAGGGACGCCGAATGCGCTGAAACGCGCATGCGTCAAAGCAACGCAGCGCGGCCCGTGCCTCCGAGTATATGGCAGGACCGGCGCCTAGCGTGGCAATGCCGGTGTGACACGAAGAAAGGAACACCGGCGAGCACGCACACCCCGTCACGTGGAAACGTATTGACGCCTTGACTGTTGCGTGTAGTCATGTTCTCACATGACACGCATCTCATGATTATCATGTTTGCACCAGTCACATACCTTCGTCATCCATTGACGTCACGTAATACCCAATTTGGCATATGTAAAGCTAGTGAAACGGCCGCAAATGCATCATGAGTGTGGCATGCAGTCACGTTGTTACGTGGCATGCATATCATAAGTATCATGTTTGGGTGTGTCGTTTACCTTTGTCGCCCGTTCGCATCGTGTAATACCGAATTTGGTACATGTGAAGCTAGCGAAACGGCTGCGAGTGCATCATGAACGTAGCATGGCATCGTGTTCCTAAATGACATGGATCTCATGTATATCAGGATTGCACCAGTATCATACTTTCGTCATCCATTCACGTCTCGTAATAACGAACTTGGTATAAGTGAAGCTTGCGAAACAGCCACCAGCGCATCATGAGCGTGGAATGTAGTCATGTTGATACTCGACAGGCATCTCATGATTATCCTGTTTGCACCAGTCACATAATTTCGTCATCTATCCACGTACTGTAATACCAAATTTAGTATATAGAACGCTAGCGAAACCGCCGCGAGCGCATCATGAGCGTGGAATGTAGTCATGTCGTTAGATAACACGTATGTCATGATTTTCAAGCAAGGGTCTGTCGCTTGTGCTCGCCATGCAATCATGCCATACAATACCAGTTTTGCAACATGCCATGCGAACGATACCACCGCAAGACCTGCAGAACTATGAAATGCAAATCATGACATTCATGACAAACATGTCACGATTATGACTAGTCCGACATGTTCTTCGTACAGTCATGTTATATCATACCAATTTTGATATCCATACCATTATCGAAATGGCCAGGAGAGCTAAAAGTCGCAGGCTGATAGATAGATAGATAGATAGATAGATAGATAGATAGATAGATAGATAGATAGATAGATAGATAGATAGATAGATAGATAGATAGATAGATAGATAGATAGATAGATAGATAGATAGATAGATAGATAGATAGATAGATAGATAGATAGATACGCTCAAAGTCACTGAAGTTCGCTATGGAATGCTTCGCATTTAATAATTTGTGGGGTGAGAAGTGGCAGCAACGAGATGGGTGTAATGTTATGCGCACGCTGTGGCGGAGTAGAGGAATCAGTGATCGTTGACGCCGACCTGCATGTAAGTAGCAAAACGAACTTCACTGCATGAAGACGTATTTCCGCAGAATCCACAGTAAAGCTCCTGTAACAATTTTTTTCCTTTATTTTCGTGTGGAAGCGCTAACGACCTGTTTTGCGTGTGGTCGCCAAGTGCTAGAAATACCAGGCTGTCAAATACTGGGCGTCACTGGCTGCTCTGGGAAAGCTTTAGAATGAAGATGCCCAGAATCGAGCCAACCGGAAGCCCAGTGGACATTTGAATAAATTGAAGCCACTATTGGCGACTAATCAAGGTTCGTGTAGGACCGGTGTTCTCCTACGCCCTGCGATACCGACTGAGGTGAGAAATATGCGCAATATCAGTTTCGTTCGTTTCGTGGCAGATGGATATATATCACTGCACGTCCTGGTTATAATCATGTACAGCGCAAACACTGGCACTATGACGGCTTGGCGAAAACTACAGCTTCCGTGTGTTTGCGAGCTATTCTGGTTCCTTTCTCGTAAAGGAAACAGGCCTTTGCTCTGTCTCTAAACCAATACCGAGAGTAGCAAAAAACGTAATTCGGCTTGTATTTGCAATTTAAGCCATAACACAAATTCGCAAAAAAACAAGAATACCAAACGTGGGCACCTACTTACAGGTAGAAACGTTTTGTGTTTATAAAACTGAAAAACTTTCTACCATTTCATATCTCACACCTAGTGATGAAAGATGGTGACTCACAATGAGACTGTAGAGCATGCTATGCGCGTCCTCGTGAATGTGTTTTTCAACAACGCTCGCGCTATACTAACTTGAGTCATAGAGAAATAAAAACAAGGTTAAGAGTGGACACTCCCGTAGACCCCAGCGGCCCAATCGACCCTAGCACACCTGGTGGTTGGTGAGAATAAGTGACGTGCGCTTCCTGTTTCGGTTTCACTGGCACAAATTTTGAATTACTTTGCGTAACAGACGTTTGGCTATGACGAAAGTTCATGATTTCAGACCAATTTTGAGCGCCCAAATGGATAGGTTTGTAGGTTGTTTTGATTTAGCGATTCCCTGTTTTGTTTTGTTCAGTGGTTCGTGCGAATTGGTTGTGACGTAATGTTTATTTCGATTAAGTTATAATAAAAAGAGATGCAGGTAATGATAATTCACTACGGCTGATTCATCGCGCTTGTGTTTTTCTTTTGGAACAAGTGATCAATGTATATATCAGCTAAAAAGACAGAGTATCCGCAATGTTTTATTCAAAGGCAAGGTAGAGTCTGAGAATATAAAAAGCACAATATGACAAAGGTAGACAACAAATGCATCTCGCCTTACAAATAAATTGTAACAAATATTGTAACAAATACAGAGAGAACACAGACACACACATCGCTAGAGTTGGCAGAAGCCGAGAAGCTGGTGAAGTATGACACACCGGGCCGGTGGGTAAGGAAGGATCTATGGCAAAAACACAGCGCACAATGCTGATGAAGAAGGAAGAAGTGACATATACACATATACACACCAATGAAGTCGCAAATCACGCCTGGCGTTAACCGAAATAATGCATAGAAAAAAAGAGCGCACAGAAACTACACGACACAATATAGCAGAAAAGCAAAGGTGCAGTGTGCTCGCTGTGCTTAAGAACAGCTAGCCCAAAATGAAAAAAAAAGCAGACTTGATGCATGCTTGTCCTCAGAAAGGTAGGGCTTTGCAGCTTGCTCACTACGTGAAAGACAAACTTTATGTACAACACTGGCAGGTCTTGTGGCTCTTCTTATGCGTCGCCTTCATCAAAAACTTATGATCCCAAGTGATTTGCGTCTGGGTGTTGCTGTGACGCTTGCGAGCTAAAATAGATTGTAGTCATCAGTTATCCATAATTGTGGACCTTAATTAGTGCCACTAGAGCGGTAATACAGGGCTAATAAATAGCAGAAGGAAACCACTTTGGCTCATTTTTCACAAAGGCTCTACATAGTACGTTATCACTCACAAGCTATATAAAAATAAAATGGCAGCGTCCGCAGCCCCATCAAACGTTACAAGTTTGGGTATTCTTTTGAAAATTTTTGATGGGCGAGATGAGAAGGTTGATGAGAAGCTAAAATACGAAAAGCGTGATAACGTGAATCGTGCCCACTTCATACTGTGTTCCTTACCCGCTCGAAGACATTTCAACAAGCGGTTTTGTTATCGATATATTACTTGAGCTGGAGAGATAAAGCATACACAGTGACCAAGTCACCCACAGTAAAGTGTACAGTTCGCCCGCATTTGCTACAAAAATACAGACATTATACCCAACATTCTTTTTTGAGGTTATGCAAATAACGTCGAGCGAATACACAGTGTCCCTACCCCTCATAGCGCGTAACCAAAACAATGTATGCAACGAAGGAGTGGTTAGTCCAGTTGACCTGAATATAAGCATATAAGACCATAATGAAGTCTGCTGTAACGAAGTAATAACATAACAAAGCTAATGCAGGATTCGGCTCAACTCGAATACTTTATTGCAAACCCGCTGCTAATTGCTAACCTTTGAACTTGTCAAGCTGTATACCTGAGATTGAAGACTGGAACCTAACCCTATCTAAGTTTCAGTTCCCAAAACGCACATGCCAACATAAACGAACCCGGCAAAACATTTTCAGAAACTTCGCGCGACACCCAGCAGAGCAGAAATGAAAATCGCCAACACTTGACAGATGGGGATACAAACCATCGCACACTTTCAGGTGATGTGCAGTGGCCTCAATCATAGCAAGAAAGTAAGATTCAAGCTGTTGTACGTATGCAAAAGCTGCTCCTGATGGCACAGTGTGATTCCCAAAAAGTTTGCTGGGGGCGTGCTATGCTTTGAGCATTGTGAAATACTGATGAGTACTCTTAAGTGTCTCACTGTCGTCTTTCAGTAACTGTGGGCAACTGCAACCGTCACATGCATTCCGAAGGAAGTGTTTGATGAGAAAACCAGCTACATATTATGCAGCGGAGTCATCGATAATATGGGAGTGAATGTTGGTCGCAAGTTCAGGGAGATCGTCTAGAGCGGGAAAGTCGTCAGGCTGTGGCTGTGCATACTCCTCGTTATCCACAAGAGACGCACTGGTGAGGGAGAATAGCGAGAGCTGCTCCTGGAGGAGGTCACATTCATCATTCTCGATATTTCCGTATTCTGACAGCTTGAAGAGTTTTCTTATGCAGATGTGCTTCAGGCCACAAATAAATTGTGCTTCATTGGAGTTGGTGTCGCAACCCTGTTTTTGCCTAATGTGGCCAAATATGTTCTCCAGAGGATCCTGTTGAAGCCTGCGTGTTAACAGGTATTCAAAATTGTAATTTATGGAGAGGTCGTCCCATAGTTGACAAATAGCCTAATTGTAGTTTGCCAACCTACGATGGTTTGTGGTTGACGTCTGCCAACAAAATGCCATGATGCAATCCAGGGAAGCTGGTATCGGAGGAAGTCAATCAGCTCTGAATCATTTTTCATGATTGCATGCCGCAGGTTTTGCGAAGTTCTTTTTTTATTCGAGCTGTTCAAGGCATCGAAAATCCTGTCCATAGGATCACAAAAATGAGCTGTAGTGATGGCCGAGGCAGGTAGTACCTTCGCATACACCATTGCCGTGATAGCAATCAAAACTGATGCACTGAGGACCTGAGTTGCACTGCTGACCTTCATATTAGAAAAAAGTTTCTGATGAACGTGCCGTTCAGTCAACTTTGGAGCCAATCGCAACCGCAACTCATGTGAGGATTGGTGAAGGCTTACAATGTGTGACCAGTTAACGATGTCATCCCCAATTTATAACTTGTGTGCTTGGACATTATTGCGCGTTGTTTCAACTAAATGCGGAACATCAAAAATGTAATACACCCGCTCACCAATCCCTTCAAAAAAAGGGCTTTGCTACAGTCACTCTTAGTTGGTTAGCGAGACTTACATTTGAACTGCCCTGGTCACAAATGACTGCTTTCACTGCATGCATGCTCCTAAGCTCCAAAATGAGTGACACCAGCAAGTTATGCATAACAGATGATGGTGTTGATGTGTGCCCTATAGTAAAAGCAACCGGTTGAACCCACTTTCTCGAAACACCAACAAGAAGAAAAACCAGTGTTCGATCAGCAATGGTTGAAGTGCGATGAGTGCCATCATCTGTAAAACCCTGGACAATGTCTCTTGCAGCATCATAGTACAAATTCTTTTTGAGTGCTATTTCGTCGAAAACTAAAGCGCACACTCGGTCCCGTTCATTCCAAGCTTGAGTATTTGTTGCAATGGAAGAAAGAATTCCTGGAATTACACCTGGAGTCATCTTTACATTAGCTAGCCACCTCCTTAATGAACGCCGGGAGGGCAAGGAAAAATATGGAGCCGGAAATCGGTATGCTCGCGGACCTCAGAAGTTTAAGTGAAGAGCGAATTTCTTGAACCACACGAAAAACCGCTTGCCCTTGCGTTTGGCCCTCAAGCGAACATGTGCAGAAAGAAGTTTAAAAACCTCTTCGGTGACGTGCGGTCGGATAACTCCAAGGGCCTTTGAAGTCGATGACGGTGCTTGGTGAGGCTGTCTCCGCAGTCTTTTGATAGTTTTCCGCTGTGCTGCTACGTTGGCTTGCAGATGTTTAATGGTTTGCTTGTACTTCATTGATGGAGACATTGTCGCTGGCACACAGGAACGCACTGCAATAAACAAAAAAAATGGACGTAAAAGCGAAGAACAACTAATCCCATACGAGCCCTTTCCTCGCTCTTTCAGACCCAAGGTGCAACACTTTCTGTGGTGCAAAGTTTTCGATTCCACTACCTAAAAACAAACCATTCACAATGTTAACAATGCACAACAAAATGAAAATTACTGAGAGCCCAACCTTACATTTTGTAAATGCACACGTAGTGTCCTTTTGAGGATAGTTTCCTCAGAATGTCCTAAACATAAAATAGCACATTAAACACAGCTGCAATAAAAGAATAGTCACCATTTTCTCTAGCGCACTCAGACGTGGAGCTGTTGACGGAGACGTCTTCTGGAGGGTCTTGTGAACTTGTTCAGTGCCTCGGACAGTGCTGTCGGAACAATCTTGCGAGCGGCCTGCGCAAGTGTCTATATCAATCTACTCTGGTGTTGAAGTGAACATACAACTCACCGGTCACACAAATTCCTTTTGTGACAGCTGAACGACTGGTTAAGGTTTTCTCCGGCAAGACGAAGTCAGCAGAAATTCTTTCACCAGCTACAAGGGAGCTGCCACCTGCAGAGGTTTGGTAAACAGTCAATCTGGGTAAAAAAAAGAAATCGCGACACTGAACGTATCCTGCTCATCGGGGCACCTCAATGTGTGGGAGCCGCTTTTTGAAGCCTCTACCGCAGGTCCTGACGAAATGAAATTACGACAATGTGTCAGTAAAGGGCTTAAAATAACACAAACTGAAGCTCATCCGCCCTTGCTGTGCACCTTCTGCAGTTATGTCACAGTCACTATTTGAAGCGACGCTCAGAGAACCTGCATTTATGTGCAGTTCGTACAAGTTACAAAGATTGTAGCATGGGGCAACTTAAACAGCTCTTTCAAACGCATAAATTGGTCGAACGTGGAAGAAAAGAGAAGGCACCAACTAGGAAACAAGTAATTTGTGATTTTTAGAATTATCAACAGTGCCAGCTTTCACTGATGAAAGGTTTATGTACATGTGCACTCAGGCTTGAAGATAACGTGAAATAGTCCTTTAAAGTCTTTCAAAACAAGTTGCGCAGGTCAAGAGCATCGAAAAACGACAGAATTGTAAAGCTTCTGTTAGGAAGGTAATAGCCCACAATTCACAAAATTTAAGACTTTCCAAGTGTTACTTCTATAGTGAGGTTTCTCCATCGGCTACAAAGATCTTCGCGGTTAACTGTCGCCACTGGTTCAATATAATTGGCTGCTATTGCACATAATTGAGTTTCAGTCAATCACTTACATGGTGCAGCTGGTTGCACACTGGGAACAGCCATTCTTGTAAGCCTTGTGTTCCCAGGGTCCATGAAACTTTGAGCAGTTAAATGGTCGCTACAAACCTTGTACGATGCGTACAATAGGCTGGCCGGCTTACTCAGGAGATCATCGCGTCCAGCATACTCCATCCATGCTTTCATCCTGCATTGGCAATGAACTATCAGCTGAAAGGGGAAGCGCTTGAATAGTGATTTTTTATTGTTACCCTGACTGAGCAAGCACGAATAGTAAGCCTAAAGACATGCAAATCATACAAAAGCTTTCACACACCTGCCGTCCCGTGGTATGCGGAAGAAACTCGTCCCAGGCTTCTTGTGGGTTCTGCCATTGTTGAAGCACCACGATACACAGCAGTAGCTGCCGTAGCTCGGACCGCCGGACGGCATGGCATCAGCGCGGTCTGAAAATGTTAGCAAGTGGATGCTTCGCTGTCAAATTACGAAAAAGATATGTGCACGTCATAAGTGTACCAGCAAAACCCTTTGAACAATTAGCTAATCGATGCACAATATAAAACCAGTGATACATCTCATACCCATAAAACTCTGACTTACAAAGATAGACGTCAAGACCACGTACAAAGATCTTCAGAACTTTCCAGGCCAATATTCCTTGTAATGCATTGGTATCGCGGTCTGGGAACTTTAGAACACCTTCGTGCATACGCAGTATCAGCAGATCATTGAGAAGAAAAATCGTAGTTGAAGTTTGTGCGGTAAAATTATATTGGAATTGTCAAAAACATTTGTGGGCAGCTTGCACTAGTGGCACAAGGCTAGCGAAGAAACGAAGATGATGGCCACTTGGCTAGTCCAGATTTGCCTCCGGCACACAAAGAATTATTCGTGTTATGAGCCTTCGGGAAACGCGTCGTGAAGCATGCGAGGCCCAGCGAACGCTTCTCAATATTAGGTGTGAATACACTTTATATGCGACCCCAAACCATCCACCGCCGTCGGAGGCGTCCGCAGTCTTCTCTCTATCTTTAAAAGAAAGGGGACTTGGCGGGCCGCAGCGCGACGCTCTACCGAATAAGCCACGGACGCGATGCTGATATCCCCCTTCGCTCGCTCCTCCGCTCTCCTCGCTCGCTGCAGCTGCGCGCGCACCCCTCTCTCTTGCGCGCCCACCTTCTCTCTCAGTCTCCCGTCGAGAGCGGGTCGTGCGATGGATGTCCCGGAGGCGACGCTACCATCAACAATGAATGCAGTACAACCGAATGCCAGCACTGCACCCGTCGTTGGAGGTGACGATACCGCGGTGGTTTCGCCGACGTTGGAAGACAAGGCGGCGCTGCGAAGGGCTCGTGAGACCGAACGTAAGCGGGCGAAGCGTGAAGCGAATGCCGAACTGCGTGCTCGCGAGGCCAAGTGCAAGCGGGCGAAGCGTGCAGCGGATGCCGAACTGCGCGCTCGCGAGGCCGAGGACAAGCGGGCGAAGCGTGCAGCGGATGCCGAACTGCGCGCTCGCGAGGCCGAGGACAAGCGGGCGAAGCGTGCAGAGGATGCCGAACTTCGCGCTCGCGAGGCCGAGGACAAGCGGGCGAAGCATGCAGCGGATGGTGAACTGCCCGCTCGCGAGGCCGAGATGAGGCGTCAGCATCGAGCCGCAAACGCGGCCCAAGAAGCGAAACGACAACGCAAGCGTCAGGCGGAGAAGGGCGATGAAGGCCGGCGTCAAGACGCCGCTCGCATTCGTCAACGGCGAGTGGACGTTCCCGAAGCCGTTCGAGCCAGTGAATTTGCCGTGCGGGAGAGGGTGCGAGACCTGGACTTTGCTCGTCCGGACGCGTCGTGGTGTAAATAATTAATACTTCGTACATAAGGTATCTGTGTACAAATGCTTCATGACAAACAACACTTAAATTCATTAATTACACTTTAATCATCATCATCAGTATTAAAACTCCCAAGCATTTTCCCGAGGGTGAACATGGTTAAGTGCGAATGCACGGGGTGATGCTATGAGGGGGAGTAAAGTTAAAATCCGTTGGCATTCGCCAGTGAGTTAACGTAAACTCCCCCGTGTGATCAAATTGCGATTCCCAGGAACCATTACACCATAAAGGCACCATAGTGTGATTAATAAATATAATAGTGCGAATTAATAAGTACCCCTCATAGCATCACCCCGTGCATTCTCACTTAACCATGTTCACCCCCGGGGAAATGCTTGGTAATTTTTTTCGCAACGAGCCACCGAGCCCATGACCTAGCTGCCCAGCTATGCTCAGCGCACAGACGCTCGCGTCCGTGGCAGACGCAGCACGCGTCGCCTCGGCTTGACGCCGTGCCGCCGATACGTTGCACAATGTTCCCGTCTAACCGCCGCATAGAGCCGCAAACTTTCTTTTTAGCGAACCTCCCCGTCCTTACAAGCTTCAGAAAAAGGTTACAACTGCGTGAATGAGACGCCACGTAAAAAACAAACTCGCACACACGAAGCGCAAGCTGTGTGTGTGCATCTTTCTGTGTGATTGTTGCATGGTGTCTTATTCGCGCAGGTGCAACCGTTTTCTGAAAAAATGACCCAACAAGCCCAACGACATGTCATTCAACAAGCTTCGCTTGAAAACGTGCCTCACCTGTTATCTCACGCACGAAAACGCCGACGCAGTCGACGTGTAAAGCCACGAAAGCTTCGCGCTGTCAGTCATGCATGGGCTTGTCGCTGGGTGGATGGTGTTTATGACAGTACGGCTGAAGAAAAATAATCGCGTAAGGTGTGTTGAATAAATTGTTTTTATGTATGCAAAACATACCACATTTGGGCGTATAATTATTATTTTGTAAAAACAATTCTGTTGCATTGATTACAACTGTTTTTTTTTTGCGCTTGCGTCCTCTGACGTTTGGTGAGAGCACCAGTTCGTTACGTAGTCGTGACGCACTTCCTGAGGCCAGGTTTCGCGGAGTGTCCTCTCTTGTCTTTCTCTATGCTTGAGTATCTGTATACTGAGAAACGTCTCTTATCACCAAATTCGCATCTCGTAGCAGAAATGAGTTGCTCAAGTTCGCAGAAGGCTACTAGTTCTACGGAAGTTGATTGATATGTGGGGTTTAACGTCCCAAAACCACTATATGATTATGAGAGACGCCGTAGTGGAGGGCTCCGGATATTCAGACCACCTGGGGTTCTTTAACGTGCACCCAAATCTGAGCACACGGGCCTACAACATTTCCGCCTCCATCGGAAATGCAGCCGCCGCCGCCGGTATTCGAACCCACGCCCTGCGGGTCAGCAGCCGAGTACCTTAGCCACTAGACCACTGCGGCGGGACGTAGTTTAAGGAAGTAAAAAAAAGCCTGAAAACTTTTTGATCACACGCTTCCTATACTTTCAGACTTTTAATGGGGTAATCTACCTCATCGTCTGAAATCGCGTGCCTTCCAGTTTAAACACGATAATGCACTGAAATAAAAAAAGAAGTTTGTGCAGCATCAAGCGTATTCTATCACTGTCGATTGCTATCGCGTCTCAACGGAAGCACACGAGACGCAGCTCAGGTCCGCACACAGGCGCATTTTGCGAATCATCGCGAACTCACGTGCGAAATCTCCCAAAGGTCACTGATGTTTAGTTAGATCAACTTCGAGTTTTTTATAGTGGCAGCTATGTGCAGCACCTACTTTGAAAATGTGCGGTGATCAGGCTGTTGTCTGCGCTTTGGTAAAAACCATTATTCACGGAAAGGAAAAAAATAAGAATTAAAAATAGGTTACAGTTGTCACGCAGCCTATATATGATATCCACTATTACTCACACAATTTTCACCAAACATTTTGGGCGTCTCATGAATATTGCTGCGGCCCCTTGGCGAAGTAAAGCTCAACATCATGAAGAAGATAAGTCAAGCCATGTTCAATGAATCATTCAATTCAGTTACATGGTTATAGTAATACAGCACGAGGTCTTAAAGTTTCAAAGGAGCAGACAGAGGGATTTCCTATTGCTACATGAGTGGGATAATCACAAAAAATACAGTGAAAGATGCGGACTTGTGAGCAATTATGGGCCAGCTTGATTAACAATAACAAAATAATCAATAGACAACGCAATAGTAATACTACAGCAAAAAAAAACATGAAGTTAATCAGAAGCAAGGGACAAAACTGAAATGTCAAAGCAAAATAAAGAGGCATAGATGGCAAATTCAGTAATTCAGTGGTGTCAGTTATACAGAAGCAAATGTTAAATATCCAGCTAGCACAGAGATGCTGAAATTTGTTAACAGGTAATTGCACAACGTAGATTAGTTGATAAATTCATGAACGAAAAAACTTTTCGCTGTGAGAGTTGAAAGTATAAGTGTTTTGTGGTGATTTTATTTCGAACGGCATTGAGTTACAGTAGCTATGCTTGCAATAAGCGTTGTAGATAAGCTTGGGAAGTTGGTTTGGAGAAGATGGTGATTTGGGAGTACGAGTAATAAGGTGTTCGTACTAGCAACTTGTGGCATCTTCTCGTTCCCACCAACTAATAGTATCGGCATCGGTGTCAAGACCAAGACGCTACGAGAACGCACGCAATCAGAGGTTGTGTCATCGGCAATTTTTATAGGTGGAAGCAGCAACTCCATGTTCGGTGACATGAGTTCTCCCGCTCGTCCATTCCCTCAACCCATGCGTAAGCGGGCATCGCTTCCATACCAATGGCAGCTACGCTTAATTCAGTGGCAGCTAAGATTTGTCAGACAGCACTAATCGTGTAGCCAACGCCTGCATACAAACTCCGCCAGTCGCTTTCGCCAGATGAGTAGAATATGGAAGGGGCAACAACAAGTATATGGAATTTATAGAGACTTGTAAGGGCTTCAGGATAGAATTATAGCAGACTCTTTAGCGTTCCTTGGGGTTCAAAGCTTCGTGATTTTTATGAGTGATGAAACGCTTAGGTATGCGGTGTCGTATATGGAAAGACACATTTGTACCAGGAACTAAACGATTGAAGTGTTAAAAAGACGTGGCCTGTTTTCAGTATGGTTTCTAAGCTATTTAAGTTTTTAGTAGCTTTCATGTTTACGTGTTTTATGTCTCTACGCGAGCATCACTGTACGCAATAAACAAGTGCGAAAAATGTGTGCAAATGTTATAGATGTAAAAATGTTGTCCACTTTTTAAGCTCGCACACCAAATATTTCGTGGACTTCAAGGTGACATTTTATAGCTATAAATGAACATAAAATTCACAGTATTTGGCGATACGGAGATAATTACTTTTTTTATAATTTTTTTTTGAACTTGTTGCACGCCTTCCTGGAGGGGGGGGTTGTGTTTAACTCAACTATGTATGCATAGCAGTCCGCTTATTGTTTCCTATGAACCAAACGTTTATATGCCTTATTCGGCTAAATACAACCAGTGTATCACTTAAACAGAAGTGAACTGGGAACGTATGAGGTTCTCAAACAGCCAAAGGTGCCGAATACTTGATTGTTGCAGCAGTGCCATAGAACTATAACAGCGCAAATATAAATCCACGGGCCAAACTGGAAGCAAAAGTGTATGCTGAATAGCAGAGTAATGAAGCCCTGAAGGCAGGTATTCAGCTATACCACCAGGGGCCCACCCGTTTCGTGGAGTGTCAATCTTATCACGTGGCCGCTGAAAAAGAGTTGCTAACAACACTTAAGCCCAAAGGTGGTGGAGTAGGTGAGAAAAGTCATAAAAAAGTCACAGCTTTTACACAAAGGCAAAGGAATGAACGCGATAGTAACTAATTGAAAGGTCAGGCGCAGTATGCAAAGCAGATTGAAACGTGTACCGCGTTTCACGCACACAAATGACGCACTAAACGTACTCTCGAGTATGTATGCACGCGAACAAGTGTCTCATTTGGTACTACGCTGTTTCTGAGCACCAGCGGCAAAATTCAGAGGAGAGTGTCTATATAATTGCTATCGAAATAAAAACTAAGTTCACATCACTCTACCACTAAAGCTTGAAGCTTAGATGCTACCTACGCCGATGAAGCGTGCCACTGGAGGTCGTGCTTCGTTAGCGGGCATCCATCGTGTCGATGGCCTATGAAAAAAAATAACATCTAGCTTCTACTATCACTTCCGGCAGTACCTTTTTGTGGCACATGAAGACGTAAATGGCAATTACTGAGCTTCAATGCTCTTGTTGGTTGAGTAATGATGGCTTCAGCGGAGTTCCTCAGGATGAGCCCCAAAAGCGTATGTGGTCTGTGTCAGTGGAACATAGTACGGATTAAATTCAATAAATAGATGCGTGAATTGTCTTGTAGAGGATAATATTGCTACATGCATGCATATTGATATTCTAGGGGGCGACGCGTGAAAGTGCCCGACGAGGAAGACCAAGGGTTGCCTCTGCTGCATCGCTGGTCAACTGGTCACGTCATTACCGCTGGCTTCAAATACATCTAATTCACAGCCTCGTCGATACGGCGTCTCTTCTTTTCCGTAACATATTTCTTGGATGTGGAATGTTCCCCGTCCTCACCACGAAGTTACGCAGTGGCCGCACCGATCAGTCTCTGGCCATGGCTACCAATGACAACAACATATCAGCGTCTCCATCTGTAGCTCCAGCCAATACATACCTGACGATGCGACACCCCCGTGATTCCGGTACATTCTCCACACAACCTGGGCTTCACGTTGACTGCTGGCTCCGTATATACGAGCGTGTTAGCCAGTAACACCGATGAATCATGCTCGCCAACGTAATATTTTACTCGGACGGCACCCCACGTGCTTGGTTCGACGCCCATCAGTCCGAGCTCACCACTTGAGATATCATCAAGGAGTGACTACGCGACATCTTTGGGGACCCGTCTGGTTGCCAAATGGAAGCGCGAAATGAACTCGCCACTCGTGTGCAGTCCTCAACTGAGTCGTATGGCTCGTACATACAGGACATGCTCGCGTTGTGCCGAAAGTAGGCGAGCGAATGACAGAGAGTAACAAAGCGGGCCACATACCCAAGGGCATTGCGGACGACGCCTTCAACATGCTCGCGTACACCAACGTCACGACCATAGATATAATTTAAGGAATGTCGCCGCTTCGAAATGGCCAAAAGCCGCCGTGTTCTGTCTCAGTTTACGCGGCTACCAAACACGGCTGTTACATCAACCTGCACCGATCTCGGTGCCGCACCACCCATGCAGGACAGCGTGACACGTATATATTGACGGAAGCTTGAGGCGTCAAGTCCGGCACCATTTCCTCCACATCCGCTCGACAATGGCGCCGCACAAACGCCTCCGGTGGTCTCCGTTATTCAAGCCGTCGTGAGAAAGGAAATTGCAAAGCTCAATTTTTCTGTGGCCGTCTCTGCCTCCCGACCCACCTCCAGACCAATGACAATAAATGCACCACGCCATGACTTACATTTATTCCGCGATCTCGCAATCCGACGGAATTCAGAACTGCAGACGACAGACCAATCTGCATTCGCTGCCACCCAGTTGGCCATATCTCCCGCTCCTGCCGCAGCACTTGGACGCTTTCAAACTGGAGCCCATTTTCCCTACTCGCCCATACGAGGACTTCCGTCAATATTCGCCCAGTCCTGTGTACTCTTCTTCCGACGTCCCTAACAGCCGCTCCACCGCTCGTTCGCCGTCACCTCAACGCCACCGTTCCCCATCGCCCTACCACGCCGCTATCCGTCGCCGGTCAACTATGGGTCCTCTCGGACAAAAAAATAGATAATGCAGCTCCAGGAGGTAGTGCTGCATCAAGTGCGACTGATCCAAATTCTCCGTGGACGCTCCCCACTAATACCACCTTGATCGAGGTGTATATGGACGGTATTTTTTGACAGCGTCAGTTGATACCGGAGCTCAAGTGCCCATAATGAGTGCTCATCTGTGTCGCCTGCTCAAAAAAGTCTTTACGCCTGCAACGACTAAAGCCCTCCGTGTCCCTAATGGTGGAACTGTGGCCATCACTGGAATGTGTATTGCTCGTGTTAGTATGGCCGGCCACCATATCCCGTTTTATTTACGGTGCTTGAAAATTGCCTTCACGACCTAATCTTCGGCATGGACTTCCTATCGACACATTCTGCTCTGATCGATTGTGCCACCGATACTCTCTGCCTAGAACTTCATCTTCTCCCGAATTCTCTCCCTGAAATCCCGAACGGCCTGTGCACCAGTGAATTCTGGACGGTTGTGCCCTCGCGATCTCCGACTTCAGCGTAGCTCCCGCCGACTGGTTCGCCCTCCGCGGTCTCCTGACGCCGTGTAGCTCTCGCATTGTGGCACCCCGCCCTTGGACTTCTTCGACCGGATCCCCACTTTCCTATCTCCTTCTTTTTTCCTCTCGTTGGCTGTCTTCTTCTGCTTCTACTTTCCTTCTATTCTTTTTATCCCTCCTTCCCCCCACCCCTATAAGGCACTGCGCCGTGTCGCCTGAAGGCAGACAGAAATTAGGTGCCTTTTTCCTCTTCATTGTAACCACTACCACCACCACCAGATACCACCTAAAGTTCTCACATTTGTTGAATTGACAACACCATTTCCCGTGCTCGACGGTGATAATTTCGTGACGCCGATTACTGATGTTCTCATGGAGCATTACATTACTGTCCCACACTCCGTCGTAACCTTGGCCTCTAACCAAACATAATTACCTGTTATCAATTTTGGTTTCATAAACCAAGTGCTACCTGATGGAATATCGATCGCCACGCTAAGACCCTTAATTGACGACCACGTCACCTGTTTTGCGGCAGACGTATGTCCCGATCACCAACGTCACTAGCAGGATGCCACGTGCCTCGAGGCAGCCTTAGGCTCCATGATCGCCCCGGACATCGAACCTGAGAAGTCAGCCGCGCTCTGCCGCCTTCCGGCTTCATACCACGACGTATTCGACATAGACAGCCGTCCACTCGGCCAGACTTCACTCGTCAAGCACCGCATTAACACAGGTGATTCTCATCCCATTCATCGGCGACCATACCAGGTGTCTGCTACCGAGCGTAAAGCAATTCAACAAGAAGTCACCGAGATGCTAACCGAAGGAATTATTGAACTCTCTTCGAGTCTTTGGGCGTCCCCCGTTGTGCTCCTTAAAAATAAAGATGGCACGTGGCACTTCTGCGTGGATTACTGCCACGAATAGAATAACGAAAAAGGGCGTTTACCTTTTACCCCGCATCGATGACGCTCTCGATTGTCTTCACGGTGCCTAATCATTTTCTTCAATAGACCTACGTTCCGGCTACTGGCAGATTGGTATCGACGAAAAAGACCAAGAGAAGACTGCGTTTGTAACTCCATATGACCTATATCACTTCAAGGTTATGCCATCCGGGCTATGCAACGCCCCAGCCACGTCGAGCACATGATAGACTCTCTGCTGCAAGGGTTCAAATGGTCAACATGTCTTTGTTATCTTGATGATGCCGTTGTATATTCCCTTACATTTGAGACCAAACTTCAGCGTTTGTCAGTTATTCTCGACATATTCCGCACTGCAGGCCGACACATCCCGCCGGATGCCTTCCACCGCTTGACATTCCGTCAGAACCGCTCTTCTGCGTTGGCTTGGACCTACTTGCCCTTTCCCCTTGTCTTCGTCGGGTAACAAGTGAATAGCTGTGGCCACCGACTACGCCTCGCGTTATGTCATTACACAAACTCTTCCAACAAGCTGCACCACAGACGTCACCGACTTTCTCAAAAACGTGATTTTTCAACATGGAGCCCCACGCCAGCTGCTTACAGACGGTGGCCGCACCTTTTTGTCGAAGGTCATAGCCGACATCTAGCAGTCCTGTCAAACGAGACACAAGCTGACTACGTCATACCATCCGTTAACCTATGGACTCACGGAGCGTCTAAATCGAACTCTTACAGACATGCTCGCTAAGTATGTTTCTGCCAATCAGACCGAATGGTATCTTGCGTCGCCGTACGTCATATTTGCCTATAATTCTTCGCGCCATGACATTGCCGCTTACTCTCCATTTTTTCTGCTGTTTGGCCAAGAACCAGCATGGCCTCTAGACACCGTCATACCGTTCCCTGTAGTACCAACCAGTGAATATGCCATGAACGCTATCACTCGGGCCACTCACGCACGCGGACTCACCCGTACTCTCCTTGTGACCTCTCAAGAGAAGCAACGGCGTTGGTATGACCAACGACACCGCGACGTACACTTTCCGCCCGGTTCTATGGTCCTGCTCTTGTCTCCGACCCGTCAAGTTGGCTTGTCAGAAAAACTGCTTACTCGCTACACAGGTCCATACCGAGTCCTTCGTGTGTTACTCCTGTGAAGTATATAATTGGTCCGTCACCCCGTCACCTTCATGTGCCCAGCAGGCTACCGATATTGTACATGTTGCGCACTTGAAGCCCTACCGCTCTCTAAGTGACGTTCACATTTAGATGCGCCGAGACGGCGCTTCTGCCGCCGGGAATTTTGCTACGGGCATGCATATTGATATTCTAGGGGGTGACGCGGGTATGTGCCTGACGAGGAAGACAAAGGATTGTCTCCACTCGATCGCAGGTCAGCTGGTCACACCATTACCACTGGTTTCAAACATATCTAATCCACAGCCTCGTCAATACGGCGTCTCTTGCTTTCCGTAACAATATAACCCAGCTCTGTTGCCAATGAATCACAACCCGTGGCCACAATTATGTGCATTTGTCGCAACAATTGTGAGGTATAACCTATTCCGCTATCAACAAGCGACGCAGCAGCTAATAATAATGTTGACATTCGTATATACATAATAGGAATAACAATGAAGGTGTTTTGAAGAGTCTGGGTAGTGGGGCTGTATACGTTTGCGTATAAAGCCCCATGCGTTCGCGTATACAGTCCATGTGGGTAGTGGGACTGCATACGCTGCTTCGATGTCGCAAGTGGCTTGTATCATGTGTTCGCACTATACACCGCGACAATACGTTCACGCATGATGTCGCATAGTCTATGTGTAACAAGCCTCGCTAAAGTTTTAACAATTTTATACGTGACTTTGCTTAATTATTTGGCCATAAAGTGCTCCACACTTAAGGCATTTGATGAGCAAAAAGTTGACGACTTTCCTAAGCCGCAAGTGCGCATAAAATATCTGACAGGTGGCGATAATATACGTTGATTTTGCCTGCGATGATATCATCAAGAAGGTGGTCGGATAACTCTAGGAAGAAGACTTCACTTTGGAACGAGTGCATGCTAAGTAGGCCAAAGCTGGGTATGCTAAATATGTGATTTCGCTGGTGTCACCATAGGACTACGACAGCATACGAGGGCCTGCGCCACTAGTGTGCTGCAAACTTGGAACAAATCCCAAGCATGCAGCGATTATTCGTTTTATTGTCGGCAAGACGCGAGTGCTTTGCGAGAGCCCCCGAAACAGGAAATAACCACAGCGGCAGCGATTGTGTCAGTGAGAAACTGCAGAAAGTCAGGTGTAATCTCGTACCAGAGACCAACAAACGAAACGACAACAAACCAGTCACCTTTAGAAAGATTCTCAACCAGAAACACATAAGCTTTGTGGTCGCGAAAAATTGGAAGCGGCCGAAGTGCGGAACTAAAATAGGCCGGCGCACAATTTTACTAAAGTATAACGCTGCAGATCCATCGGCACAAGAAAACAGTTTAATGTATTTACGTAGTAAGGTAGCACAGCAGAGGAAAAAAATTTATCGAAAAAGGAACTTTTTTTTTAAATATACAAATGACAAGGAACGTGCGTGTAAGTCTTTGATCATATTGAGGGTGTGGTTTGATGACGTACGCGTATGTCTATGAGCACCATTGGGTTAAAAAATATTTGAGTTGTAGAATCCACATGCCACTCCGCAACACAGAATTATTTTACAAACCGCAATTACAAACCTGTTGCATTTTTATTATTTCGCAATTTTAAACCAAATACAGGTAATTATATCCTTATAGGACATACCATTTTACTAAAAGTCTCACTTCAAGGACTTGTTCAAACAGAACTGTTCTTTTTATCGACACCCAAAGTATTATTTCCAAGTGAAGCTATCTTTCACGAACAGCTATTAAAATGTAAAACTGTAATGTCTTTAAAGTGTGCCCATCAGCGCTTCACTGTACACTCCAACCTGAAGCTCCTTAAAAAAGAAAGAATATTCCTTAAAAAGAAGGAATGTTTCAATCTTTACGAACGAAGGCATATTTTCATGTTGCAGACTTTAAACATACAATCATCACCTATGCGCCATATTCAACCAAACTTATGCCCCGCAAGTGGGCTTGTTTACCTTTCATGCCCTTTGCTTGAGCCAGGTGTACCGCTTCCTGGACACCGGGAAGCGATTTTTGTTTTTTGCTCCAGCTAGTCACTGGTTATAGCGAGAGCCTTCATGAGCGCAGTATTGCATAACTGATCTGATCGCGAGAAGGGGAGTGAAAAGAAAGCGCCTTCAGTTTGTTTGGCTCCATCATCTTTCGTCTAATGATGGGCCGTTGCAAGCCGTTGCGAGCGACGAGGCTGAGCCCGCGGTACCACATGAAATGACACAGTTGTATCGACACTGCCTTTGCCCTTGAGTGCACGCCTTGAACCGTTTGCAGAGCAGGCTTACGCCGTCGTTTACGCCGGCTGCCTTGTAGCCGATATTTTCAGTGAGGAGACCACGTAAACGTATCATCCCATACTGAGCATAGACAAGGTGCCCAACAGAGTTTACAAAAGTGCCACACAACGTTGACTTTGATTTCCCAAAATTCGGTGACATAATTCCAAGAACTCCCGGTTACAAGGTATACACCTGTTGTGTCTGGAGAGTGGCCCGTCCAGAGGTTTGTTGATATCGGACATCTTTCACGACGACCACCGTCTTGAGCACCGGAAATGCCTGTGGTTGCGTTCGCTAGAAGATGGGCCCTTGTTCTCTCAGTCCTATTTCAGCGCTTTCACCTAACATCAAAGACGCCATGCAGAATGAATGTTTGCGACAGACCACGCGGGCTTCTGCGCAATGCTACAAGGATCAGCCATCTCGCTCATTCGACCAGGTTTACAAGCGCATTCTAGGTAAATGCCGGGCTCGATGATATACCTGGGTGGGCGAATACAATTTTAAATGGTTTGTGACTGACAGCTTGATGCACACCAGCACCTGTTATTCTGAAAAGTCAACAAGCCGCGCAATGAAACCATTCTTATCATAGAGCGTCAAGCACGCACGCTGGTGTGAGGAAAAAAAGCTGAAACCATCACGCCTACACCTAGCGTCACGCCATTTTTCGTATGTTTTACCTTATTTAGTGTTGCGTTAAACTGGTGCGCCTTTTGAAGACACGTCCTAAATAGTTACCGAGCCCCGTTTATGCGAATCCGACAATATTCATAGGACATTTTCATTTGCAGCATTTATTCACTGTTCACCAATATAAGGACTTTGTGTTGCAAGCGTATAACTCAGTGTTTTTCAAGTCTACCACACGAACAGTACATTGATGTTCTTTCGAAACATTTAAGTGTGTACCACAATTAACAATCTAAGATTGTAATCTTGCTATTCTTCTTTTGCATATATCTAGTTCATATGTCGGCTAGCCTGTCTAGCGGTACACTGCTTTGTTCTTCGTGTGAAAAATAAGAGCGTCCATATTTATATAACAAACAGGAAGAAATTTGCATAGTCTTCAACCAAGTGGCAGAAAAGGTAATATCATCTAACTTGTCTCTACCTGCACCTATTATGCTCCACAGCCTTATAGAGGGCGCAATACCAAGAGAGCCGAAAACGCCGTGCTACCCATTCATCAGAATTGCCTTACCGGATAGCGAATAGGGTATTCCCTTGAGAGCTCAGGCCCAGGACTAAGCGCGTCGAGGATATTTGTCAGGGAATGCAGACTCACGTCAACATTGGGGCAAGGCGTGTTCGACAGGATATAGCCGCGAAGAGGACCAGACGACCGAGGGGGGGGGGGGGGGAGGGGGTAGGCGTTGGCGGCGCGAACCGTGGCCTGCTTTATCTCGAAAACACCTCAGCCAAAGCAGCCTTACACATTTACGTCTAAGCCCCTTCTGGCTTCTTCTCGTACCGCCTGATCTGGCACGATTTCGGTCCCCATCGGCGCGCTTTGTTTGCGGAGCGCATCAGGGTGTATGATATACACCATGAAGGCGGCTTATGCAAGCGAGATTCTTGGCATTCATTGCCTACCTCAAAGGTGCGTTGTTTTACTGTCTTATAAATCTTACGTTATATCGCGCCGCTGCTCCATTTTTTCCCGTAAACGTTGCGACGCCACGTACGCCATATGTGTGTTTTCGATTTGCCGATGCCCATCCCCTGCTCCATTCGTCTGTGCGGCCTAATTTAGAAGCATTACCACCTTCGAGATAGCGTCGAGCAGCAATGTCGTTCTGCTTGCATTCGTAAACGTGCTGCAAACAAAAACGGTCAAAATAAAAATTAAACTACGTAAAATGCAGAAGTGACGCTTTTTTTGTTGTTCTCTGCCTCGGGAGGTTATTTCTGGGCGCTATCGCCATGAGCTATATAACCGGCGCTGCATAAAGCGTTCACTGAAGATTATTTTTCTTCTAGCATTTTATATTAAGACGCGTGTAAACATTCGCATCGCTGCGTTAGGCTCTTTCGTTTTCTGATAATCATGTCTGAATCTTTTCCTTGGTTTAAAACCTGCCCCTTTGTGAACATTAGTATTCGTTTTACGACGCCACCATATATTCATTATTACATGATTGAAGTGACTAATAAACTACACTTCTAAATGCGGAAAATTCGCGACAAAACATGAATATCTTAGGTACAACAACTGCTGTAGACCAACATTAGATATTTTTATAGAACTCTGCAATATACAGACATTAAAAGTTCTGCTATCACTGTTTATAGGTGTTCGCGCACCTACCAGAATTTTTTCAACACCGTGTCACTTTTAACACCCTTCACTGCCTACTTCAATATATATTTAGTTCACCTGCTTTTCTATAATACTATATCATAAACGGCATTCTTAGAGCTCCAATGTGTGGACGCCCCAATCAGGTGTCCCTCGATAACCATGCAGTCAGCATCAACCGTTTCAACGAGCATGCCCCCTATGTTGTATGATCAGTTCACTCACTTCTCTATCACCAAAGCCGCTTTAGTTTCTGCACCAAGAAGACGTTAAATAAGACTCACGAATCACCGCAATGCAAAGCATACATTGTTTCCTGGTATTGAGGACATTGCGAGCGCCATCGGCCATACCATACTGAATGCGCCAGTTCTCGTCTGACCACCGAGGCTAAGGAGCATTGGGCTAGGTCAGTACTTGGGAGGGTGAGGGCACTGCGCGCCTACTGACATAACTGACGCATGGCACAAATGTTAGTTAGACGTATTTCTGCTTACATTTTCAATCGCGCAGAGAACACCGGCATCGAAGTGCACACTGAAAATGGTGGGGATTGGCTCACGACCAATACTGCTTTTCTGCTCACAAGTAGAGACACCACTGCCGACACCAGCACCGGAACCGTCGCGAAACGAGCTGTTTAACGCTGTTGCGTCAGCATTGCGGCAGTAATGTTCCATAACTGTTAAGTTCATGTGGATTTGCCAGGATAAGTTTTGCATAAATTGTGATGCTGTCCTGTGATATGTAGCATACCGGGAGTTTACTATCATGCACGTAGGTATCACGTTATTATGGCATAACATTTTCAAGTGCTCTTTATCGACGACGTAGAGTCGCAATGACCGGAGCACCATAACAAAACTTCAACTCCGATCTGTGCCGTCTTCTGGTTCTATTCCCGTTTGAGATGAATGAACAAAAAGCCGCAATAACAAATATCGGCTTTTACAAAGAAGCGAGCTTCTCATGACGACTACTAAGCGAAATCGAGTGCTATTTAGTTTACGCTACCACACTTACACACGCGTCAGTTTTCGCCATGTTTTCTTCAGATGTGTTGTAAAACTAATACGCTTTGTTAAGACATGCGTCTGTCACAAGGTTGCTTAGCTTTCTTGCTCACATACTCGAGTTATTCCGTGCGTGCGTTTTTTTTCTTCTTTTTTCTTGTTCACTTGAGCCAGCGGAGTCACCGAAGCATCCTTTGGCATTCAACACGACATTTTTCTCCGCAACTTCTTCAATGGTGCCTTTCTTTCGTTTTCTTTCTTTCCTGGCGACACCGTGGCGTCATATCCTCCATTAAAGTATTGCTTTGCCTTCAAACATTCATCTCACCTTTCGTGCTTCTTCAATGTTCAATCTGTCATCTCGGCATAGATTTTTTTCTTCTTGAAATGACAAAAGGGGGTACAGCACAGGTTTTGCCATTTCGTTCTTGCGGTAAACACGCACTTTCTAAACAACGTTTTTTAATGTTGGCGCCTGTCAGGGTATCCCGTATCCAAAACCTACGCGTGCATTACCTCAGTGCTTTGAGACGGGATGTTTTCGGTACACGTTGTCGTGTTTGCTCTACCATTGAATATGTCCTCCCTATATTTGAACGCTGCGAGTCTTTCCGGAAAATGTAAGTAAATGAGAGCGAATGCCAAGGAATATGCTTGTGTAACGGCATTTCGATTCACGCACAGCCATCGTCTGAACATATATAGAAAGGTTCAGGTCAGAGACTCGGTCGTTGGCAGTGTGATTGAAATATAGTGGCTGTGGAAAGAGTTGGATACTGCCATGTAAAGAAATTATCAGAAGGTATAAATGATGACTCAGTGAAATTTCAGGGCAGGAAGCGTTGAATTATAAGTTTTGCCTATGTTATGTTTTGCGAACTTAAGTGTGGTTTTATGCATGAAAGAGAAACCACGGCCAAGCTTCACCAACGCATAAAATTCTTAATAAAGATACGGGGAACCATCTGTGATGTGCAGTTTTAGAGCAGGAATATGTTAGTTATTACTTATCAGCGTTTCAGCACACCTAAAAATTACGTGTGGGATATGCACTGACTAGTCCTGATTTGAAATTCGATCGAGTGCTTGTCGCTTGCATCAAACTAGTAGCCATACACAGCTTTTGCAGATGCGCCGGCTCTTTCTCCCAAGAACACACCAGTTACACCTTCTCCGGCAGCCGTAGGGTTCAAGACTATGTAGAACCTAATGCTGCTGCAGCATTTCTTTTAGAATATTACCATAATATTCCGTTTTGCCGTGTCTAACCGTAACTTATATTTTGAGAATGCCACTCGGAAAGTTCGGAAATATTCCAGTACTGCATTGGCAGATCATTGCCACTTCCGTGAACAGTGACAGCTTTCAGCATTAGGCATCTTTCTTGCTTACTGATTGCTTAATTAGTGCCGGACATTTGTGTCATAAGTGCAAGAATATTTGCCAACTGCAAAAGTCTTCCTAATACTCGGGAAATCCCGCACTAAGCAGCCAAAAATATACAAAGATGACATCATTCGCATTCTTTTCTTTGCTGCTAAGTAACTTGTGTATTCTGCCCATTGCCCATTCTTCAATTACACATTTAAAAGGCAGTTTCCTTCCCATAGATTCGAGCGTGGTCAATTGATTGATTGATTGATTGATTGATTGATTGATTGATTGATTGATTGATTAATGTGTGGGTTTTAACGTTCCAAAACCACCATAAGATTAAGAGAGACGCCGTAGTGGAGGGCTCAGAACATTTTGACCACCTGGTGTTCTTTAACGTGCACCCAAATCTGAGCACATAGGACTACAAGATTTCCGCCTCCATCGGATCGGGCGTGGTCGGATGGTGTCAGACTTGACAAGCGAGAAGAGTTTCAGGGCCGACACAATGCCCAGCCGCACCATCACTACGTTACAAGGCAGGCGGCAGTATTTATTTAAAAGGTTAGATGGTCAACATCTGCTTGTAGGGGGGCAGCAGAAGCAACAACATATACCTTCTCCTCCGCCCCCCTTCCTTTGTTCCTTTTTGAAGGTACTGTTATAATTCATTAAAAAAATTCGTGATTGATAGAATTAGCTTGATAATTTCCCTCTTTCTACCAACGCCCATTAGAGGATTAGTCCAATGAACTACTTCAGCACTAGCATCACTAAAATGCCTAGAAATGAGACTAAGAACAACTTTATACTAGGTCACCCAGTTCTTGATATCACTCATGCAGCAGGCTTTGTTCAACACTTTCAAGCATATGGTTAAGGGTATTAAAAGCGAAGGATTTTTTAACGAACTTCGGCGACTTTGAGCGTATCTATCTATCTATCTATCTATCTATCTATCTATCTATCTATCTATCTATCTATCTATCTATCTATCTATCTATCTATCTATCTATCTATCTATCTATCTATCTATCTATCTATCTAGCCGCCTACAAATTTTAGCTCTCCTGGCCGTTTCGATAAAGGTATCCATACCACACTTGGCATGACATAACAAGACTGTATGAAGAACATATTTGACTAGTCATAACATGAAAATCCTGACATGAATGTCATGGATGTCATGATTTACAATTCATGGTCCTGCAGCTCTTGCGGTGGTTTCGTTCACATGGCATGTCGCAAAACTGGAATGGTATGACATGATTGCATGGAAAACACAAGCACCAGACCCTAACATGAAAATCATGGCATACGTGTCATGTAACAACATGACTACATGCCACGCTCACGATGCGCTTGCGGCTGTTTCGGTAGCGTCACATATACCAAATTTAGTATTACGGTACGTGAATAGATGACGAAGGTATGTGACTGGTGCAAACATGATAATCATTGCGTGTCATGTAACAACATGACAACTTGCAACGCTCACGATGTGCTGGTGGCCGTTTCGCTAGCTTCACTTATACCGAATTTGGTATTATGGGACGTGAATAGATGCCAAAGGTATGATACTGGTGCAAACATGATAAACATGAGATGCGTGTCATGTAACAACATGACTACATGCCACGCTCATGATGCGCTCATGGCCATTTCTCTACCTTCACATGTACCAAACTCAATATTATGCGACGCAAACGGACGACATACGTAAATGACATATCCAAACATGATAATCACATGTGTGCCATGTAAAAACGTGACTTCATGCCACACTCATGATGTGCTTCCAGCCGCTTCGCTAGCTAAATTTGGCATTACGTCATGTCGAGGACGTAATACCAAAGGATGACGAAGGTATGTGACTGGTGCAAACATGGTAATCACGAGATGCGGGTCATGTGAGAACATGACTACATGCCGCAGTAAAGGCACCAATACATTTCGACGTGACGTGGTGGGCGTGCTCACCGGTGTTCATTTCTTCGCGTCGCGGCAGCGTTGCCACGCCAGGCACCGGTCCTACCATATACTCGCAGGCGCGCGCCGCGCTGCGTTGCTTTGACGCATGCGCGTTTCAGCACTACATGCTACGCTCATGATGCGCTCATGGCCATTTCTCTACCTTCACATGTACCAAACTCAATATTATGCGACGCAAACGGACGACATACGTAAATGACATATCCAAACATGATAATCACATGTGTGCCATGTAAAAACGTGACTTCATGCCACACTCATGATGTGCTTCCAGCCGCTTCGCTAGCTAAATTTGGCATTACGTCATGTCGAGGACGTAATACCAAAGGATGACGAAGGTATGTGACTGGTGCAAACATGGTAATCACGAGATGCGGGTCATGTGAGAACATGACTACATGCCGCAGTAAAGGCACCAATACATTTCGACGTGACGTGGTGGGCGTGCTCACCGGTGTTCATTTCTTCGCGTCGCGGCAGCGTTGCCACGCCAGGCACCGGTCCTACCATATACTCGCAGGCGCGCGCCGCGCTGCGTTGCTTTGACGCATGCGCGTTTCAGCGCGCCCAGCGTCCTTCCATCACGAAAAGAGGGAAACGCAGCGTTGTCTGGGTAACGAATTGGCGCGAAATGCAGCGTGTCGCATTTCGCGCCGGCTGTCGTCGGGCCGCGCCGACGGACGCTGGTCGCGCCTGGCGTCATACTATAGGGTGCTCGCGTTTTGCTAACTTAGCGTCTCTGTGCCCAGCGTGCGCACGCGTTGACACTACATTGGGGTATATTAGGCCCTTCATGATCCGTTCGCGGCTGTTTCGCTAGTTCCACATATACTAAATTTGGTATCACGTGACCTGAATAGAGGGCGAAAGTAAACTACACATCCAAACATGATAGTCATGACATGGAAGTCTTGTGCGGCTCCTCCACCTCGTAACGTAGTGTTGATTTTATTGTGACATATTAACATTTCTCATCAGTACTTCGCATATCATCGACTCTCACTGTACGTGGGATCTACCTTTTTATTCCCTAAAAACTATACGGGCATGCATGCTATATGTCAAGTTCCGTTATCAAAACTCGTGTAATCTTTGAATCTATATCATTTGTATAAGCACCACATCTACCTGTAAGAAGCGGCGTGTGTAAAATTCGCAGGTGAAGATTTTTTGTACTAGACCACATAACTTGTGTTCAGTTGATATACTTGCCATAATTATTGTCATCATTCATTATAATATGTGCAGCCTTGTCGCAGCTTATGGCACTATGATGGATGAACTGCAGCTGATGACAAGAGCGTCTGATCTAACATGAACTTTGATGCTGCTATGCTGTCTGGGGATCTCCGTAAGAAACAAATATATTTGGACTCATTCTACCCAACCAGTTCGTTCTCACAATTTACGGCATAAGCTGTGTTTTGCACTGGCGTCAGCTATGCCAAAAACAAAATATTTGGGAATATGCTTAGTCTTTGTTTTGTGACTCTTTATGTCTGAAAGACAGAGCCAGTGTTCAACCACTCTCTTTTTTATTTTGCCAGAGTCAGTTAACAAGCGCGTTTTGCAGCCAGAAAGAGGACAGAATAAACGAGTGCTGCCAGCTATACAGCACATTAGATATTGGGGGTCATTTATCAAGGTGCCACCTGGTGGCACGGAACACATTCTTTAGGTGTCGTTGTCGAGCGTGACATGCTCAGCCCATGTCGCCGTCACTGCTGCCTGCTGCGACCCACCTCTAACCCGACGTGTTCTTTTCTTTTCTAGCTAAGTATAGCCATGTGAGTTTTGCTGTTGTCGTCATTGTATTCATACGCGCTCTTTGTTTTAGCAGTACTTTTATGGAGTTGCACTTTTTTCGATCCTGGTGGAACGGGGTTTATTGGCACAAGTAGTGCTTGCACAGCAGGTCCATTGATGCGGGAACCGGGCGGCAGGAACCGACGCAGGATACACAACGCTCGGGCCAACAGCTCGCGCTCGGCTCCTCTTCCTAAAGGCGTGACCCACTGCGGCACATATTCTTCTTCCTCTCTACAATACCCCGGCGACGAAGACGAGCCATCCTGGCAAGTCAAGGTGATGATATTAGGAGTGGGTCGTGATATGGCTTGAGACGACTCACGTGGACAGCCTCACGACCAAGGCGTCGCCTGTCTGTAGATGGCGTGACCGGCTCGATCACGTATGTGACAGGAGATCGACGTTCGACGACGCGATAAGGACCGTGAAACTTGGGGGCAAACTTAGCGGACAGACCTGGGGAGTGGAAGGGCAGTCGAAGCCAGACAAGCGAGCCCACGGCCAAAGTCTCGACTTGCTGGTCGCGGTCGTGGCGGTCTTTTTCGAATGCTTGCTTGTCCGAGGTGAATGATCGGGCCAACTGATGACACTCTTGAGCGTGGTGCAAAATTTCAAAAAGAGGGCTGAACACTGAGACGTCGGGACGATACAGCAAAATGGTGCCAAGGGTGGAGCATGGCTCACGCCCATATAGAAGAAAGAAAGGCGAGAAGCCTGTGGTTGACTGCGTCGCGGTGTTGTACGCATAGGTCACAAATGGGAGAATGACATCCCAGTTTGATTGGTCGGAATTGACATACATGGCGAGCATGTCTCCTAGCGTTCGGTTGAAGCGCTCAGTTAGACCGTTGGTCTGCGGGTGGTAGGCTGTAGAGGTGCGGTGCACCGTGCGGCATGCCTGAAGGAGTTGTTGTACAACTTCGGATAAAAAGACACGCCCTCGATCACTTAGCAGTTCAAGTGGTGCCCCGTGACGCAGTACGAAGCGTCGCAAAATGAAACTGGCTACGTCACGTGCACCAGCCGTAGGTAGTGGAGCTGTTTCAGCATACCTCGTCAGATGGTCGACGGCGACAATGATCCATCGATTTCAGTGGCAGTGTAAGGAAGGGGACCATATAGATCGATACCAACGCGGTCGAAAGGGTGCGCCGGACACGGTAGAGGCTGTAATAATTCGGGTGAATGGGCAGCTGTCTTTCGTCGTTGGCATAATGAACAAGACCGAATGTATTTTCGTACAAAAGTGTACATACCACGCCAGAAGTAACGCTGGCAGATCCACTGATATGTTTTCAACACACCAGCGTGAGCATGTTGTGGGTCGGCATGAAAATACGCACAGACATCAGATCGCATGTGGCGTGGTATAACCAAAAGCCATTTACGACCATCCGCGTGGTAGTTTCTGCGGTATAGTTGCGCGTCCCGTATCGCGAAATGTGTGGCTTGGCGGCGAAGAGCACGTGGGTACACAGACGTTGAAGAGTCGGAAAGAATGTTAAGGAGAGATATTATCCATGGGTCTTTCCGCTGTTCAGACGACATGCTTTTGACGGAAATGGGAGCGATGGAGAAGTTGGTGTCCGAATGCAGGTCTGCGGTGGATCTCACTGGTGATCGTGAGAGGGCGTCCGCATCAGAGTGTTTTCGTCCTGAGCGGTAGACGACACGAATGTGGAATTCTTGTAGTCGAAGAGCCCAACGTCCAAGGCGACCTGAAGGATCTTTTAGCGACGCCAACCAACAAAGTGCATGGTGATCGGTCACAACGTCGAAACTCTGTCCGTACAAATAAGGACGAAACTTGCTTAACGCCCAAACGATTGCGAGGCATTCTTTTTCAGTTACGGAGTAGTTCATCTCCGCTTTCGTGAGTGCGCGGCTTGCGTATGCGACGACGTACTCTGGAATACCTGGCTTTTGTTGCGCGAGTACTGCTCCCAGACCAACGCCACTGGCATCTGTGTGCACTTCAGTGGGGGCACTTGGGTCGTAATGGCGTAAAATTGGTGGGGACGTAAATAGGCGGCGCAGTGTAAGGAAAGCTTCGTCAAATGCCGGGTTCCAGTTAGAAAGATTAGCTGGACCGTTCAGTAGTTGTGTAAGTGGGGCTATTATTGTTGCAAAGTTATGGACGAAACGACGAAAATACGAGCACAAGACGATGAAGCTCCTAAGTTCTTTGAGTGAAGTCGGCTTCGGAAAGTCTGCTACGGCTCGAAGTTTGTCTGGGTCGGGGGAAATTCCATCCTTTGTCACAACGTGACCAAGTATCGTAAGTTGGCGAGCCCCAAAGCGGCACTTCTTTAGGTTAAGCTGGAGGTTTGCCCTGGTAAGACACTGAAGAATGGTGCGCAGACGGCCGACGTGGGTAGGGAAATCAGGAGAAAATACAATAACATCATCGAGGTAACATAAGCATATCTGCCATTTAAAGCCGCGTAAAATGCTGTCCATCATTCGCTCAAACGTTGCAGGTGCATTGCACAGACCAAATGGCATAACCATGAATTCGTATAGGCCATCCGGCGTAACAAATGCTGTTTTGGGACGGTCACACTCTGCCATCGGAACCTGCCAGTAACCTGAACGTAAGTCCAGCAAAGAAAAAAATTCGGCACCTTGTAGGCAATCGATAGCGTCGTCGATGCGGGGAAGAGGGTATACATCTTTCCGGGTAATTTTGTTCAGTCGCCGGTAGTCGACACAAAATCTAATCGAACCGTCTTTTTTCTTCACTAGCACCACAGGTGAAGACCAGGGGCTAGAAGAAGGTTTGATGACGCCGCGCTGAAGCATATCATCCACCTGTTCTGCAATTACACTTCATTCCTTGGGTGATACGCGGTAGGGGCGTTGCCGCAAAGGAGGGTGCGTTCCAGTGTAGATTGTGTGAGTGACGGTGTTAGTTTGACTCAGTGCCTTTTGAGGAAAGTCAAATGAATCTCGGAATTCACGGAGAAGGGTCATTAGCTGGTACCGTTGATCCGGAGGAAGCTTGCTGTCGATGGAACGATTGAAGATATCCGAGGAGTAGTCATCCGGCGTGAAAAGAGGAGTGACGGCGTTCAGTTGAAGTTGCTGGCCAGGGTCGTGGGACTCAGTAGGCACAATAACGTTGTCATCAACAGAATGAACACAGCCCAGTGTTTCGTGAGCTCTTAAGGTGAGAGGGCATGAGCTAGGATTGCAAACGACAATTCCGGAAGTATCCTGCTGAGGTGGCAGAACGGCGTATGGCAGAGACGTACCGTGGCGGCGACTGAAAACGTCAGATGGCGAGAACACAACGGCAGAGCCGGATAATTCAGTGTGATTGATGGGGACAACGATGGCACTAAGAGGAGGAACATCAACGTCGGAAGCTACAAGAAGCTCGCCCAGGTGAGTGCACTCATTGTCGGTAGATGGCGCATCTGAAAACACAGATAATTCCACCTGCGCGCGAGCGCAGTCAATTACGGCGTGGTGGCGTGACAAAAAATCCCATCCAAGTATCATGTCGTGGGCACAAGTGGTCAACACGAGAAACTCGATGTGGTACAGGACGTCTTGAATGTTTACTCTCGCCGTACATGCTCCGACTGGTCGAAGTGGTTGCGCATTCGCGGTATTCAGCAAAACGTCGGAAGGCGGCGTCGTTACTTTTCGTATCGAACGGCAGAGTTTCTGACTCATCACAGATATGGTGGCACCCGTATCAACAAGCGCAAGAGTTCGTATACCTTCAACAAACACTTCCAAAACGTTTGTGGGGGACGGGCGAGGACTTGTACAATGCGCCGATTTCGCAGCTCGTGCCTCCAGAGCTGCGGCAGTCAGTTTTCCGTCTCTACAGGGTTCGGTCGGCGACGCAGAGGGGACGGAGAACGGTAGCGGCGTGGTGAGGATGAGCGACGGGGACCGAATGATCGGTAGTCGGCACAGGGCGGTGGTCTAGTTCGGTTGGTGACGGGTCGCGTTCCACTGATTGTCGGCCGCATTGACGTGGCAGTTCTCGTTGCGCGTTGTACGGGGCCGGTAAAGAGTAGTCAGGGTACCTCGGAGGTGCAGCCGGACCCGTTGCGAAGCGCCGGCGACAGAAGCACGCCACGTGACCTGGATATCCGCATGCGTAACAGATCGGGCGATTGAAGTTGAAGTTGAAGTTTATTTCAGGCAAAAGCAAAAAAAAGAAAGGTACAATTTGCCTAGGGGACCGGCGAAAAGGCATAAAAGCCCGACGAAGCGCCTGCCCCCTGTAAACCCAAAACCCACCAAAATAACACAGTGCTCAGTGTAAAGTAACGAGTCAATAAGAAATTAAGCATAAATATGTTTCTACATGCAAAACATGTACAGGAAAACATAAATGAGCGAAAATTTGCGCAGGAGATGAAATCTATAAAGCATATGCGTGTCCGACAAATGAAGCAAACTGTAGAGGACATAAACAAACACTAATGTAAGACATGTAAAATACCTGAAGAAACTTTACACTTGAATACAAGGTTGAATACAACTTGAATACTGTGCGCCAAGGGTTTCCGTTATAGCGCTGTTGTGTTGCTGGAAATGGCGTCGTTGATACTCGTACAGGCTGGGGAGTCGGCCCAAGCGGAGGTCGTGGTGGAGTAGCAGCAACAGCAGCATAAGTCAATGGCGCGGTGACGGGTGCTGTCTGAGAGACGGACGGCAATGCCTCAGAGACCTGCGCCTGTATTACCTGCCTGATGGCGGGCGCGAGACGCTCAGAAGAGGGTTCCGTTGCCGGTAGCTACGACAGGCACGAAAGTTGTCGGGCCACCTCCTCGCGCACATATCGTTTGATTTCGGACATTAATGCGCTGTGGTCTCCACCCAGGCTCAATGCCGCGAGAGTTTCATCGGTAGCCGCTGGACGCCGTGTCATGACTCGTTGTTTGCGCAACTCCTCGAAGCTCTGGCAAAGAGTGGTGAGTTCGGACACGGTACGTGGGCCCTTGGCCAGCAGCATCTGGAAGGCGTCGTCGTCTATCCCCTTCAAAATATGTTTGATCTTGTCTGCCTCAATCATTGAAGGGTCAAGGCGCTTGCAGAAGTCGAGCACATCCTCGATGTAGCTTGTGAAGCCTTCTCCTTGAAGCTGTGCGCGTCCCCGTAGGAGCTGTTCGGCACGGAGCTTGCGTACCTCGAGGCGACCGAACACATCGGCAATGCGTAGCTTAAAGGCACCCCAAGTGGCAAATTCCGACTGGTGGTTGTTAAACCAGAGACTAGCCACCTCTTCCAGGTAGAAGGGTACATATTGCAGCTTCGAAGGGTCATCCCACTTGTTGCTTGCGCCTACCTTTTCAAATGTCGACAGCCAATCTTCGACGTCTTGCTCATCAGTACCGTCGAAAAAAGGTGGATCGCGTACGCATAGCGCAGTGGGAACGATGACCATCGGAGGCTGGGTCGTACCTTGCTGGATGGTTTCTTCAGCCCTGTCTGGGATGGCAGGTAGTTTCCGGTTGCGGAGTTCCAGGTTGAGTTACCCCGCACCCCCACCACTCTGGAACGGGGTTTATTGGCACAAGTAGTGCTTGCACAGCAGGTCTATTGATGCGGGAACCAGGCGGCAGGAACCGACGCAGGATACACAACGCTCGGGGCAACAGCTCGCGCTCGGCTCCTCTTCCTAAAGGCAAGACCCACTGCGGCACATATTCTTCTTCCTCTCCACACTGGCATAGAAACTCTGCACTCTTGGCGAACAAGTACAGGCACATGGAAGAGCTAAGAAATTGTTGCGCTCAGTCAGAGCCTGGTACAAAATATGCCCCCTACCCAGTTTTACATGCTAGAAGACGTAAAGCAAGAGCCGTTTACATAGATAAACAGACAAAATATCTGAATACGGCGAGATTTACTGACGCTTCACCATATCAGGCAAATGCAAAGAACATGGTGGCCGTGGTCACAGACCGAAAAGGAAACGTCACAAGTTGTGCCTCTATAGCCCAAGCCTATATCACAGAAGCGGAGGAGATAGCGATTGCGCTGGCAATCAAGGAGAGCAGGGAGCGAAAAACCCCAATGACAATAATCACAGACTTGAAGGCTGCATGTAGAAATTACGAAAAAGGTAGAATATGTATGAAGGACTTCCAAATTCCAACCAAAGCTCACAAGGACTTCTCAAGTGAATACACCCAAACCAATATCTGGGCGCCAGGTCATGAGGGCGTCACCGGGAACCAGTTTGCGGATGAGGCGTCTCGAGGCTTCACAAATTACCGAGCTTCCTTGCACACTGCAATAGAGGATCCAACGCCCCTAGACCCTAGCTTTGGTGCAATTCTTCAGTATTACAGGGACAATAGAAAAGTGTATCCAGCACCGCATAAGAAACTCACAGCAATGGAATCGGTGGCATTACGCAGAATCCAAACAAACACATACACGAACTTACACAGGCTGCATCTTTCTACCCCACAGCATACAAAGATATATGTCCGTGGTGTGGGGCCACACCAACTCGGTTTCACACCACGTGGGAGTGTGCGCATCGCAATGAAGAACACCAAAACATGAACAACACAGAGGAACAATGGGAGGCACTACTGTCCATCTCGGCCATAGCTGATCAGCGTTGGCTGGTCCAACGGGTAGAGATGATGACTAGGGCCAGCGGAGCCCTGGTATAGGGGCCCGACCATTTGGAATGCTCCGCGTTATGCACAAATAAATTTCTCTCTCTCTCTCTTGACGCAGAGCTGCCTGATAATGCTCCTTCTATGAAATTCTGAGCTACAAGAAGTGAGCTATAACATTGATGTCCCGAGTGCAGCACACATGACGAATGAATCAAATAGCGAACAAGACCTTTAGTGGAATCAAAATATTGCCAAACTACATCGCCTCGTCAAACAAGGACACAACGCCCCCGAGTTGGCGTTGTGTTGTTGCCTGAACATTCACTAAGCACATGTATGTGATGGTATGTGATATGATTACAAAATTTGAACTGAAAAAAATGAACCTTATAATTGGCGCGCCGCAGTCTCACTGAAAAAAATAGGCAAAGCAAAACAATAACTAATAAAGTTCCTGATCGCACTGATGGATGAGTAAGCAAGTACTCTGTACCTATTATTTCGGCAGAACTGCCAAGAAATGCCTGTGACGACTGCCTATTCATACTCCACTCTCTTTGCAATGGCGGCGAGATAAATAACTGATGCCACCAACGTGAAAATACCAGTGCGCTGTGATCAAATCGCCGCCCAGGAAACTTGTATAGCAACTTGATGAAGAATTTTTATGAGCTTTTCACAAAGAATACTCAATCGCATTTTGGCTGTGCTTTTTTTCTGTGTGCTAAAAACGACGGGGCTGCATAAGCGAACGCATTGGCAGTATTTCTTTAGCATTCTTGACGAGTCGGTCATGCCTTTGAGGTTTACAATGCTACCAAGACTTAAGTTCTGATTAGTGATATGAACAAAATATAACGAGAACGATGGTTTTGCAGAAGGCGGGGGGGGGGGGGGCTTCGTGGCTTGCTGCAGCAATATCGTTTATGCAAAACGTCACATGGACACGCACGCACGCTAAACGCTCTAGGATAACTGAAGCCAGGACTATGGCAGTATACATGAGATAGTGGTTGTATCATGCGTAATAGAGTGAGTTCTCTAAATTTCGCGCAAGCACGAAAAGTGGCCGCTTTTAGGTTTCGCAATGACCTTGGGCAAAGCGGGCGTTTTTTGACCACGTTCTTAACGCATTTCCAAATCAAGTTTACAGCAGCAATCCTTATAAGCTCGCACGCCTAAAAACTAGCACTATCCGCAAGTTCATATCTGTTAGATTTGGAGCACCATTACCGAAGATTGACGAAAACTGCAATCTAGAGATGGCGAAGATGATGAAGGCTGTTTTCGGGTTAGTCGGAGTCACGTACGAAGGCAAAGAATCGATGCGGACGGAGAGATGAAAGAGGAAAGGAAAATGACGCTGTGAAAGCGATTCCTTGGAGAAAAATGCAAGAGTCAGCGGTGCGCACTCCCGTGGGAAGGCGACGTGGCGGTACACAAGAATGCAGCAATCCCATTTCTGCTCGCTTGGCTGCCTTTTCGAGCTAGGATATGATGCTTTTCTTTTCTGGGAATGCCGTGCGCACGTCTACTCGACACAAAGCATAGTTGTCGCTGTTGCATGGGAATGCTTCAGGATGATTCTTTAAATGGAAATATGAGAACGGTAGTTGTTGAGCTGTGCGCGCAATCAGAACACCCGGTGGGGTGTTCGCCCGATGCTGCAGCAACTGTCGATGAGAAATCACCGTGCCAGTTACGGCGTCTTCTTGTAACCGGAAGACGCAGTAGAGAGGCCTTATCGAGCATACTGCTTCTTCGATAGGTCCTGCCCCTAAACAATGCCTGTATGTTCGTCTGTCGCTGCAAATACTTGCACGTGCTACATCACCATTGGAACCTCAATGAAGACATTTTACTCACTCTCTCTGTCTCTCTCGTTCGGCGTTCATGCTTAGGTTGTGCCATGTGATGATGCCAGTGTTTCTACTTCGGAAGTACTCGACAAAGGAAGATAAAAAAGGTGAAGAAAACCTAAAGCTTCTTTTTACTGCAGATATGTTGGTCATTGAAACATTAGCCTCCCTGCCTTTCGTTATACCACGGTAGTGTGGGGTGAAATGAGAGACGGGCCAAAACGCCGCATTTATTTTGCCCGCCTTTGTAGCTAATACTAAAGCTTTTTCTCTTTGTTTCTTTTTATAGTGATAAGTGATTGTATACTTGTACACCTTTTCATTTGCAAATGTCGACAATTTCTCGCAGCGTTCACGCGGGAAAACTTACGTGGCTGTTGTCAGTACTGCCATGACCCGTGAAAAAGGGCGAAATCCTACTCGGCCGAATAGTCGAATCCGTGCATGAAGTTACTCCTGCACGAGTTCACTAAAGTAACTATTTACTTGTTCATTTAGACTACGGGCAAAAGAACGCCAAACTTTTACTTCGTTTCATGCCCGGGGACAAAGTGGAACTTTTGTTTGTAGTTCAGGAACGTGAGAGGGACAAAACGCGACAAGAAAGGATGCCGCGGTGCTTAGAGAGTGTGTTAATAATTGAACCAATAACCTACGCTCATTACACTTTATATTTTTGTTTAAGATGGTTTGTACTTACAAGAGATTGTCATATAGAGCTTTCTGGGAGGAAAACGACCGCGAAAAACACTGATTGCCGTTTAGAACATCACTCAATCTATTCGCGCTGCACCGAGGTTTTTTCCGGTTTCGCAAGGATGCTCTTAGGAGACGTATAAAAAAAGGCGGAACCTCCAAGTCAAGTTGTTTGCAAACACGTATTTGTATTGAGTTCGAACAGCGTTTCTACAATAACATTTTTGGAAAGAAATACAAGCGATAAAAATATGAATCTAGCACAGTACTTTAAATCATTCTCTCGTAAAGCCCTACGAACTAAGTTAAAAGCTATCACACGCGCGATTAGTTCTGCTTCAAAATGACAAAAAAGCTGAAGAAGATACGTCGAAACATATCTAGCCTCCAGTTGTTGAATAATCCAATGAGATGCAAGCGTTCAATAAAAGATCACATTAGCACAAAGACACACTGGCAGGTGTTTGATCTGCAAGGAGTTTCGGAGACACATGGCCCCGGATTCTGTCTAGATTCAGTGCTGGAAGTCCAGAACCACATTTCTTAAGAATGCGTAAGAGCCCACAGAGAGAATATCATCGATTTCTGCTGCAAAAACTGAAGGAATGAATCTTTTCCCACTGTCTCGTCTTGCCCCATGCAGCGTCTTGTTTTTCTGTGCAGGTTGGGGCGAAATGCGACATCTGAAGCATGATTTATTTATTTTTACAAGAATGTTTTGAACCATAACAATATGTAGGTAGTACCCACCTTTTTATTCAAAGTAAACTTTCTGTTTTTTGTTTATTGTGAGGAGTGAAAAAAATAAATATTCAAGATTTTAAAATTTTGGTCGCATTTTACCGCACTCATTCTAGTTGTTGTAAATTTTTGATTCCTTCTCGCGCGAGACATCCCGAGGCTTTCTTGTCAGCTAGCACTCATTGCAGGTATAACGGTTCACCAGCAATTTAATTTTGTGTAGTGCCACCGCTGCATACGTGCCAGCCGATTGACTGACAATTCTCTTTTTTTTCTCTTTCTCTTTCTCTCCTCTTTCCCCTCTCTCTCATCTTTATGCCCCCTTCCGATTCCCCCAGCGTAGGGTAGCAAACCGGGCATGTGCCTGGTTAACCTCCCTGCCTTCTGTCTTGTTGTTCATCCCCCCCTCCCTTAATTTGGCTATCGTACATATGGGTACGTTGGTTTTGAAGGCTTTTTTTTGCGACAGTCACTGAAGGTTTTAAAAAAAACAACTGCGACGAACGTACACGTTAGCCTGTATATGTGGGTGGCAATGATGACTTACCTTCACCATGTAATCAACGTGAAAAGAACATAGTATAACCCAGCTAAAGCCTAGTAAAAAGCATAGAACAGCCCGATTAACGTCGGAATACTCCAGTTTCATTGCTTTAACGCTTGCGCATTTATGTGCAGGCTTCACAAATTTTTAGAGTGCCTATTTTATATAACGTGTTCTGCTTTCTTCGGTTCATGCGTCACGTTGTCTGAGGGACGTAGTTAATGAGCGAGCTTTCGAAAAGAAGGCGCTCACTCCCTTTTTTGTGAATTACAATCCCTGCAGAATATGGCTGCCGTATATCTTAAACACTGTTCATACTTTTCGAATAGTGTCACTCACACGCTATCAGCGGACTCCAGACTCCACATACAACAGCTACATTTCCTTGTTTTCTTTCTAAAGTGCTAGTCTATTCTTCTGAGAACTGCAGCAGCGGAGACTCTGTTTTCACCGAATCTTTCTCTTTTTTCTTGTTCATGACACCAGATGTAGCAATTGTGAGCGGCGACTCACCGAGAGCGTCAAAAAGCAGGGAAGTAAAAAACAAGCAATAGTGACCAGTTTTGGTGTTTTTATTTTGTGTTTTCTTTCTGCATCCCTGCTTCAACACCTATATAGCGCATACATGCGTTTGATAGCACAAAATATTCTAGAGGATAGGAGAAGTGAGGTGTAAAGTGGTACAATATACTAATAAACAAATAAATTGACTTTGAATTTCTTTGATTAGCAATAGGCTACTCGCGTCCTTTAACACGAGTATGATATGTTTAGTTACATATAGAAGGGCTGCGGAGTGGAATCAAATGCAGGGGAAATCGCCTTCTTGTTTAAAAAAAGTTCAAGCCGCTCATGCATTTTCAGAGTGCCAACGAAGGGAAGGCTACATGTACATGCTGGGACAAGATAGATTTCTGTTCACTGAGAAGTGCTGGCGATTGGCTAGAGCCGCATGTACCACATTCTTTCCTCGAGCACCGAACCTTCATTCTTTCTTTTCTTCTGACAGATGGGATTGATTTTGATTTCTAGTTGGTACGCCGACACGCTGTTTTGTGCCGTTCCTTACGTCTTCTATTTTACTTTGAACCTGTGCCTACTAGGCCTACAACAGTATATGTGGAAAGGTTATAAGCACCCGATTAGTTTTCTTCAACAAATCAAGAAAAAGGTATACCAAGTCAGACCACTTTTTTCTCAGGAATCTTGAATCTTTAATCTCAGGAATTTGAATATGTTTATGTTGAACATCTTCCAGTTTATTATGTAACGAGTGGACAATAGCTTTCGGGATAGGCTGCGTATATGTACTAGGGTATTTTAAATATAACGATAGCTTTATGCAAGCATCACTGCAAGAAATATTTTGCTCTTCCTGTTAAAAATTCCTTGCCTCAAAGGCAGCAAGTTTTCTTCAACAAAGTAACATGTGCAAGTTCAGGAGCTTCTATCAAGGCTCTATTATGTCTTATAAGGTCTTGGAACCGCGACTGCAGTCTACTGCCTTGTATGCTTCCTTTTCCTATTTTACTTGCTTGTAGATCATTTATTGTTATTGCATCCTTTGGCATCCACTTTTCTTTGAAATATCGATGCTAAAGCAAGCCCCTCGTGTCACGCTGACATATTTTAGCTCTCGTGAGAGGCCCGGACCCTGACGCTTGAAAGCCTCAATCGTGCTTCTCTGAGTGGCTGGAAATGAGCAATGAGGGAAGGACGACGCCCTCTAGGAATCGTGTATATTAGAGGACCGAGGGCATCCATTAATCCCCGGGCACTTGTCGTAAATGACTTCGGGGCTCATACCAAGGGCCTACTCGAGTTCTCATTTGCGGATCTCGATCTCGAGCGCCTGTATTTCTGTAGCACGTTCACGTTTTATGTGATTTTCCTCTCTTACAGATCCAGACAGACAGACAGACAGACAGACAGACAGACAGACAGACAGACAGACAGACAGACAGACAGACAGACAGACAGACAGACAGGCAGGCAGATAGATAGATAGATAGATAGATAGATAGATAGATAGATAGATAGATAGATAGATAGATAGATAGATAGATAGATACCAGTGGAAAAGAACCGTAAAAATTACTTGTTCAAGTGGTCACACGGTGCGGTGTTCAAGACTACGCCGAAATGCAATCCGATGCGTTCCTTCCCGAAAAAAGGTCTTTACGAAAGCAGGCTCCGCCAGTTCACAGAGAGCTTTTAGTTTTCTTTTTCAATTACTTTTTTTGTAGTAATAAAGCTCCTGAGACTTGCCCGATATATATGGAAGTGTTGTCGCGATCCGCGAAGTTTTATCCTTAATGCAATGCGAGAGGGTAATGCCAGCGTCGCTTTGATGTAGGGCTGCAACTATGTCATATGCAGTATACCGATATTATCCTGCATGCTCTATTCTCATCGAATAATTTTCATTTGCCTCCTTATTTGCGTCTTCGTTTTCCCGTGATGCCATTCATCAAGAGCACTTGCAACGTGATACTTCTACCGTGAACTTCCGAAAGTAGATCAAGCGTGCGTGGATAGTTTAGCCGCATGTGCACTCTCACGGCGCCTTAGCGGAACACACTCCGGCGGCATACCTTATAGGGTGTATGCGCTTGCGTAGGCCCTGCATCCGGCCTCATACAGCTCAACTTTCCTCTGTATAATCTTGCAGTTCTGACCTTCAACAAAATATTCGAAGCTGCATGGATTCATGGTTTCTTTCTTTTGATTAAAAATTGCACATGTGGTTGTGTGTTTCATTTGTCATTGAGTTCGCGCTGTTTTATGTGAGCGTGGTTTTCTAGTTCTTTATGTACTGATTCAGCAAGCTCCACAAATGCCAAACTCAGCAAGCTCCACATATACCAATTTTGGTGTTAGGTGACGTCAATAGATGAGGAAATATATTGCAACGTTCCATTTCCCAAGTTTTGTTATCGTCCCAAAACACTACACAATTCTCAGCGCAAACTGCGCCTGCATTTTTCAAGAAGCTTACGGACTGTAGTAAACCATTTCGATAAGATCACGTCTACTCTGCGAACTGTACAGATTATTCTGGAACCTATGCCACCGCCAGCGACAACGCTAGAACATTCGACGGCAAGAGTATAAATGCCGACGCGCTTCGCCGCTTGTCAGTAGTTGATCGACGGCCGACGCTCCGTTAACTGCTAGCTGAGCAAGACTGCTACTGTAATCGGACTTTCCGTTTGCCAGGCACAGGTTCGCCCAAACTAACTGTTAAATCCCAACACAAAGTATCCTGTCTTTGGCCACGTCACGACCCCGTGACATCTGGTGGAGGTGCTGCTTCGTTCTTGTATTGAATGCGCCCGTGAAGCCGTGAACCCAGCCCACGTCGCAGAGAAGACACCGACGCCATCTAGGAGCAGCGAACAAGCCGCCGACAGCAAGGGCTACCACCGCAGTATGGCCTTCTACAAGACAAGGCACGGAAGACCAAGGCCATGACCGCGACTGCAGCGACAATGACAACCGCAGCGTCGCAGCTCACGGTGGTCATGCATCAACCCAGGGAACCACCAATTTTTCATGGGTCATCGTTCGAAGACCCGGAGTCCTGGCTATAAACTTATCACCGTGTAGCCGCCCTCAACCACTGGTACCATGACGAAAAGCTGCGTCGTGTGTTTTTCTATTTGGAAGACACCGCAAGGACCTGGCTCGAAAATCAGGAGTCCACGCTCCGAACGTGGGATGTTTTCTGCGGCGCATTCCTGCAAACGTTCGCGAGCGTCGCTCGCAAAGATAGGGCCGCTGCTTTATTAGAGAGCCGGGTTCAGCTACCAAATGAAAATGTCGCCATTTTCACATAAGAAATAACCCGACTACTCCGACACGCTGACCCAGACATGCCTGAGGTGAAAAAGTTCGTTTCCTCATGCGAGGGGTAAAACAGGAGGTCTTCGCGGGACTGATGAGAAATTCACCGAACATCATCTAAGAATTTGTAGCCGAAGGGACCACTATCAAAAAGACCCTGGACACGCGCACCAGACAGTAAAATAGTCGCCTGACTCCAGAATGCGCTGCTGTTCAAGCCAGTAACTCCGGAGACCTGCGTGAAGCGATCCGAGCGATCGTGCGGGAAGAACTGCGCAAGCTGTTGCCTTCGGCGCAGCCTCAAGTGGATTCGATCACCGACATTGTGCGAGAAGAAGTTCGGCAATCGCTTCAAATTTCCCAAGCATCGCTGCCCGAGCCGGAAGCTATGAGCTACGGTGCTGCAGCGCGCCACAACGCTCCTCTCCGTCCACGCCAAAACGCCGCCCCATCGCACTTCCGTCGAGAGACGCCACCGTCGCCACCACCCCCACCGACGTCATACCTTTCGCCAGCGGCCCAGCGCAGTGCACCGAGTAAGCAAGACGTCTGGCGCACCCCTGACCATCGCCCGCTGCGCTACCACTGCGGCGAGGCCGGACACACATACCGCCGTTGCCAGTACCGACAGATGGGACTGCGTGGCTTCGCCGTCAATGCACCGCGTCCACAGCCAGGAGAACGACCACGTGACGTCGCCGACTACCTGACAGGAACTCAGTGGACACAACGAAGCCCTTCGCGTTAGCCGTCGCCCAGCCGCCGCACGTCACCGCACCACCAGCAGTACTCTAGCCCAACGCGGAGCCGGTCTCTTAGCCCGTATCCGGGAAACTATGGGCAGCAACCGATGGAGGTGCGGTTGCTGTGCGGCGAACTACCGAAGATCTTCCAACGACGACGATGCCGCGATGGAGCTTTCCGAATGCAACGACAACCAGGTAAAGCCCTGACGGCGAAACCTCACTTACCGAAGGTGACCTGACGAAGCAACATGGAAGCAGCGGAACAAGCAGACGCAGCCGTGACCCGACGCCACGCCCTAACTGCAATACGAGACGGCGAACTAGCGACCTCGACGTTCTTATCGACGGCCATAGTGTGACCGCTCTCGTCGATACTGGAGCCGACCACTCCGTCATCAGTTGGTCGTTCACCGGGAAGTTAAAGAAAGTTAGGACAGCTTGGGAAGGCCCTGAAATCCGCACAGCCGGAGGTTATCTCGTAACGCCTGCAGGAATCTGCACAGCGAGAGTCACTATTAACGGCCATGTTTATCCTACAGACTTCATAGTCCTACAGCGTTGCTCGAGAGATGTCATCCTTGGCATGGACTTCTTATGCCTCCATGGTGCTGTCATCAAGCTAAAAACAAAGTCGATAACGTTATCCACAGAAGAAGCACTACCGCCGTGCACGCCGTCAGCAAACCATGCATTGAATGTTCTGGAAGAACAAGTCACCATTCCGCCTCGCTCAAGCATCATTATTTCAGTCGGCGCTCCTAAATCACCTGACTTTGAAGGCGTCGTTGAAGGCAGTCAGCGCCTGTTGGTCCCCCCAAATATTTGCGTCGCAAGAGGAATTGCAGAGCTGCGGGGAGGCAAAGCAACGGTTACGCTCACGAATTTCAGCAATGAGTACAGACATGTGAACAAAGGAACAACGGTCACATACATCGAAGAAGTTGTCGAAGCCACCAGTGCTTTCGCCTTCCCTGATTCTGCGGAACCTGCTCAGAGGAACCAAGCCCCTCCCATAGCTTTCGATGTCAATCCCAGACTTCTTAACCATAAGCAAGAACAACTCAAGGCCCTGCTCCTGCAATACGAAGATTTCTTTTCGTCGTCATCGAAAATTCGGCAGATCCCAATCACGAAACATCGCATCATAACCGAAAAAAATGCCAGACCACTCCGTCAGAGTCCGTACAAGGTTTCGACGCGAGAACGTGAGGCCATGAAGACACAAGTTAATGAAATGCTGCGGGATGACATTATCCAGCCGTACAAGAGTTCATGGGCGTCCCCCGTAGTGTTAGTGAAGAAAAGAATGGGACCCTACGTTTCTGCGTCGATTATCGCCGCCTGAACAAAATCACAAGAAAGGACGTGTATCCTCTCCAACGAATAGACGACGCATTTTATCGGCTCCCTAACGCCAAGTACTTTTCGTCAATGGAGCTCAAGACTGGCTATTGGCAAATCGAAGTCGACAAAAGAGACCGAGAGAAGGCGGCGTTTATAACACCGGACGGCCTTTTCGAGTTTAAAATGACGCCCTTTGGTCTTTGCTCAGCGCCTGCAACTTTTAACGCGTTATGGATACAGTACTGGCAGGATTGAAGTGGCAGACTTGCCTGGTGTACTTGGCCGACGTCGTCGTATTTTCCTCAAGTTTCGACGGGCATCTTCGGCGCCTTGAAGCTGTACTTCAAGCCATCAAGACGTCCAGACTTACACTGAAGCCAGAAAAGTGCAGATTTGTGTACGAGAAGCTCTTGTTTCTGGGGCACGTTGTTAGTTAGTCTGGAGTTCATCCCAATCCACGGAAAACAGCCGCCATCGCCGACTTCCCGCCACCCACGGACAAGAAGGCGGTGCGCCGATTTCTGGGCCTGTGCACCCATTATAGGCGGTTCGTGAAAACCTTCGCCCACATCGCCGATTCCCTCACTAACCTTACCAAGGCCGACGTGGAGTTCAAGTGGGAAACGCCGCAGGAACACGCTTTCCAGGAGCTCAAACATCGCCTCCAGACGCCTCCGTTACTTGCCCATTTCGACGAATTCGCCGGGACAGAAATATATACTGACGCAAGCAGTGTAGGTCTTGGCGCCGTTCTTGTGCAGAGGTCTGACGGACTTGAAAGGTTTATCAGTTACGCCAGCCGATCGCTATCCAAAGCAGAAGCCAATTATTCCACAACAGAAAAGGACTGCCTCATCATCATCTGGGCTACGTCGAAATTTCGCCCCTACCTGTACGGCAGGCCCTTCAAAGTTGTGAGTGACCACGACGCCTTGTGTTCTAGCCACCTTGAAGGACCCTTCAGGTCGCCTCGCACGATGGATCCTGAGACTTCAAGAATATGACATTACTGTCATTTACAAGTCCGGCAAGAAACATTCCGACGCCGACTGCCTCTCTCGTGTGCCTGTCGACCAACCACCGCCTGACGACCCGGATGACGACTACTTCTTGTGAATGATAACTACCGACGACTTCGCTGAACGATAGCGGGGTGACCCGGAACTTAAGGCCCTAATAGAATACCTCTAAGGCAGGACCGCCGAAGTCCCGAAGGTATTCAAGCGCGCACTTGCGTCGTTCTTCCTGCGAAACGGTCTTCTACAAAAGAAAAACTTTTCACCGCTTCGAGCTAAGTACCTCCTTGTGGTGCCTTCAGCTTTGCAACCAAAACTCCTGCAGGCCCTGCACGACGATCCGACGGCAGGGCACCTCGGTGTTTCTCGCACACTCGCGAGGATACAAGAAAGGTACTACTGACCACGTCTTGCCACCGACGTCACTCGTTATGTGAGGACATGCCGGGACTGTCAGCGACGCAAGGCACCGCGGAGAAGGCCTGCGGGACTTCTGCAACCAATTGAACCACCTTGCCGACCTTTCCAGCAGATTGGTATGCACCTACTGGGGCCGTTCCCGACGTCGGCTTTCGGAAACAAGTGGATCGTGGTAGCTACCGACTACCTCACCCACTACGCTGAGACAAAAGCCCTTCCCATAGGCAGTGCATCCGAGGTAGGTAAGTTCTTCGTCGAAAATATCGTCCTACGTCACGGCGCCCCGGAGGTCCTTATCACCGACAGAGGAACGGCATCTACTGCAGACTTAACTCAAGCGATCTTGGCATACAGCCAGACAAACCACCGCCGGACGACAGCGTACCACCCGCAGACCAACAGCCTCACAGAGCGGCTTAACAAGACGATCGCCGACATGCCGGCAATGTACGTCGATGTCGAACATAAGACGTGGGACGCCATTCTTCTGTACGTGACCTTCGCATACAACACGGCGGTGCAGGAGACGACGCAGATATCTCCATACAAATTGGTCTACGGAAGGAGCCTGGCAACGACGCTCGATGCCTTGTTACCCAACGTCACCTACGAAGAAAACCTCGATGTGAGTGAGTACCTTCAACGCGCCGAAGAAGCCCGACAACTCACGCGTCTCCGTATCAAGAATCAACAGACGACCGACAGCCGCCGTTACAATCTTCGACGACGCTTCGTGGAATACCAGCCCGGTGAACGTGTTTGGGTGTGGACGCCGATACGCCGACGTGGACTAAGTGAAAAGCTTCTGCGACGGTACTTCGGACTATACAGGGTGGTTCGACATCTCGGCCCACTTGATTATGAGGTTGTCCCCGACGGCAACGCGAAGTCTCAATGACGCCGATCGCGATCTTAAGTCGTCCATGTAGCGCGCCTTAAGCCGTTTCATGCGCGTTGACAAACTGAAACACTGTTTTTTGTATTATTATTGTACCGTAATTTATTCATTATACTTTCTTGCATTATTGTTGTACCTTCATCTTTAGTTAAAGCATCGGGACGATGCCTTTTTGAGAGGGGGGCAATGCCACGTTCCATTTCCCAATTTTTGTTATCGTCCCAAAACACTACACAATTCTCAACGCAAACCGCGCCTGCATTTTTCGAGAAGCTTCCGGACTGTAGGATCACGCCTACTGTGCGAAGTGTACAGATTATTCTGGAACCTACGCCACCGCCAGCGATAACACTAAAACATTCGATGGCAAGAGTATAAATGCCGACGCGCTTCACCGCTTGTCAGTAGTTGATCGACGGCCGACGCTCCGTTAACTGATATCTGAGCAAGACTGCTACTGTAATCGCACTTTCCGTTTGCCGGGCACAGGTTCGCCCAAATAAACTGTTAAATCCTAACACAAAGGATCCTGTCTTCGGCCGCGTTACGACCCCGTGACAATATGACCGGTGTAAACGTGCTAACCTTGACACGCTAATTATGTAAGAGCATGACAAAATACCACGCTCATAGCATGCTCGCGGCTGTTTCGCAAGATCCACATGTACTGAATTTGGTATGACGTGACGTGAATAGATGACGAAGGTATATGAGACATCCAAAAGTGATAATCGTGACACGGAAGTCATAGTTGGCATTATTTACCTCCACGTCGTAACGATGTGCTCAATGTAAAGTTTCATATCAACATTTCTCATTTGTACTTTGTATATCATCGGTTCCCACTGTAAGTGGTATCTGCCAATTTTTTTCTGTGCGTTTCTAGCGACCACACTGATTGGGACATAGCTCTACCGTTTGTCACCACCTACAGAAAGCCGCCTGCTCTACGTTTTATCAACTTTTCAGCCGTCAAAGTTTGCTACACTTCGACACCCTGCTTTCGTCGGACAAACCATTCTCCATTCTCCAGCGCCTCCAGTATACCATTCACCACTTTTTTTTTTGCGCACAACATCAAATAAACGTTTTGTTCACTCTCTCCAGGCGCAAGACTATCGTCTTTCGATGACATTTGCACTGTAACATGCAGATACGGGGCCAACTTTTCCTGCGGGCTCTCTTGTTCTCGCGTGGCTGCCATCTCGACGTTTTGTACTGTGCGAGAAATTATTATCACGCTACGTTGGGCCCTACCCTGTCCTTCGTCAGGTCACACCTGCCGCTTATGAGATTTATGCTACAACATGCTCATCGGCTGCTACACCCAGAACTCAAGTAGTCCACATTTCTCGTTTTAGAATCTACCTTGGTAAATAACTCATTGTGACTCGGTCAGCGTAATAACACGGGAATGAAACTGTAGCTCTGGCACATCCGTTGAAACTTTATTCAAAAAAAAAGGAAGACGGCAACTTTGTCGTTGTGGGTTGACCTATTGTGCTGCCCTGTTGTCCTGCAATACTGTGTTTTCTGCGCGGCCTTAGCTAGAGCCGCTCTCCACGAATAGATGTTCCCCGTAAAAATATACTATGCTCAATTAGACCGGTTACCTTGAATTCATAGTAAGAATTGACGGGGTTTAACTTCCTACTACGAGGATATGATTATGAAAGACGCCACAGAGGGGGCTGCGGAAATTTCGATTATTCAGGGCCCTTTAACTTGTTCGTAAATATATGTACAAGGGACTCAAGCATATTTGCTTACGCTACGTTAAACGCTTCCCGAATGCGTAATGCCTTTCCGAGACTGCATCCCACTTGATCCAATACTTAGCCTGATCTAAAATACATCCCTTGTTATCTCTCCCTGCCGAACTTAACACCCAGAGCAGTGCCAGTAACAGTAGCCGAGCTGTAGGTTTATTGCAAAGTGCAGCCAGAGATTACTGTATATAGGATCTCGAAACTCAGTCGTTGACGCTGCTTGAAAGGTAAGCGTGGGCTTACGCTGACGTGCATATCAGAGTTGTTGCCAAAGGGCAGGCACACTCTCGGCAGCGAGCAGGAGCATTCCTAATTAAGGCCGGCTGGGGAAAGGCGAGTCGTTTGTTCCTGTGAGGGTCAGCATGGCGTAGGGTTGGGCTCCCTAACGAGCGAGGAGCATTAGCCACAGCAGGCGGCGGTGGAACAAGGCAGAGGTTTCATTTCTGCGTTAGCATCCATTGCATTCGCCCTTCTACATTCCATTGTAGTTGTTCATTCTATTTCTGTCTGTGGTGGGATAATGAGCTTTCGACATTCTAGAGCGTCCAAAAACTCCCCCTCACCCCCCCACTCTCTTCACGTTTGTCGAGTGTGCTGTCTGAATTCTTTATTCGATGCTGTTGTGCCTTTTCGCTCTTGTGACCACACAGTATGCTATTTTTCAGCACGTGTGCTACTCCGAAATTTTCTTTGTGCATGGGGTCAGAAGCGCGCATATGGCTATGCCGGCCCAAACAGTTTATTGATCAAACACATGCGCGCGCACGCAGGAGAACGAGTTGGCCCACTCCTTCATCCTAATTGAAAACTCTGCGCACGCCTAAGGCTTTTTGTGCGTAAAACCTTTGTACGTATTTTAGCGTCATTTTGCAACATTTTATTCAATAAAAATTACAACACAGTCAGCTTCGACCCGCATGCTTTGCACAACATAGATTTGCAAAGTACTTGGGATGTGCCAATTTTTTTCTTCTCATATTTGGTTCTCATATAACATGCTCATTAGAATCGGCTCCATTTTCGCTGTAAAAGCTCGTAATAGTTTGGAATTTATTACAAGCGCAAATTCGCAACACCTCCCGCACCGTAGTGCCTTCCTGTTTGAAATGCTCTGACACTCCCACCGAGTCGTAATCTGACGTGTCCGTTCCGCAAAGTCCTGAAAAACGTGGTGACGTGCAGAGAAACGCGTGCATGTGTCCAAAAAGTGCAGCTTTCTAATAATGTTAAACATGCGGGTACTGTAGAGGTAATACTTCGTACTTGTATGCAAGGGCTTCCATCAATGTTTAAAATACATTTATTAACAACCCGCATTCTTCAACTAACGCTGTGCGACAAGAAAGTTGTAAAAGCTGAGCACTTGATTGCTATAACCCAACTATAAAAATGAGTAGCTTCGACGAGAAAGTCGTGGACATCATAGCCCAGCTTAGTTTCGCTCTCAACTGTATTTGGATCGACCAGTCACAATTTGGTGGGACAGGCAAAGACTTGGCCCGACCGAGCACGTAAGCAAACATCTGTTGATAATATGAGTGACATAGCACCCATGAAAGTGGAAGCCTTGGAATCTCCATAAAACCAGAAATGTCTTTGTAGACATATCCCGTCATCCCGAGATGTTCCAGAAGCACGCAATGCCTTGAGGTTAAAACATGTAATCATTTTACCTTTCTTTCTCGGTGACCTTCTTATGAACTTGAGTCAGAAGCCAAAATGCAAGCAATAGACACGATAAAAAACAGGAGTGAAAGAGAAAGAAGTGCCCCGCCGCGGTGGTCTAGTGGCTAAGGTACTCGGCTGACCCGCAGGTCGCGGGTTCGAATCCTGGCTGCGGCGGCTGCATTTCCGATGGAGGCGGAAATGTTGTAGGCCCGTGTGCTCAAATTTGGGTGCACGTTAAAGAACCCCAGGTGGTCGAAATTTCCGGAGCCCTCCACTACGGCGTCTCTCATAATCATATGGTGGTTTTGGGACGTTAAACCCCACAAATCAATCAATCAAGTGAAAGGGAAAGACAGGGATGAAAACAGAGGGTTTACTTGGATGGCAACTCAACAAGCATAGAAGTAGGGTCGAGTGTAATACATGACTAAAATTGAATCGAAATTTAAATTGACTCTGCAAAATAGCTTGTTGCGAGAAGGGGAAGTAAAAGCTGTTCGGACAGCTTGAGTATCCTTAACTCCTTAGTGCACATGAACGTGAGTAAAAAGTGAATGATCAAGTGATAGGGGCGGACATTTCCGCCGAAGAAATTACCGAAGATAAAAAATGGAAGACGACGGAAACTCCGCATTCGTCAACCCGGCAATGGGGGGCAAACTCACCGCACGACATCAATACAAGTACGATCAATCTTAGACATCAGCCAGTAAGGTGCGAAACCCAAGAATGTCAAAGAAAAAGTTAAAAAGGTGGTGCACATCCCCAAACTACCGACATCGACATCGCCAAGGTCAGTGCCAGTGTAGTTATGAGTGCCATCTTCGCGGGTGCAGTAGACGGAAAAAAGTGCGGAAATGACGATCTGTCTGAACTTGCACCAGAACGTCGTCATCAGCACTCCGTAACGAGCAACCACGGAGTGCTACGCGAAAATGGGGCCTGTTCACATCCAAGGGACACTTCAAAAAGTAAACGCGTCTCTACTGTGGGCGTGTGTATTGACGGATCCCTATTGTGAGCCGTTTCCCAAGTGTTCGCGTCACGATTGGGGCGTACGGCTCAATGCTCATAGCTTACACTTTGTGTCACAAGCAAATGGCCTAATCTGACCAATGCGGCAGCCTTAGCCACCCTGTGAACGCTTGCCCGAATCTCGCGTACCTCAGCTTCCATATCTGTGGCCTCCGCAACTCCCACCAAGAACACTATTGCTCCCCCAAGTGTAACATGAGTGGTGGCGCCTACACGACCACATACAGAGCATAAAAAGCAAGGTAGAAGATTACGTACGTGGTTTGTAGACGAGACAGGGAGCACAAATATGCAAATAACCAACTGATGCACCATGACCTCCCGTCTATCGAGAGGATCAGTCCATACACCAGGTCGTGATCGCGTGGCCAATCTCGGTTTCCCAGCAAGACAATGCACGAACACGCTCCGACAAGATCCAGACCCATGAGGTGAGCTTTCTATAGACTAGGTGGACTGGCAGATAAGATCCAGGGCACTGCGCGGGAGGGGTTGGTAAATCACATAAAGTACCAAAGCAATCTCATTTGATCCAATCCGTTGTCCTACAGAAACTAGGAAGCGCAGCTATGCGTGAATTGACCCAAAGATAAAGCAAGAGGTGCGTGAAGTCTCACGTGCGGGCGCCGCATTGAAACAAGTCACACATAAAAAAAATTGGAAGATACCACGTACCTGGAAATAGACGTTGTGCGAAGCCTGCGGAGGGAAAGTGACCATGTAGCAATTTTTTTATTGAGCGACACGTCATAAAGTGGCGCCAAATATATGTAGAAATCTTGCACGCACAGGCATATGTTGAAGAGTTGCAGATGTTAATATAGCCAGCTGTTTGAACTTGCGCAACGATGCCAACTGGAACATGCGTATTTTCAACACCAGAAGCTGATATGAAGCGCTGATTTTCGCGAGGATGCTGACCATGGACACTGCTACATAAATCAAGTTCAGCGCAAGGCAACTAACTGCAATTGATCTTAATCCGACGTAATGGCTGTGTGAAAGGAGTACGTATGTAATGTTTATAAAATTGGGTAGGCAGCACTGCAACCACTCTAGACTTTTCACGAAGATTAGCGCCTGTTTGAAAAGTATTTAGGAGACCTGATGTAGCTCTCCGGTAAAATGATTCATTGCCACACAGAATGCTTGGGTTCGATTTCAGCTGGGACCCTGACGTTTATTCTTTGCATTCGTCGGCTGGACTTTGCCATTGTCGGCTATTTCTTAACGTCCGCTTGTAAAAATTGCCCATGTATGTTCTCGTCGTTCCTTTGTAGATACTAAATGTCAATCACCTGAGGCACATACCCGCATACCAGTGGCACATACTCGCCCGTGGGTATGTGCCACTGTCTGGCAAGAAGTGTTTAATGACGTACGCAACGGGATTTCGACACTATTCATGTCTTGAGCTGCGCGTCACATTCGCCAAACTATCTTACCGTCCCATGCTAATTTTGGTTCACGCCAAGTTAATGGGGTGACTTCGAGAGCACCCAAACATAAGCAGCTAGATAGATAGATAGATAGATAGATAGATAGATAGATAGATAGATAGAAAGATAGATAGATAGATAGATAGATAGATAGATAGATAGATAGATAGATAGATAGATAGATAGATAGATAGATAGATAGATAGATAGATAGATAGATAGATAGATAGATACGCTCAAGGTCGCTGAAGTTTGCTAAGAAATGCTTCGCATTTAAAACAGCAGGCATCGGCGAACATTGCTGACACGGTCGCACCGGCTCCGAACATACAGCCCATGCAACCAGAAGCCTACGAAGAGGTTCCAAGTGACAGGTACGAGCAGAAAATGCATAAAAATCACCACTGAGACACAATACCCTGCGTTCCTTGGGCTCTTTTGGTGGGTGACCATTGTTTAGCAAGCCTTTTGTTCGTATAGTTCCTATTTAACGTCGATACTATTTACAGCTTGCTTCACTGCAGCTACGCTGGAAGCTGGTAAGTGCGACGCGCAAAGCTGAGGACGAAAAGGCATTTTGTGCTTTAACTAATAACAATAAGTAGTAGAAAGACAGTGCTTTTGTAAGTTTTGCGCCACCGTCAGAATGACAAAATGTTGACTAGAGAGTAAATGAGGACCTGAAAGGACCGAAGATGCCTCTGCACTATGATCAGGTTGAGCTGTTCATCAGACTAAGGTGAAGCCTTTATTGCTGTGCGCACGCAGTAATCGCATAAAAAAGAAACATAAAGCAAAACTTCACAAACAGTGGAAGGCGTCCACTCTTATACGAACTCAAGGAAAGAAGGAATGCTCAAAAGTATAGTTGGGTATGGGTAGTTCCAAGCCTAGCATGTGGGAACAAACTAACAATTATTTCGTTCTAGGTGAGGTGAGTGGCCTCAATATTCGAGTTCAATTAACCAAGTGACTTAACCCCACTCATTTGAGTAGGCGGCTATTTTCTCCTCCATCCAGCAAGTTGTCTTGACCTCAGGTCATCCCGTTTAGAATGCCCCAGACCAGGTCCTACGCCGGTCTATTTTTCCTATGCATCGTCTCCTCAAAGGATTTTGACTGCACTTGCCATAATTGTGGTGCGGTTAGTAACTTTGAGCATATGCTCTAGCGGTGCCCCTCGTTATGGGGCCCAAGCTGACTTCCAGAACAGGGTTGTGACTCTGCCTTACAAAGTTGAGAGTTACTACCATAACTGCGGACTGTCCAGAAAGCCCACGATACGGTGGTGCAGCCAAGCTTCCCCGTTCCCACGTGGGAGCAGCCCATGGCGTTGCTCGAAAAGAGTAGCGTTTCTCAAGACGCAATAAAGTTGTGGGTATGATTTTCAATTTAGAAGTAGCCATTGACAGGAGGCTGATTCAGGAGTCAGCTAACTAGTGCGTCAAACGTTACAAGGTACAACAAGTCAACCATCACAAAGAGCGAAAACCACGCTGGCTGTTAGGAGCCTTTCTACGTTGACGTCTCTCTTGCTTTCACACCTCGGCCTATTCCTGCAATCTCAGACAGTGGGAAATGGTTGTCAGTGCCGAGGGACGTATATAGCAGTGCTTCCTCCCAAACCCTTTCTAGACTGGCCCCAACGGTGATCATTAGGGAAGCGACCGAGTGGCTAACGGATGCGCTGATGCACGACACCACACCTCTCTCAGGGGAGTAACGGAGGAACACAGCAGCACTCTGTCCTCACATCCTACAAACAGCCTTGCGCCATCGGATGATTACAAGCATAAAGACATCAAGCAAGGAGCTGTACACTGAATCACAATACGACAATTCGCCCACCCGAAGAGAGTCTAGATAGCGGTGGCAACACATCAAGTACTGGAAGCAGAAGCAAGGCAATCTTTTCCTCGGCATTTTTACAAAAAATAAAGAAAGTTGTAATTTGCAGAGAGTTTGTTTATCTAATTGAGAGGAAGTGATTAGGACGCTAAGGCAAGTGCCCTTGACGTTTTTGTTTTCTTTATGAGCTCACCAAAAGAAAAAAAAAGAAATGAAACAGGATCATTATGGTAAGTGTGACAGGAAGATGAACAGGTAGTGAATTCAAAGGAGTATGGCTTGTTGGCGCTAGGTGTGCTCCAACCTGTTTATTTTCTTTTGTGGTACTCTTAGTTAATAAGTTTTCTGTCTTTCTTCTGGTTTTTCACTACCCGTCACATTTTGGTGGTGGTGCGGTGTACCAACATGGTATAGTGGAGCTCCACCGTGACCTACGCGTTGTTTTCTTCATGATGACAGAAGAGGCTCCTCCTGCGGTCATCGCAACGACAATTTTCTTCTTTTTGAGTTGAAATATTCTCAGACGTTTTGCGGAACTGAAAATTTCAACTTTGGCGGCACCTTGGTCTGGTGTAAGAATAATTTTTACACCGTGCTGGTTGGACTTGCCTGAACGTACAAGCAAGAATTGTCGCTGGTGTGACATGCTTATATTTGTGAATATCCTGTTCTACTTGAAGTAACAGCAATAATTTGGCTCTAGATACACGAAGTAGAATTGAGCAGTTTAATTTGCATGGAAAGAAAATATGCATGCTCTGATCAGCCAATCGGCTTTTGAAAAGACATCGACAAAAAAAAAACTAACACCACGTGCTCCATCGTTGACTAAATCCTATATCTCACTTACACACAAAACGTCTTCACTCTTTCCCGCAAAGTGGGCAACCGCATGGAAGAGTCCTAGAAAGCGACGCGTAGCTATGAATACGTGGAAGACGATGCAATGAATTTTCTTATCTGCAAGGGCTTCTACACAGTAGGCGCCATCGACCATGTGTGACAGTCATGAGCTCACCGAAAGCTGACGCAGTGCCCATCAGTTCACTCGAGTTGCTAACACCACAGCAACATGGTCATTCGAAGGCATACCGCCACAGGCACCGCTCACTACACTTCATGTATTGAATATGATCCTACGTGAACTCAAAGCAATGCCTCCTCCTTCCGCGTGCTTCCCTTCCTGTGATTCTAGCTTCCAAATGCTACAATGAAAATCTGTATAAAAACAGGCGAATCTAGAAAGGACTAACTACATTAACAATGCTGCAATTTGTCACAGTTGGCGTTAGTTTTTGTGAGTCCAATTGGGCGCACAGTTCGAGACTTTGCGTTTGGACTGCGTAAAAGAACTTGAATGTTTTCTGGTAAGCTGTCTTGAACAAGTGATCTTGCCTTGCGCAACGCAGCAAATCTTCTGCACTAGATGAAAACGTACATTTGATACACCATATCACAAATGGACCGGAAGAGTGAAGACAGCGCTCGTTTAGCGTAGCTAGTACAACAAATGCAAAAGCAAAACTGGAAAACAAAACATGCCATTAGCTATGGCAAGTGATGGTGGAGTCTGATAATTTTTTTAGCATTCACGCTGGTCCTGAAAATTTCAGCAATGCAAGGACCACTCGTATTGGTTTTATGCCTGCTAACTACAACTGCGCATATTTACTGCAAAGGATCCCACCGTCTTGTGACTGTGTTTCCGAGGAAGCTTGAGTGAGTACAAACATGTGTAGACTGAATACATGCATTATAATAGCTGAGGTATTGACACTCACTGTATCACTGAGACAGGCGAACAGAAATTATGATCATCATAAAACCGCATGCTCCCTCTTTGACCTGTTGTTCTTCTTCTTTGCCTTCGTGTCCTGCTTCGTTTTCAGAAAAGCGTGTGATTTGTCTCGCGTGAAATGCAATAACTCTGATAAACGGAAAGTGTCGAGTACAGAGAAAGAGAAAGAAAGAGACACGAAAAACATCTTTGACGATGAAAATTCTCGTGGCGGCCAGACTTGAACCAAGTACCCGTAATATCAAAGTGAGCATCGTAGCGGTTGAGCTATCAGGGGACTTTAGCACAGGATAACATAGACTATTGTAGTGTGGTAAGCAAGTGGATGACGAAGGGGAGTTAGACGGAGGAGGAGAAATGAAATGCCGAAAAAATGCCGAGAAAGTGAAGCATAATATAGAGATAATGACAAAAAAAAGAATTCAAAAGAGCAAGTCGAGAAGTAGGAAAAGGGGTAATCTAGACAATGACAAATAAATAGAGAGAAAAAAGGATAGAAAGAAAGATGAAACAAGTGAAAAAAGTTTGTACAGCAAAGGAGAGAAAAAGTGCTAGAAAGACGAAGAAAGAGCTTGATAGAGAGATACTAGAAGAAAAAAATAAGTGGAGATTGGGTAAGATTGGATGAAAAGGAGAGAAGTGAGAAAAGTAAATCGATAAAAACATAAAGTAAAACCTAAAGACAAACTCAGCTCCGTATTTCCCTGGGGTTTGAAACCAACATTGCATAGAGCCCTAATTTTGTGTCATTTTTTATCAATTGTGGCCTAGAGATTTCTGTGAAATTTTTTTGTTGGCCTGTGCAACGCACTTTTGCACTTTTTGTACGTCAACATTAGTTTTTCTTGTTTATTTATTACAATGACTTTTTTACTATGGCAAATTCGGACCAAAGATAAGAGCACATGGACACCAACGTTGAGTCGGAAAGCAAATGTACTCACAACAACACGCTGCACCAGAACAGGAACACGCAGCAACCATGGAGTTTTTTGAAAAGGTAGACAAGTATGCAAGAATTACGGATTTATTTTATTTTTAAGGCTTTCGTTCATCTTACAATCACTTTGTAGTGGTAAGGGAAATAATTATGAAAGTGATCATCAATATAAACAAGTGAGATTTCTGTGAAAAATAACCTTTCGAAACACAATTAGAACACCCACCTACATTGCGGTGGTTGTCACATCTCCGTTATTACACCAACATACACAGTATGAACAAATATATCTCGGGAATAATTTGCAAAACTTTATTGCACTCATACGGCTGCAGTATAGCTGTTACCGCACTGCAATGTCCATTGTAGTTAGGTGCATATATATATGTATATATATATATATATATATATATATGATCCCGTTGCCTGTCAAGTTTATTAAGCATATTCTTTTGACCATTTCATTGACTGGTTACGCATCTGCACTAACTTCATCATTTAGGATACATTATTTGGTGTAACTTTAAGAGACAAGAAGAGAGCATAGTGGATTAGGGAACAAACCAGTGTTATGGATATCATAGTTGAAATCAAGAAGAGGAAATGGACATGAGCCGGGAATGTAGCACGTAGACAAGATAACCGCTGGTCATTAAGGGCAACTAACTGGATTCCTAGCGAAAGCAAGCGTGTTAGGGGGAGACAGAAGGTTAAGTGGGCAGATGAGATTAAGAAGTTTGTGGGTACATATTGGCAGCAGCATATACAGGACCTAGTTGACAGGCGGAACATAGGAGAGGCTTTTGCCCTTCATTGGACGAAGTCTGGCTGATAATGATGATTAATATTTGGACACTGATTACGTCAGCTGGCTCAGCTTGCTTTTATGGGAGATTTTATGGTCAGCCCTGTAGCTGGTGTAGTGTCTACAGTGTAGGGCTGCTGCCACAAAAGTCGTGAGACCGATTCAGGTTGTGACAGTTCCACTACAGTGACGCCCCCTCCCCCCCTCCCTTTGCAAAGAAATATTCTGGTGCATACTGCAGCGCTGCCTATGGCCACTTTCATAAAATGTTGAGCTCGTTATAAGCACACTTGCTGCAGCCTAACACGGCTCAATAATGCTGACAGAGGAAGAGTGACTGCACTGACACGAATTGTTTCAAGCAATGGCGTGAGGGATCTCGTACATGCGGAAGCTCGTTATCCAACCACACAAAGAGACGCTCGAAGGGGATTGGGGGAAAAGGGACGTGAAACAGGAAGCACTGTACAGACATCTCCCGCATGCAAAGCCGCCTGCGACTGACGCTACGCGCTTGTTAGTGAGCACCGCTTTATATTCCAGAGTAGAGCTTGCGGACAGAAGCATAGGCTTTCAGCAGTCGGTTTAATTAGGTGGGTCTCTGCAGGGAAACGGAGCAGCCTTTTGGCAATGCCGATGCTTGGTTGCGCACAAGGCCCTCTTCACTGTTCAATAGCATTTGCTTGCTTGCCTCACGTGTTATAAACGCTGCTCCTTTGCTGCGGTCATCATGAGTTCGCAAGAGAAACGGGTACTTGAGGAGCACGACTTGCTGTCGTATTTTACGATGTCTGTGATGGAGGGATTACCTACGTTTTCAACGCGAAAGTGTTTTATGCAAGGGTCCACCACGGCTACATGACGTGTTTCCGTCCCGAATATGACCTCATAGAGTATTAATCAACAGATTGCAAAGAAAGAAAAAAAAAACGAGAAGAAAACGTTTCGCAGCGGAACAGCGAAACAGCGACCTCGCGTTCTTCTGCGCGTGACGCTAACCACTACAAGACAGAGTGACCCCTCTGCAACATGATTACAGTTATATACACTATGTACCGCTGGCAGTCCTCAGGACTTCGAAACTTCAGCGCATTTTAGTAATCAGTAGGGAGATGGCACGATGGTTCCGCGGTGGGCACGCGCGATCTCAATGAAGGTCATCGTGCAACGTCAGCCCGCGCGTCGCTATGCACGCGCGCCTAAACATGGCGTGGTCAAAGTGCGTATAGATGTTCTCCAGCGTGGCGGCTCTCTCACGCATGCGCTAATATTGGAATGCGATTGCTTTGAATATCTTGTGCGTCCACCACAAGTCGGCTTTAAGGTTACAGTAGTTCAAGAGAGCACGGACGCCAATTCACTCGCTGTCATGGCGGTCGTTAAGAAATGAGCACGCTGCTTCCCGACGAGGAATGGTAACCGTTGTTGGTCCGCGCTCGTCCTTTGTTTGCTAATTTCATGCATGCTTTCTGCTTGAAGTGTGAGCTGCTAGTAGGGTAGTGTTGGGCCCTTCAAACAGCCAGTGAAGAAGAAAAACAAAAGAAGAAGAGCCACCTGTTTCGACCTTGCAAATGAGGCTTATGTGGCTACGAAAACCAGCACTGTACGTGTCATTCACGGAAAACAGCGCCCATAAAGTTTTGAGAATTTTTCTTTTTTTCTACCTTTTTTGTTTTTTCTTTCTGCGAGGCCTCGAGCTGCAGAACGAAACGGTGTTTCTGTACGTGACCGAGTGGTCTTGCCCGACAACGACATTAATTTATTTTTTTTCAAGAAGGCACCACTTTGTTGAAATCATGTTTGCTCCATTGGAAACGCTGCACCCGCTTTTCGTAATTGTTGTCCCACTTTTCAAAATTCGTTGAAGTGGTCTGTGCTTTTTTAGGAACTTGAATTTTTTGAAGCATCGTTAGCTACGTCAGTAAGTTGTGCGTGTGGAGTTGAGCGCAGCCGGGTTCGACTGTCGCCGGTGCTTCGGAACCCATGCCCTGGGCGCTCCTCCCGATCGAGCGTTACAAGAACGCCTGCAAATCGTCATGGTGTAGCGCACTCACTTCGAGCTGAAGCCAGCAAGCTATATGAAAACGCCTGTTTGCACCATAAAATTGACGCTACAATGGCAGACATGACTCCACAGTGCCCGGTGCTACGGTCATCTCAACGACGGTGTGCGTGACTGCTGTCGCTGAGAACTCTGTAGAGTGTGAGTGGACTGCCTTGAATACTGAAAATTAAAGTTTCGTATAACATGAAACAAGCTGTATTGTAGGCTTTTTTTTCATTTTAACGACGTATCATCGAGATGTTCTTTTGTGTTCTCGTTCTTCCTAAATAGATTCTTGAGGCGCGAACCTCTTAAAGGGGCCCTGCAACACTTTTTGAGCATGGTCAGAAAACGCTGCCGATCGGTAGTAGAGGCTCCCGTCAACGCGCGTGCCAAAGAATAGAGTGCCGCACGCGGCATGAAATTAAAAAAAAAATCATCAAAGTCAGCTAAAAATAGCTTTCTCCTCTCCACAAATCACTGAAAATAAGCCCAGTAAGCCCATTTATCATCCATTAGTTGATTTGAACATGGCACGATCAGTTGTTACAGAGGTCGCTGCGAGAGGCCGTCACTGGTCCACGCGTGTGCGCGTGATCACACTGAAAAAGCTTCGTACTCGAAGAAAAAAAAAAGAGTAAAAACTGCTCAAGTTCACAAAACGCAAGTGATGGTTTTTCTTTGCCCTCCCCGCCCTCGCTGCTCAGCCTTCGGCGCTTTCGTCGGGACGAGAGGAGAGAGAATGGGATTACAGCGCGTGACAAAACTTAGTAACTTTGCTCGTATTGGACGGATTCTTGAAATTATCACAGCTTACAATACGTGAGATAATACGCTTTTCCAGTGAATCGATTCGATGGTTACTCCAAAAATGTTTCAAATCACCTCTAAGGCGTCCATCCCTGGTATTTATGTAGTAGTACGTAGCCACCGGTGGCACATACCTGCTCTAGAACGGGTATGTACGTGCCACAGGGGATGCGAGATGCATGGGAGATGGTGGTACTTAGAGTGTTCACTAGATGGACGAGTGGATGGACAGACGGATGCATAGACGCGCAGACGTACGGACAGATGGACGCACGAACAGACAGACTGACAGATGGATTAATGGACTCATGTACGGACGCATGGACAGACGGATGGACGCACGGATGTTCACGCGGACGGACGGAAGCAAGAACGAACTGACGGACGGAAGCACGGACGGGCTGACGGGCGCGTCGCTCCACTCTTCGTCATTGACTCCGTGCATATGCTGTGATTTTTTTAAGTTATCGAGCTGTCTTGAGTCCGTCTGATCACCTGGGCCAATTTATTAAGCCCCTCAGTTATCACAAGCATACAATATCTTACGAGAAACCGTTGGTGCGACAATTCCTTTTCAACACTGTATCGCATGTTGATGTTTTCACCTGAAGAACCTTACCGTAGGTGAAAGTGGTTTTCTCGTGCACGCGCCAGTGACCTGCAACTACTAGCTGAAGTATGCGACAGGTTCTTCATGTTCACAAGTCATACCAATCGCTGTTGAATTGCACAGATTTTTGATGAAGGACGTTGACGTGATTGTTCACGATGTGTTCAGTGACGATGATGTCGTTGAAAGTGTCCGCAAAGAATATGAGAGTGGCAACGAGAGTGACAAAAAAAAAATCATGAAAGACTCCTAAGCTCAGGCGATGTCCTGTGCCTTTGACAACATTTGTGCTTTCATCAGCACCCACGATGACGACGAAAGTATGTGAAACTTGTCATGCTGCGAGGATCAAGCCGTAAAGCTTCGTTTGATAAGCGACTTCTTTCATAGAGAGAATATCGCTGTTGTGTCACCTTATGCAATGAGAAACAGTATTATGAGAAGCACAAAGTTTGTTAGTTGAAGTTTGAAAATTTGAGAACCACATTTCTATCGAGAGAAGATTTGTGGCCGATCAGCTGTGTTCGTCTTCCCTGGCACTTTTAATGAATGTCTCACGCCAAACAGCAGTAAAAAGGTTGACAAAATAAATATGCCAGGCAACGTTCATAGAAAACAAATGGCGACTTGGCGAACAAGTAAATTTTTCGAATGAAAAACGCTCCGTTGGCTGTTTCATTTTCGACGAAAAACTTGAGTGCCGTTATCCACGTCTGATGTATGATAAACGAGTTTCGCGTAAGGCATGGAAGTAAGTTGGACAACTGGAAAGTCATCATTCCACTTAGCGGCAAGAAAAACGTAAGGTGAAGTGCGAAGAAGCATAGTATTATAAAAAGGGCAGCTAAAACGCAATAGCAAACAAACAAACGAGAAACCACTTGAGCAAAACTTTTAACCAGAACTTGTGATGTATTTTTCTTCGTTAAAGAACTTTCCCAAATGGCTTCCATTTTATGAGCTGAACCTTGGTCCAAAGCTTTAAAATGAAACCGTATCATATTCAAGAAACAAGGCCGAAATCAAGTTGTTTGTGGACATGTCTCATCACGTCAATTTTACTCAGACCAAATGGGACTTATTATTAGAAGTTATTATAAAGGTTATAAGACAATATCAATAGTAAGCTCTCAATTTGAGAACGCTAATATCAAGACGAGAGATTTGATGTTTTTCTCTCTGCATCAACTACCTATCATATGCCCCTTTTCGTCTTAAAAATATATAGATGAATGTTAATAACAAAATGGACATTTTCGGTGTTTTCCTAGGCACCAGAATATTCGATGTAGGTGTGGACCATAGAGAACACTTAGAACCAAATAGCAGATTCGCGATATATATAAAATGTTGAAGCTCATGTTTCAAGGATACAGGGCAATGTACGCATGCTCTCCTTTTCTTAACAGCCGACAATAAAGCATTACGCTGCACGGTGTAAACAAAATACATAAGAAGGATAAGCGCGACTGAGAACAGAGGCTGGCTGGTACAAGCTAAAATGGCATCGCAAATACTGCATGTCTGCTTCACCATTTCAATAAATTAAGAACGAAGCATGAGCTTAGTGACCACTCTCGCAACATAACTTTTTTCATTGTACTTATTAAAATAGAGATTTACCACTTTCACGCCCCCAAATGTTTGAGGTGTGTCAGCAGCAAGGGGATGTGAGGTAGGTTTCCTCGAGGAAAAAACTCGGTCCAGTTGTTTACTTGACACATTAACGCTCTGAATCTGTTCGCGCTCACATCAGAGCTTCCCTGATACTCGAGCTTGTACCGAGAGGTGGCTCTCTTTAGACGCAAAACCAAATAACTGTAACGTCTCCGTATGATCGGTTGTTTACGTTGGCATATAAACAAAAGAAAAAAAACTCCCAAGCATTTCCTCGAGGGTCAATATGGTTAAGTGCGAATATACGGGGTGATGCTAAGAGGGGTATTTATTAATTCGCACTATTATATTTATTAATCACACTATGGTGCCTTCACTGTGTAATGGTTCCTGGGAATCACAATTTGATCACACGAGGGAGTTTACGTTAACTCACTGGCGAATGCCAACGGATTTTAACTCTACTCCCCCTCAAGACACGCTCTCGACGGGAGACTGAGAGAGAAGGTGGGCGCGCGAGAGAGAGGGGTGCGCGCGCAGCTGCAGCGAGCGAGGAGAGCGGAGGAGCGAGCGAAGGGGGAGGGGATATAAGGCGCGTTAGTGACACCGATATCAGCGTCGCGTCCGTGGCTTATTGGGTAGAGCATCGCGCTGCGGCCCGCCAAGTCCTCTTTCGTTTATAGATAGAGAGAAGACTGCGGACGCCGCTGACAGTAGTGGATGGTTTGGGGTCGCTTATAAAGTGTATTCACACTTAAAAAGCCATACACCTTGCATAGTAGATAAGCGCTAAGGCTATAAGTACCAATAGAAAAAAAGACGACGGCAAATCTGTGCAATATAACTAGTACGCCTGGAGAATGTCGCAGCCAGTACTGACGAAGTTACACTAAAATTACACTAAACAACAGCCGTGTTGATGATACTGGCATGAATAGACCTCTTGAGCGAGTACGTGAGCTCGCCGTGCCCTGACAGGCTCTTGAAAGCACCGGAAGTCTAGGTAAAAGCTCCTTTAGCCCAACACCATGAACATCATACACGTATCGGTGACATGTAAAATAGCCGTTTCACCTCAGAAAAAGATGCGCGAAGATGGCACAGGAACTCAAAGCATCTTCAGCCACTATTTTTTGGTTGCTCTGTCGCTGGAACTACCTAATGCAAAGTATCTCCCAACATCGTCAATTTTAACCGGGTAAGTATAGTTTGGGTCACATCAAAAAGTTAGTACAATTTTGTGGGTGAATTTTTGTTTTATGTGAACTCTTTGTGCACGCTTTTTATTCAGTATGAACAATTACTACCCCGAGAATGCCTTTATTTCTTTCCCGACCACCATTCCCAAGTCACCATAGGTTCTTCTCAGCGTTGTTTTGCCACATTGCTTCTTATAACAACTTATACTTACAATATGATGCCTGCTTGTATAGGTTGTGTTAATTGTGATTCGGCCTTGCAGAACAGCTACATTACTAAATGGACAATCCATCTAGAGCACAGCATTGTCAGACTAGACGCATGTTTCTTTTGTTCAGAAAAATAATATCACACCCTATAACAATTCCCGCAAGGGGCTGCAACACAGCCGATGGGCACCCAGGTCCTCCTTACGTTGCCAGCTTTTTACCTTTTCACCTGTCTCTTTCCGACCACTTGCTATACTATACTGCTTTACACTGTGCTGTAGCGCACTAAAATATACTATATTATACTACACTCTACGTTGATCGACTCCAATTCCTGCATTTTATGCACTGAATAGCTTAGACGGCCGGGTTGTCGTATGCCGTCATCGTATGCCATCATCGTATGCCGTCATCGTAACCTCGGGTCACGTGGGAAAAACCATGAATAGCATAACCATTCGTAGCGGAGAAGGTGAAGCCTCTTTTTTGTTTATCGAGCGGCTCAATGGTGGATAGCAAAGGCATTTGTGGCAGACTAAGCACAATCTCGCGTCGAGGATAGCTCTTCTTATTTTTTGTCGAGCTCTTCGATGATGATGGCTGCGCAACTCTACGGGGCGCTCCGGTTGTCGAAAGTTACGGATTCTGTCATCGCTCGGTGTAACTTGTGCAGATTCATGAATGCAAATGTTAAAAAAAGTGGAAGCAAGCGAAAAATAAAAGTTGAAAGAAAGAGATGGGGAAAATATAAAGACAGTTTGAAAGAGGAAGAAAGAGCTAGAAATGAATAAAATGCAGAAATAAATAAAGTGGAATAACGAGAAAAACTGCACAAAGAAACTTGATGAAGAAAAATGACGTAAAAGAGCAGGAAACGCACTTAAAAAAAGAAATTAAAGAGAAACAAAGACGGCTGCTCAGCTTCGCACTCCCTGCTGGATTGCCCCGCCGCGGTGGGCTAGTGGCTAAGGTACTCGGCTGCTGACCCGCAGGTCGCAGGTTCAAATCCCAGCTGCGGTGGCTGCAATTCCGATGGAGGCGGAAATGTTGTAGGCCCGTGTGCTCAAATTTGGGTGCACGTTAAAGAACCCCAGGTGGTCTGAATTTCCGGAGCCCTCCACTACGGCGTCTCTTCTAATCATATGGTGGTTTTGGGACGTTAAACCCCACAAATCAATCAACTCCCTACTGGATTGGTGCACCTATCGGAAAGATGCTCTAATTTCTTTCTGAGACGCCTTTGCTTCCGGCATATCACATGGCTTGTAATTTTCATCCTTTTTTATTGCGTGCCTTTCTATCCGTTTTTCTCGATATCTGAGGGAAGTGTCGTCTTCAACTGCTTCGTTGTGAAACCTCGAATGGCGCATATATGCCCCGAAAACTGGGCGAACCGCACTCACTACTCAACACGCTGGTTCACGAAATATTACCAATTACCAAACACTGATTCGTGGATGCACTTTGCAGGTACTCTTTGAGAACCACCTGTACCCAGTACTCAGGCGGGGATGGAGCGTGTTCCAATTCATAATGATGATAAATTTTAATCTACCACACATCAGCCTATTACGTTTGTCGTAAGCACAAAAAAAAACACGCCAGGCCTGCACGGCAGGCGCAGCACAGGCACAGCGAAAGCTAGAAGAGCGGCCTTTCAGCGCCTTTTCAAAACACTCATAGGGTAACTACTGCAAGCACACTTGCTTGATACCTACTAAGGCATTATTAATACATTTGTTTGGGCAGTAGGCCAGCATTCGCTATGCTCTTTTTCGTCAATTTTTCAGAGAAGCGTGCCGTGGTATGCGCCAAACAGTTGCAAGGAATTCTGTGCCAATTGTTCATGCAGTGACTGACGACGATGAGGAATCATGGCTGAAGTGGACATGTGCAAGTGAAGTGGACAAGAAGAAACGAGGCGATTGCACGTGCAGAAGAAGAACGCTCGAACACGCAAGTAGCTGGTCGTGCTTGCTCTAGGGTTTTGGCCTAAGTTTGTGTAGTGGCTGTGGTTTCTTTGTCTTTATTAGGTGTTCCTATAGTGCTTTTACAGCTAAGTAAGCGCTTTTAGCGCTAGAAAGTTCACTTGGATGCAGTTTTCTTCACCTGGACCAGGGGCTTGCCTCTGGTCTGCTTCACTTCCGCCACAGGAAATACCAGTGGATCAGTTTTTACGCAACGGCATTCCCGCAGTTCCTGTGGCCCTCGTCCCTAGCAATGACGGCTTCATTCGGATGAAGAATCCGAAAGCGATCCAGGCGGAGCTTACAGCTGCGACGTCTCACTTTCACAGCATCACAGAGGTCCGCCAGTTCGGCAGAGGTGGTATTCTATGTTTTTCATCTGATCAGCTCTGTGTCCAAGACCTATTGAAGTGCTCGAGTTTCGCGACCAATCCGGTGAGCGCCCTTATTACCCCGCATCTGGCATGTGTGAAAGGTATTGTTCGCGGTGTCGATGTTAACTTGACCCCGTCTGAGGTATTAGAGATGTTTGCCGTGACTGGTGCTATTTCCGTTTATAGGTGTGCACGACTAGTAGAGAAGCAGAAGACGCCGACTGAGTCGCTAATTGTAACCTTTGCTGGAGCGAATCTCCCAAGCGAAATCAAGGCATGGCCACTAGTATACAGAGTGGAACCGCTATCACCGCGACCACTCCAGTGTATGAAGTGCTGGCGATACGGTCACACTAATAAAGGATGCAGGTCAGAACTCAGATGCAGAGTGTGTGGTGACAACCACAAAACAAATTACTGCAAAGCTAAAGAAGAGAAATGTTGTCTCTGCAACGAACAACACTGTGCAGATAATCCTGATTGTTCTGCAAAGGCTCGAGAAATGCAAATTCTTGAAATTATAGGGCGTAGGCGCTGTTCTCGAAGAGAATCCCTAGCGGAAATACAGACTAGAACTCAGGGGTATGCCAGTGTTGCAGCACGACATCTCTCGGAAATAAATGGGTCGATTTCCCTGAATATAGCGGAGGCTACAGAAAAGGCTCTAGAAAAAGCCATGGAACGATTGACTTCTAACGTTTGCGATTCTCTATCTCAAATTTTGGCTAACCAGATGACTCGCATATTTGGTACAGTGGGAGAGTCAGGCCTAGTATCCCAACATGTTGAGAGTTCACGACCAATAGCTGACGGTGAATCTGAAACAGCGCCATCGTATTATCAGCCCGCAGGAGCCTCTGCAATAGGCGCCCACAGCCAAAATGAGGAATTTGAAACCGCACCATCGTATTCTTCATCTACAGCACCCTCTGCAGTAGATATACAGAGTGTAAGTGAGGACAAAGCTGCATATAGAATAGATTCCGATGACATGAATTTGGACCCTAGGTCCCTGAAGAGATCTAGATCCCCTGTGTCAAGGAAAACTAACTCACCGAAACAAACAAAGAACAAAAAGTATCTGAAAGAAAAGGAGAGCCTTTCAAAGAGAGATTTCTTGAAAGAAAGCATTCTAGAGAAAGCTATAGTGGAAGCAGCTCTTTCGAAACCATAGGGTCGCTTAAGATTCTCCATTGGAATTGACGATCAATCCATTCTGCATCTACGGATTTGGTATACTTGACTTCTAAATTCGCTCCTGATATTATAGCCTTACAAGAGACATGGCTATCTGTACATAATTTGTTCCATTTAAATACCTTCCAATCTTTTCGATTAGACCGTCGATCGAGAGGTGGGGGTCTAGCTCTCTTTATTAATAATAGAATTTGTATGAAAGTCAAATGCTCATACAAACATATGTCGCCAGAATGCGAAATTTTGGCAGTAGACATTACACTGCCCAACTGCACTCCTTTCACTTTAGTTATTATGTATTTTCCGAATGGAGTTCAAGACGCACGAAGTTTGTATCTAGCTACAAAATCGTGGTGCAAAGACAAAGTTTTAGTTGGAGACTTTAATTCCCACCACACGAGTTGGGGTTTTAGAACTGATCTTAGTGGGAAACGCTTGTGGGAGTGGACAATGGCTAATGACCTGACGTGCCTCAACGTCAGAACCCCCACATTTATTTGTAATCACTCCGGGTCGGCCTTAGATTTGAGTTTTGTCAGTTCAGCCATTACTACTTCTTCTTGGAAAGCGCTGGACTGTGGCACCAACAGTGACCACTTACCGATAAGTTTTGAAATTTCTCGTCCGATAATTCCATCTTGTTCAAATGTAAGAGTATTTGTAAATTACACTAAATTTAGGAACGACCTGAAGTTAGCCCTGGCTTTTCACTCGGAAGAGGGCGATGATAAAAAAGCACTGAAAATAAACGCAGTCATTGAACGATCCTACAAAAGAGCCGAATTTACTGTTGAATCCACAAAAAGAGTATATAGCCGTTGGTGGAATGATGAATGTACAAGAGAGCACCGACGACGTCAGGCAGCTTGGAAGCAGCTCTTACATAATCAATCCCCACAAAACTGGGCCGATTATAAATTCATTGCTGCGGGCTTTAAAAGAACGGTAGCTCAAGCTAAACAAGATTATGACAGAAGACATTATGAATACCTGTCGAAGCCTAAACATATGAAAGCACTGTTCCGATATATGAGAGCTCGGAAAATCTTGCCATCACCAGTTAATGTAGCTTGTGATAATCTGTCGGCACAAGAAATGACCACTACCTTAGAGGCAATCGGTAAAGGTCTGGAAAGCAGATTCACTTCAGTAGTGCCAACAACTGGCACAAGTCTACGACAAAGTCTGACTTTGAAGAAGTGACACAGACTGAAGTATCCAACGGGATAAAACTTTTACCCTGTGCATCTCCTGGCCCAGATGGAATCACAGTACCCATGATTAAAATTTTGTTCAATTTATTGCCTCGAGACGTCGCCAATGTTATTAACTACTCCTTAAAAAACTCATGGGTGCCGCAGGATTGGAGGATAGCAAAGGTGATTCCTATACTAAAAAACCCGGGTGGAGGATTAACAGTCGATAATATCAGACCAATCTCTCTAACATCTAACATGGTCAAACTAGTAGAAAGGGTCCTACATAGCCGAGTAAGTATCTGGATGGCAGACAATTTAGTAATAAAACCGAACCAAATCGGCTTTCGTAGTGATTTCTCAATTTGGTGTACCCATGCTGATTTAGAGAGCCGAATACAGCTCGCGCGTAAAAGAAGGCAATACGCTGCTTTAGTAACGCTTGACATAGCCAAGGTGTATGACAGTGTGGAGCACTTCATATTGTTAAATACGCTAGAGAGATTGAACTTCCCACAATATTTTATTGAGTGGGTGGCAGAATTCTTAAAGTCAAGAGAATTCTACAGCGTCAAGGATGGATGTTCATCATCTAGATTTAAACAAACGCGCGGAGTTCCCCAAGGAGCAGTCTTATCTCCAATAATATTTAGGACTTTAATGAGCACAATTTCAACAGATCAAGAAGTTACTGTCTACATTCATGCTGATGACATCGCACTTTCTGCTGCTGACTGTGGTATTTACTCATTACAACATAAATTACAAAGATATATTAACATGTTAGAAATTTGGTTGCAGTCGATTTTGTTATCGTTAAATGTCAACAAAAGCGCGCTCATGGCGTTTCCGCTTGCAGAACCAATTTCAATTTCAATTCTATATAAACAGGAACCCATCCAGCAAGTAGACTCTATAAAATATTTGGGAATAATTTATAATGACAAACTTAACTGGAGTCCACACATAGAGTATATAACTACCAAAGCACAGCGGGCTTCAGGCTTACTACACAAGCTAAGTAACCTGAAATATGGGTTACGGAGGCAAACCTTGATAACGTTGTACAAGACGTACATGCGCCCCATCATGGAATTCGGCTGCATATTATTCTCGGGTGGCCCTGCTTATAAAACAAAACCTCTAGTTGTCTTGGAGCGAGAAGCACTGCGAATGTGTCTGGGACTCCCTCGATTTGTGGCTATCAACGTACTGTACCAGGAAGCGCGCCTGCCTACACTACTTTGTCGATTTCGAATTTTGACCGTAAAAGCAGTTTTAAAATTTTATAGCTTACCGGCAAGAAGATCTCAATATGCTTTTATCGCAAACCCAGACGCCTTCTTTCTTGCTCATTGGCCACGGTTTCACACACCTCAGATAATGTTTGTACAAAAAAATTTACAAAGTATAAATGTGAACATTAGAAATGTAATTGAGACTAATGACTCGAATTGTCATGTTATTATTGAGTATGATGATATATTCCCCCAAAACGCCAAATTACAATCTCTCAAATTTTTAAATAACATATTATTAGATTACTTGGAGCATGCAGAAACTAAAAATATAATAGCCACAGATGCTTCCGTAAATAATCAAAAGGCAGGTGTAGGCATTGCCTCTGATTTGCTTGACTGGTTCTTTTCACTGAGACTGCCTGATTTTACTCCAGTTTTTGAAGCGGAGCTCTTGGCGATTATTTTAGTTCTTTGAAAACTTCCATCAAATCAAAACAACGCAGTAATAATGACGGATTCTCTTTCAGTTTGTGCAGCTCTGACAGCTTCAGAGAACTCTCGAATTCTAAGCACATTCAAAACATTAGTACCCCCGCAGTTGAGACTCCTGAGATTACTATGGGTTCCGGGACACTGTGGATTAAGATTAAATGAATTGGCCGATTCCTTAGCACGAGCCGCACATGATGGGCCAGTTTTGTCCATACTGCCAGATGTTGAATATATCACGGCTATAAGATATCGAAAATCAGCAATCTCCACTGATACGATAGAAAAAGTAACTACATGGACAGACTATAACCACCTCATGTTTCCATGGCAACCCCACTGGAGTCAGTCCAGAAAGCTCGAAGTCTTAATTACCAAATTTTGATGTCGTGTCCCCCCCCCCTAAACCTGTATCTACACAGAGCTGGTCAGACAACATCACCTCTCTGCGCATTCTGCGGAGAATTGGAATCACTAGATCATTATTTTTTGTATTGTCGCCGCTACGAGATACTTAGAAAAAGGTTACTAGTTATGCCATTTCGGAAATTAGGCCTTAGATTGACGGCGGAAACGGCGCTAAGCTTTGGCGCCTCAGCTTTGGGACATTGCCACAGGGATGCTTTCAATGCCGTTTGCGATTATATTCAGGCAACCAAGCGTATACCTTTGTGTTCTTCAATCAAAAAAATTATTTATTACTCCCCAGGGCAGAGTGAAGTAAACGCAGCTGAGTGGTAATCATAACACCTCAAATCTCCAAATTGCTCAACTTGATTTTTTTGTTTGCTCTTTTTATGTTGTTTTTATTTTTACATGAGTCTTATTATAATACCAATTCATTACACATAGTTAAGATGATCACAGAAAAACTGCACTACACTTTCTAGGCCAATCCCCCTGAGTGGGTATGAGCCAACCTCCCAGGGAAACAAAACAAAACAAACATGTGCCACAGTTAAAAGGGGAACAAGAACAAGCTTTTGTAATGGGCTGGAGTACTGGACGGCCCAATCTTTTCGCTATTCGCATTGTGCGACGACATTTTTGTTCTTTCGCTTTTTAAAACGCTTTATAAATCGTATTAAATTGATTGCTTCACCGAAATCAAGCATGCCTAGGGCAAGTTTGCACAACAAGTCACAAGCCTGCCTAAGGCAAGTTAGCCAATAACTCACAAATAACTGGTAATACTACAAGTAGACTTAGCGAAAGCCTTTCATCGGGTTCGCAATTCTTTTCGGTTTTTTTTCTCGAACATGCCAACGTTGGCTCCACTATATTTAAAGGTGTAAAACTGTGCTACAATATAATCTAAAATAACTTGTTGTTGGGCTATTTGGTAGAGCATTTCAAAAGGTTAATTCCAGCGCGAAAACTTGACACGATCACTCACACACGCACACACCCATGCATCAAACATACACAGCGCCCACTTCCAACTGATTCATTCATAGCTCGAAGGCTTGAATATATTTAGGACACATTGTGCACACACATACCACAGAAGGCCAACAGCGTACATTACCAAACGTACACTAAATCAATGACATAGCCTCAGAGCGATAAACTGAAGTTCGCTTGGTAACAACGAAATCAAAGGGGCACTTACACAGTGATCTTTATTTTTTTTTCAATGAAAAAGACCTCTAACACTTCACGTGCAGTTTTACTTGCACTTCTGCCTAGAATCTTCGTCTCAGAAAATAGTGCGTCACAACCACACGAGATGACATGCGCAACCAGGTGCGCATACTCGTCATCTCTTTTTGGCAATTTTAGGGCGTGTTCTCTTAATCGGTCATTAATGCACCGTTCGGTTTGGCGAATGTTCACTTTTCCGCAGGATAAGAGTATGGAGTACACAAACCCCATGGAACACTTAACAAAGGCCCTCTCATGTTTCTTTTGGCAGCCGCGCTTCTTCCTATCGCACACACGTTGGCACGGTCTTCCGATTTTTCGCAGTTTTTATACTTAAGCCTCACGTGGAACGATGAGCATCTTTGCTGGTCTTATCATCCTCATGTTGAGAAGAAGCTGTTGCCGTACGATTCGGCCCACTCAAAGATTGTGAAGAGGGGCGTTGCGTCTCTTTGCTTGGAATCAGCGCTAAAGAGGTCGGGCCCACACAGCATAAAACTTAGTTTCCTCAATCAGGTAAGACGACTAGAGGGTGCTGGTTTCCCGCGATTTGTCATTACGGCCGTTGCTGAACCGCTTCTGCAGAAGTTTAAACATGGAACACGGGAAGCGATGACTGCTACCCAGCCCTTAAGGATTAGGCCACAAGTTGTGGCATATATCCATAAGGTCTCGCACAACCTCAAAAAAGTCGCGGCCAGGCACGGCGTACCGATGGTGTTTTCCGCACCAGAGAAAATCGGAAGACTGTGCCAACGTGTGTGCGACAGGAAGAAGCACGGCTGCCAGAAGAAACATGAGAGGGCCTTTGTGAAGTGTTCTATGAGGGTTGTGTACTTCATACCCTTATCCTGCGGAAAAGTTAACATTGGCCAAACCGAACGGTGTATTAATGACCGACTAAGGGAACACGCCCAAAAATTAACAAAAAGAGATGACGAGTATGCGCACCTGGTTGCGCATGTCATCTCGTGTGGTTGTGACGCACTATTTTCTGATACAAAGATTCTAGGCAGAAGCGCAAGTAAAACTGCACGTGAAGTGTTAGAGGTCTTTTTCATTGAAACAAAAAATAAAGATCACTGTGTAAGTGCCCCTTTGATTTTGTTGTTACCAAGCGAACTTAAATTTATCGCTCTGAGGCTATGACATTGATTAACTGTACGATTGATAATGTGTGCTGTTGGCGTTCTATGGTGTGTGTGCGCACAATGTGTCCTATATATATTCAAGCCTTCGAGCTATGAATTAATCAGTTGGAAGTGGGCTTTGTGTGTGATGCATAGGTGTGTGCGTGTGTGAGTGATCTTGTCAAGTTTTCGCGCTCGAATTGACTTTTCAAAAAAACTGTACTACAATGAATGTTCCGTGTTTCTTACCCGTGTTTTTAACTCGTCTGTTAAACACGGCTGTTCGTCGTCACCAATGCTTTTTGCTCTTTACTTCCAGCCACTGTGCTTAAGTGTAATTTGATCTAGTAGCGTCCGCGGTTTCATTGCTTATGGCAGTGAGGTAAAGGTATTGGCGTATGCGGGTGACCTAGCGTTCTTTTTCACAGATCTCTCCATTAAAAAATGGTGATGTCAACAATCAGAGAATTTGGAAGAATTTCAGGGCACGAATGAGCTTTGCTAAAAGTTTGGGACTGTGTCTTGGCCCATGGACGCAAAAAGCAACCCATTTTCAGGGTATAGAAAGGTCTTGTTTACACCAAAATACCTAGGCGTTCCATTAAATGCATATAAATCAAGTGCACATTATTGCAAAAAACGTGTACCCACCTAAAGTGCTTTGCCCCGACGTCCATTCTTGATAACCTCCCCATCATTGGCAGAGCTAAAGCATGCAACCTGTTTTCGGCAACAAAAATATTCTACGTTCTTCAACTAATTTGTTGTTCGAAGGTTTACATACAGAAATTCCAGCTTATATTTGCTATTTTCATTTGGTCATCAACTAATGAATTCATAAAGCAAGACAATGTTTTTCGACCTGTCTGCACAATTAGTCTTGGGTCAGTACACCTCTTTATTAAAAAACTGGCGTGGCGCTTTTCCTATTTTTGTGACTGTGCTCATCCACCGCTTCACACATTCTTGCAAGTGAATTTCACAGATGTTTTACGAAATTTAGTGGAATCTACTAGTTTTGCGTCGCCTCCTTATCTGGAAGGGTTCTTGAGTGAAGTATACGAATCAGTGCGTTTCCTGACAGCCAGATTCTCCAATGAGTACTTGTTCTCTACCTCAAGAAAAGACCTACATTGTGCTGTGTTTGATATAATCTTTTCGGCCCCAATTTACCGCTCACTATGTATTGTATTTTCAGGTCATGACTTGCTAATACGTGTAACAAAAATGCCTATTTCACCAATAACCAAGACATTTTTTTTCACAAGGAAGGAAAATAGGAGGAAAAGAACGGCAGGGTGGTTAACCAGCCTATAGGCAGCCGGTTTACTACCCTACGCATAGAAGGAGGATGAGGCAGATAAAAGATAGAGAGCAGAGAGGGAAGAGAGATAAACACAGCACATTCGGCAGCACAGGCGGGCACACTTACTCATAGTCCAGTCCTGTTTTTCGCGGTGTGTGAAATTGCTGTTACAGCCGCTTGTTCAAAATCGTGTCGTGTAGGAATTTCAACAGAGCTTTTGTCGCCTTCTGTTGCAATGTCTTCTCTCGGGCACTTGACAGAATAGTGTCCACAGACATTTGGCTGTCATCGATGCGCGCAAAAACGGACGTCAGTGACTGCCTGTGGATGTCATATAGCGGACAGTCGCACAGGATGTGGTGTAGCGTCTCTTCGCAATGACAGGCATCGCAGAGAGAGTTGTCGGCCATTCCTATGACAAAGGAATAAGATTTTGTAAATGCCAGTCTTAGTCATAAGCGATGAAGATAGGTGGCTTCTATTTGGTCGAGTCCAGTGCGCATGCGGAGAGCCATCAAAGAGGACAGGTGCTGTTGACGATTCGTATCGTTGCTTTGTGGGCACCATAGTGAAAACGTGATTACACGCGCAAGTCGTCAACGACTACTAGCTGCATCGGTCCGCGGAAGTGGTATAGCTTCTTCTCGTGTTCCTTCAATAGCCGCCCACGTGGCAGTATCGGCATGTTCGTTCCCTATGATGCCGCAGTGACTTGGCAGCCACTGAAACGTCAAATGATGCCCTTTCTCGTGTGAAGTGTGGAGAAGGCATCGAATTTCGAAAACAAGCTGTTCGTACGGCCCGCGACGCAGTGCTGAGAGCACAGATTGTAGGGCAGTCCTTCAGTCTCTGAAAAATGACCATTGTTGCGGTGGTTCCCGATTGACCACACAAAGTTTATGAAAAACTCGCATGTTGGACGGGCACATGGAACCGCGATGCCACTTCGTGCAAATGACTGTGCGGCTAAGGAACTTCTATGACCAACTGCAATTTCAATCGGATTGGTATGCTGAGTTCATGAAGTGTGCTACTCAAATACCGCTTTAGAAAATGTGTTGTATGAGATTTACTTTGTAACGTCCATTGTACATTTGTGGACTTGACCCTATGTATGTTGTATGCTATGTATATACGTAAGCCGTATTTGTACTAAATACCTTGGAAGAAAACAATATGGCGTAGCTAAATGGTAAAATAATGGGCTGGCACCCACCGGACTCTGGTTCGAGCCCCAGTTTGTCGTTGGTGTTAGGTGTTTTTTTTTCTAATTTCGCACGATGTGGTTAAGGACATCGGTGGTGGCGGTGGACAACTGCGCATGACCCCATTTGTGATCTCATGAAAGCTCTTGCTGTAAAAACGTGGGCCCTAGTCGCAGACATGCGCAGTTGTAAAGAACGTTTCTGGTCGCAATTTGAGCCTTTGTGCTATTGTTAAGCCACATTCAGACTGCTGTCTTGTCTATAATAAATGTCGTATCGCGTTAGTGCAGTACCTTCCGTAGGCGTAGCTAGTGACCACGTATGTTCACAATGATATTTTTACTGCGATTTTTTTATGACGCGCCAATCACTACTCTGAATGTGCATTGCACCCTCGCTCCAAATGCTGCAGCCTAGCAGGGTTTGCGTGTTTGACTATGGCTTCACTTTTCGGGCTAAACGGAAGACGTGACGTGTGCTCTTATTCATGGTCGTCGCGTCTGCCATCTAGTCCGGCAAATCAGCTGCACAGAAACGTTACTCTATAGCTTTCAAGACGCGCACGACAACGCGGTATCTGGGGAGGCCGGAAGTTAAGTGATCGGAATGTAAAAACCGAAACTGCTTTGTTCATTGGCCGTACGTAAGGGTCGGATTACTATTTGTCGTAGAAGTCGCGAGCCTGGTAACATACACGTTGCATACGTTACGTTCTTTACTCTGAGTGCAAGAACGGATGAACAAGTTCATTACATCGCGTGCGTTTACGCTTATGATCTTTACCGCCTATTCATACGCAGCGCACGTGGTCTGAACATTTCTTTACGTTCCTTCATTTATGGTTACTGAGCATACTCTTAGAGAGATGGCGTCTCGAGCTAGTTTTGGTAAGTCGTGATGCTTTCAAAAGCGCGAACCAAGGACTTTCACGTGAATTAACAATTGTTATAGCATGAAGTGGGGGCAATCTTGTTGTCCCCGTGTCCTAGTCCTAAGTGTTCACTATTGAAGTCATTATTTAACATGTCTGTCTTCGTCTTTTACGCACTTTAACTCATCAGTTTCTTATTTTCATGCGTAGCGAAAATTTCACGCTGCTCCGGATCTCAAGAATGCCTACTAAATCTAAAACCAGCAAAAAATACTGTGTTCTTGAATTCGGCCAATATCGCTTGGATGGCCAAGCAATGAAGTGAATAACAATAAAGAAACACGCACAGACACTTTTCAAATATGTGGTTTCTTTGGATATATAACTGAGTTCCACAAAAAAAAACACAAACCCCAAAAGATACGGTTTCTGAACGTTCTGAAATTTCACAGCTACAACGTCACTCGTTTGATTACTTTCATTGCAAGCACATAATTGCCATGGCAGTTACCTGTCACTGGTTACAATATGCATTGTGTGGCGTTGTTGATGAAAAAAACTTTTTTCTAATGTATTTTAACAGCATTTTTTGCGTTGCCATGCTAACATCTTTTTTTTATTTCACAGCACCCCAGGCCCTCTTTGATGAGCACATACAGAAGTTCGCTGAACTTGAATACACAAAAATTGAAAACATAACAACTAAACTATATATGTACCAAAAATTACGCGCACATACAAAATAAACAAGGGAAACGCACAAGTTATATAGTGAAGAAGGTGTTCATATAAACTGATAGATAATATTATAATAACCAGGTGGGTACACGAGGTATGCATTGAAATATTATTGGGACACGCCCCGACGGAACTAACTAAATACCTATATATCATAATAAATACTATTATTATTGAATTTGAAATTCTAAGTTCTTCTGATGAATTTAGAGAACGATCATTGCAATGATAATTTAGGTCAGTGGTCCTAAAACAGACGCCCGATGGTCCCATGCCAATAAAAACCCAACAGGTGAATGTTTTTCTTAGTCATTCAGATCCGCTGTATCAGACCCCCTACAGAAGGCTCAAGAGTGCACGCATGTCTGTTGTGTTAGTATACGTGGCCGGTAATACTACAACACCAAATGCCTCCTAAGTCTGTGGTGGTTGCACTCAGCCCAACGGTATAAGCAGTTATATAAACGGCACAAGACTTGCCCCGTCCTTCCTGTAAAAACCTAATGGTCTTGTTAATTGAGATGTGCTTGTTAGATGCCACTTGTGTGCATAAATAGGGTAGGTTCAACGACAGACACTTCTGTAAAGCCTGTTTTGACCTTTAGGCTTGTGGTCTTTGCGCAAAAGCAATGCGAATGGAAGTACTCACACATATAACTGCTCCTGTAAAGCGTGCTTTGTCGGTTAAATATTGGTGTCGTGTGACGAAGCAACAATGATACAACAGCTTTAAGTGTTTCTGTATTGTGTCGTCTGTAAAAAGAAAAATGTGAAAAGCAGGCTCCAGTTTAAAATTCAAAGAGGCTCGACCAATGAAGCTGTGGTATCACGTGATAAGATGAAGTGTTTTTTTTACTTATTTAATCACTTACTTTCAAGCATTTCTTTCATAACCAAAAGCACTTTGCGCAGTTTCAATTATCTATCTATCTATCTATCTATCTATCTATCTATCTATTTATCTATCTATCTATCTATCTATCTATCTATCTATCTATCTATCTATCTACATGGGGTCGCTGTCATAGTCATCTTTGAATACCTGTATTGCAGACTTCACAAACGACATCATCATGACATGAATAACGTCATTTTCCTGCCCTCTACGACACGAAACCCTTTTAATCAGTCACGTGGGGTGCATACATGAAAACATTGTGTATGACACATACCTGTGAAACAGGATGTGGTATGTGGACATGCGTCTTAAGTGGGTACCCGGGTACAAGGATAAGTGACTTAAAAAATCTTGAAACAGCAGTGTCGAGGAAATCATGTTGTGAAAAAACCGGGCCTGGTGCCAGTGTACAACTGTTCGTTAAGGCAACTCCAGTAGTTATGGTGGTGCTCACCGTTCGCCTTCATAAAAAAACCATAAAGGTCTTCTTATCTCTTTACGTTTCTGCCTTCCTTCTATCTTTCGCGACTGCATGGTAGTAAACAAAATATATATTTTTTTGTTTGATATCCCCAACTTTGCACACTACATTTCTCTCTTTCTCTGTCTTCTTTATTACGCAAGCTCTAACGTAATGTTTCTGACACACGACCAAGACCACTACTTATGATATGCAGCCCTGCCTTGGTGGTCTAGGGGCCAAGGTACTCGCCTGCTGACCCACAGGTCGCGGGATCAAATCCCAGTTGCGGCAGCTGCATTTCCGATGGAGACGAAATTGTTGTAGGCCAGTGAGCTCAGCATTGGGCGCCCATTAGAGAACCCCAGGTGGTCGAAATCTCCGGGGCCCTCCACTACGGCAACTCTCATAAACATATGGTGGTTTTTGGACGTTAAACCCGACATATCAATCATTGCTTATGATAAGCACAGCATCACACCATAGTTCGTAAAACTTACATCTCTGCTTTAACGTAGCTGTCGATGTCACGTCGAACCAAGCCTCACAATTTCCACTGCAGTATAGTCTACGTACCTGGCACGTCCATCGTATGCACACTACTACTAAACACACACAAGTACGTTGATCCATCCCATAGCACTTAGATACAAGTGAAAAATGCAGCAAGTATCTGCAGCTTTCCGATTTTTCCGCATGTAATACATTCTCACAACGCTTGGAACAAGGCAGATTTCATTGAATGCGAAGCATTTTTTCGAGCACTGCAAGCACTCTCAGCGTCAGTCGAGGACAATTGTAGTTAGGTGCCATACGCTAAATTTATTGTAGCACTGTCCTGGGCTACCACCCTCGTGAGCGCCAGCGCTTCACATCAGCTTTTCGCTTTTGGTGTTGTGAAATAGCCAACCGCATTCACGCGATTTTTGAGTGGCAATGACCAGCGACAGCAATGAGTGATAGGATTGTCTGTTACGCAGGCTCATTCGTCGCTGTCACTTGTCGCGTCGCACGTATCTGGAAAACAGAGAACAGATTGCTTGTCACTCAGAAACCAGCGTGAAGATTTCGGGACACATGAGTGCACTCATGGTCCTCGCTTTATTTGCAATTTGCTCTGGGTGTGCGTCATGCGTGCTTACTTCAAGAAAATCAATGTATCGACCACCTTTTTTACATTCGCATCTAACGCGGTGAGTAAAGTAGAGGTCATATTTCGTCGTAAATATCGCTATCCAAAGTTCGCTTTGGTGTTTTGATGGAAGAATGTGGCAATTATTGTCGCTTGCTGCAATGAGAAAAGGTTATGCTAAGTGCGTCATAGCCGTCGAAGCGTACGCATCTGGATAACCTGTCGTGGTTAAACGAAAGATTGTGAAAATGAAGGTTGCGTCACGCTTTTGTCGCTTTCCTATGCCGCACAAGACAGTAATCAATTGGACGTGTTGATTAGGCATACTTTTAAATTTGTTTTCGCCATTCATGTGTATTCGCGCGATTGTTTTCAATGTAGCAACATTGTCACTTTGTTGCCGACATGTGGTTGCAGCGTCGTGACGCTACGGCGAGACGGAGCAAGTTTGCCGCTGTCGCGGTTTGGGAGCAACAAATGGCTCCTAAGCCACGTGCTTCTGGTCGAGCCTCAATAGACGTGCTCCTGATAGCATCGTTGCACAAGTGCAAACAACTGGTTATATAAACATCTGCGACCGTTAAACATATGGCTGTGCGTGCAACATTTATATATATATTTAGCGTCATTTCGTAACATGTCTCGCTCAACGAAAAAAATACAGTACGTTCGCCTTCCCTCCACATGCTTTGCATAACGTCGATCTGCAAGGTATGATGATGATTTGTGGGGTTTAACGTCCTAAAAGCACCATTTGATTATGAGAGACGCCGTAGTGGAGGGCTCCGGGATCTGCAAGGTATGTGGTATCTGACGAAGTTTCGTTTTATTTTTCTTTACATTTTTAAGGAGCTATTAAGCATTACGTGGGCAGAGATATTTCAAGCGAGTTTATACGTGCCTTTAAGAGCAGCTTTGATCAAAACCGAAATAACAAAACAATAAAACAAGAAAATAAAAATCACAGCATATCCACAGAGTGAATGAAGATGAGTGGGGTGAAGCAACCGTCAGCCCGTCCGTTCATCCGTCCGTCCTTTGGTTCTTGCTTCCTTCCGTCTGCGCGACCATCTGTGCGTCCATCCATGCGTCGGTGTGTGAGTCCGTTCATCTGTCTGTCTGTTAATTAGTGCGTCCATCCGTTCGTACGTCCACGCGTCCTTCCATCTGTGTGTCCGTCTTCTAGTCTGCTGTCTGTACGTCCGTCCGTGCGTCAATCTAGTGAACATTCCAAGTACTGCCATCTCGCCTCTCGCATTCACTGTGGAACACTCCAAGTACCGCCATCTCCCATCTTGAATCTCCTGTGGCACATACCGGCTCTAGAGTGGGTAAGCGCCACCGTTGGCCATGGACACCAACGGAGGAAGGATACACCCACACCCTAAGGAGCTTCGCCCCTAAACCAACCCAACCATCACACCTCAGATAAGCGAAATATCATGAATACAAGACATATTCTAAACAGGCAAAGAAATATGCTCTAGAAAACTGACATGACAAAGCATTGAACAATTGTCCATAGCACTGCGAGAAAATTTAATGCAGTGTTCCATAGTGTTCACGCAGCTTGATTTTACCTTCATATAGCACCATTACAAAAAAAATGAAATCACTTGGCAAGTGCTTACTTCGTGCATGAATTTCTCGATCAAATCTATATTATCTCGAATATCTTAGATTTTTCAAGCTATCTCTCTGCTCGAATATTGTTACTCGCGGAACTTACATCAATGGCCGAATTGCACTGCAACGCTATTTATCTACTGTATACAAATCCATTTGCACTATTTAGCTCTGTATTACTATGTATTACTTCTTTCTGTGATGTGTGAAGTTTGCATGCCTTTTTTTCATGCGGCTGCGATACCACCAAAGTGTTTGTTTGTAGCTGTTCATGGCATTATCAAGATATCATATGACAGTTTTTACCGAGAGCTTTTCGGCTATCACGTTTTGTTTTATGGAGAAATCAACCAATTTCAATTTCAATTTCAAATATTTTGCAGACGCAAACTTCCTGGGGACAAAGCAGACGATTCCGAATCTTCAAACTCTTGCACTCTTCGACAGCTAGGAAGCCTTTAGCGAAGCAGTAGCATTGCCATGATTAATTGCAGGCATACACCGCGCACCCAGTCTCAGCATGTTTAATGCATCATGGCTGTTGAAATATTTGCAAAAAGTTGACAATTGAAATTATGGTGTCATAAAGTATTCTCCGTAATAGAGAAACCAAAGGAACGGCGTCATCAATTATTCTAAAAACCTTAGATGGGGACCTGCTCACCAAATCACTGGACCCAATAAAGTCATTTCTCTCTCCGTATAGTGTCATACCACATCTTCTGCTGCATATGCACATGCTTTACGTAATCTCTTTTATACCAAGTTTATGAAAACAAATGAAAATTAAAAAGACAAAAAAGGCAGATCCCACTTACAGTGGGAATCGTTGATATGCAAAGCACGAATGGGGAAGTTTTATATGTCAGGTTAAAATCAGCACAGCGTTACGAGGGGAGGGGTAAATTATGCCGTAAATGACTTCTGTCATATTTACCATTTTGTACGTGTCAGTTACCATCATCAACTATTCACGCCACATGATACCAAATTTGATATATGCGAATCTAGCGAAACGGCTATGAGGGTGCTGTATGCGTAGCACCTATAGTCCAGTTTTACATGACACGCACATCATAAATATTATGTTTAGACGTGTCCTTTACAATCGTCATTCATTCACGTCACGTAATACCAAATTCGGTATATTGGGAACTAGTGAAACGGCCGCGAGCGCATCATGAGTGTGGCATGTGGTCGTGTTGTTACATGACACGCATCTCATGATTATCATGTTTGACCAGTCACATACGTTCGTCGTCCATTCGCGTCCCGTGATACCGAATTTGGTGTATGTGAAGCTAGTGAAACGGTGGAAAGAGCAACATGAAGGGCGCAATATACTGCGACGTAACGTTCACGCGCGCACGCGGGACGCAGCGAAGCTACCCTAGCAAAACTCGAACACTTTATAGTCTGACGCCAGACGCGACCAGCGTCTGTCGGCGCAGCCGGGCGGCAACCTGCGTGAAATGCGACATGCTGAATTTCACACCAACGACGTTACCCAGAATGCACCACGTATGCCTAGCTTCATGACAAAGGAATGCCAGGTATGCTCAAACGCGCATGCGTCAAAGCAACGCAGGGCGGCGCGTGCCTGCGAGTATATGCCTGATAGAGTGGCGCCCGGCGTGACATCGCCGTCTTAACGCGACAAAACGAACGCTGGAGCACATGCGCGCCGGGTCACGTCTAAGTGTATTGGCGCCAGGAGTGTGGCATGTCGTCATGCTCTTATATGACACGCATCACATGATCATCACGTTTGCGCCCGTCACAACCCTTCATCGTTCATTCACGTCCCGTAATACCAAATTCGGTGCGTGAGAAGCTAGCGATACGGCCCCGAGCGTATCATGAATGCGGCCTGTAGTCATATTGTTACAAGAGACGCATGTCATGATTATGATGTTTGGACATGTCATTTACGCATGTCATCCGTTCGCGTCACGTAATGCTGAATTTGGTACATGTGAAGCTAGCGAAACGGCCACGAGCTAATCATGAGCGTAGCATGTAGTTATGTCGTTACATTACAAGCTTCACATAGTTGTCATGTTTGCAACAGTCACATCGCTTCATCATCCATTCACGTCCCGTTATACCACATTAGGTGTATGTGAAGCTAGCTAAATGGCCGTGAGGGCATCATGACGTCACTCCTAACCACTCCTAACCGTGACGTCACTCCTAACAAAGTGTCGCATGCATGGAGCGGTAGCGCGTCAGTGCATACTCCCCGCGCCAGTCCCCATCCATAGCTATCTTCATCGCAGCCACATGTCGAGCACGTGTCTGTACTTTTCACAAATACACGGAGCATGATGAACAAGCGGGTGCAGTTATCTTCTACAATTGATTCATGTTCAGCAGATATTATTGTTTGTACAGAGACTTGGCTGTCAGCCAAAATAAAGAACAGTGAAATATTTGAATGCGAAAAATCGTACAACATTTATCGTTACGACCGTGACGTACGTTCGGGGAAAGGTGTATTGATTGGTGTCAGCAGTGCTTTGAAATCTTATGTGGTTAATGTATCTTCCGGCCTAGAACTTATCTGTGTACGAATCTGTCTGCCAAGCCAAGATTTCATTCTCTGCGCATGTTACCGGTCGCCCACCGCCTCGCCATCGTTTTCTGACGAACTACATGATGTTTTAAACAGTGTCGTTATTAGTTACCCGAATTTGCCCTTATTTCTTTTGGGAGACTTCAACCTACCAAGCATAAAGTGACAAAGCGATATCGTAACCCTTACTCAAAACTCGTCTGAGTGTGTTGACTTCATAAACGTATGTTCTGACTTCAATCTAACCCAACTCGTACATAAACCCACACGCACTACAGCTACTTGTCCCAACACCTTAGACTTGATCCTAACGAACAAGCCAGACTTGGTTACCTCCCTTAGTTACCTTCAAAGAATAAGTGATCATTCCATGTTACACTTTAATCTAAAGGCACGTGTTTCTTCTAACAAAAGTGTTAAAACCATCCGGGATTACTCTAGAGCAGACATCAGGTCAATTACAGAAGAAATGGAGCGATTCGTCGATGAATTCATGGCGAACTTAGAAGAACGATCAATAGAAGAAATCTGGTCTATTTTTAGAAATAAACTTTTATATTTAGCTGACCGTTACGTTCCACAAAGAAATGTCCGCACTAATCCCCGATCGCCATGGTTCAATGCTACACTTCGACGCTTACGCAACAAAAAGAAGCGATTGTTTCGCTCTGCCAAGAGAGTAGACAGACCCAGCCGTTGGTCCGAGTACCAAAACACTAACGCCGAATACCTCCATGAAGTTGCTAATGCAAAAAATGCTTACTTTAACGTTACTCTTCCCTCTTATCTACAAAACAATCCACGAAAATTTTGGTCTCTTGTGAACGGTAACAAAAACAAGATAGTGCAATTAACACACTGTGGTGAACCTGTTCCAAATAATGAATGTTGCAAGCTTTTAAACGATGAATTTTGTTCAGTTTTTCTGCGCAGTTTTTCGTCTTCTGTTCCAACAGCCCTAGCCATAATTTTTTTCCTATGGACTATATTGTAATAGATTGGGCATGAGTTAGAAAACTGATCAACAACTTGAATATGTCTTCTTCTGCGAGTCCTGATGCCATAAATTCCAAAATATTGAAATGTACAGAGTTGTACTCATCACTAATTCTTTCTAAGATTTTTCATCAATCTTTGCAGTGTTCATCGCTACCTGGCGACTGGAAAAAGGGCAAGGTGGTTCCGGTTCACAAATCAGGTAACACTAGTTCACCGGAGAACTACCATCCCATTTCATTGACAAGCATTCCATGTAAAATGTTAGAGCACATAATATATTCACATTTGGTTAGTTTTCTCGAAGAAAATTCCTTTTTCAACAACTGTCAACACGGCTTCAGGAAGATGGTGTCATGCGACACCCAGCTTTTGTAATTTACTGACGACCTGTTTGTTAACGCTGATCAAGGTTTCGATACTGACTGCATTTTTCTTGATTTTGCGAAAGCATTTGACACTGTATCTCACGTCTTACTAATTCTGAAGCTTACCAAACTCAACATTGACCCTAATGTTCTCTTTTTGATTAATGACTTTCTTTCTAACCGAACCCAGTACGTAACCGCTAATGACTGTTTATCCCCCTCTTGTGCTGTAACGTCTGGCGTACCTCAAGGGTCAGTACTGGGGCCGTTGCTATTTCTTATTTACATTAACGATCTTCCCGCCTGCATCACTTTTTCAACCATTAAACTCTTTGTTGATGATTGTGTATTGTATCTGAAAATTTCTACCCCAGCTGACACCTTGAAACTTCAAACCGATCTTAACAACCTATCCGAGTGGTGCAATAAATGGCTCATGCGTCTTGACGTGTCCAAATGCAAATACATGTGAATTTCGCGTCGTGATAATACTGCTAACACGTGCACGTATAGTCTTCATGCCGCGTCCTTATCACACGTCGATTCATAGAAATACCTCGGTCTTCATATCACAAATATTCGGTCTTGGCAGATGCATGTTGACTATGTAACTAACAACTCTAACCGCATGCTCGGATATTTACGTCGCAATTTTTCATCTGCACCTTCATCACTAAAACTAACTCTTTACAAAACGCTAGTACGTCCGAAATCGAATACGCATGCGCCATCTGGGATCCTTCAAAACATACTCTAATCCTCGCCCTCGAATCGATTCAAAACCGCGCAGCTCGTTTTGTATTTTCTAACTACTCCCACCATTCTAGCGTAACTGCAATGAAGATGTCCCTAAACTTGCCTGATCTGTCGTTGCGTCGTAAATGTTCTCCCCATTTAAATGTTCTCCCCATCTCCCCACAACCCCATTTTAAAAGAACAGCTTTTCACAAACCCCTCCTACATTTCATCCCGTTTGGATCATGGTTTAAAAGTTGGTGTGCCATCTAGTCGAACTAATCTTTATTATGACTCTTTCATTCCACGAACAAGCAGGGACTGGAACCACCTTCTCGCCGCCATCGCCTCCATCACAGATGTAAATAACTTCAAGGTCATCACCCATCAAGAAGTGCTTTGAATGTTTTGTTGCGCGTTTTAGTTGTGAAACCCCACTGCTTTCTGTAATGCCCTCGGGCCCTGAAAGTAAATAAATGAAATGAAATGAAATGAGTGTGGCATGTAGTCATGTTGTCACGCGACTTGATGTCACACAATCTTGTTTGCACCAATCACATACCTTCGTCATCTATTCGCGTCACGTAATGCCAAATCAGGTATATGTGAAGCTAGCGAGACGGCTGCGAGCGCATCACGAGCGTGGCGTGCAGTCATGAGTCATGACTCATGACCTACATAACATGCATGTCATAATTTCTAGGTTAGGGTCAGTCACTTGTGTTCGTTATGCAGTCATGTCATACCATACAAGTTTTGCAAGATATCGTGTAAAACGAAATCACCGCAAGAGTATCAAGATCATGAAATGTGAACCATGACATTCATGACATATTCCATGACATTCATGTTATGACTACTCAATTATTCTAGTCATACAGTCATGTTATGACATACCTAGTTTGGTATTGATACCATTATCGTAACGGCCTGGAGAACAAAAAGTCGTAGGCGGTAAGATACGCTCAGAAAGATAGATACGCTCAAAGTCGCCGAAGTTTGCTAAGAAATGCTTTGCATTTTAAATATGTTGGTGCCTAACAACGAATGTTTTGTCGAAGTATTGAGTATATTCTTCCTATTAAGTATTGTTCCAGATAAGAAAAATTCCAAGGTGAACGAGAAAAACTGAATAAAAGAAGAATGGTAGCCTGGGATGGTCTAAAGTGAAGTACGCACATAAAAAAAAGGAGACCAAAGTGTCTGTATGGAAGGAATTCGAAGCATGCGCGCTTTTTGTATTGCGCTGTAGCGTGAGCAACTCGGAAAGTGAGCGTGAGATGGGTCTTAACATTGGTGTCTGCTCGAGAGCCGTCCGAGGCACGCAGCTAAATGTAGATGGGCTTTACTTCTGAAATGTTGAAGAAGAAAACTAGGGATCTGACCTCTACAATGACAGTGAAACAAACTCAAAATAAACAAAAGTTTTCATTCAGTCACTGAAAGGCACTGTTTAGGCTATTGCGACTTCAGCGTAGTTGCGATGGTTTGCGACGTGGTGCCCGTACTTCGCATACCACTACTGCCGAACACCAAACCAGGTTCTTCTACCTCGAAATTCGGTTTATTCAAGAAATTAAAGAAGCCTCTCTATTAATGGGACTAGAAAACAACAGGAGAAATTTGGGGAGAAAGTAAATAAGCGTCAGTAAACTCCCCCGTGAATGAGCTTATTAGGAGACGATGCCTGCGAGTCGGAGTTATATTGGTCTAGAAGAAATCGTTGTTCAAGCCAAGGTAGTGAATATCGTCTATGCGCCTTCGCAGTTAAGTTACCTTGAAGCAAGCAAATGTAAATTGGCATTGGAATTGAAACCACGCTGGCTTTGTAAATAGCATTAGAGAATCTTTTAGTGGAAATGTCTGCGGCATAGGGTGGCTCACTGTAACATGTGGCTAAGTTGAAGAAAAATGCCGTGATGCGAGAAAGCTCATGAGCCTACGCGATTAATACTCTGTGCTTTGTGAGGGTATTGCATCGAATCATGTTAATAATTGTTTTAATTTCCCATGGATACACCACTTAGGAGCCCTTCATTGCCTATATAAAAATTCAACTAGTCTCTTTGTGGTAAAGTTCCCGCTTATGCAGATTTTGAACCACTAATGTTTATTAGCTGTGAAAAGCATACGTTTACTTCTATAAGTCGCAGGCAATGCAGCAACTTATCCACTAGAAAAATTGAGTGAGACAGAGAGAGAAGCAGCGCATTTTTCAGGAATTGACTTTAGAAGACGGCGTGCTAATGCGTTAGGGTTGCCAGCAGTAACATACAAAGCACCGACAAACAAATGCAGATGCATGTGTTAAAGGTGCAATGCAAATTCACTAATTGCTATAATAAGCATTTTCGGACTGCTCAAATGGCCCCTTAAGATAAAAAGCACTACCTAGAAATAAATATTTAAATAACTGCTAAAAAGATAGGCAGTGAAGTCATTTCTAAAAAGTTACTAAGACTGGCTAAAAAGAGGCACACAGTATTTAGTAATTGGTGAAAAGGTAATTGGGTTACACTTGACCTAACATAAATCATACAGGCCTACTGTAGAGTCATGAGAACCTCTGGATTCAGAGCAATGCTTAGCGATAATCTATTGCATTTCTTATGGTACTCATTTGCAGCAGAATCCTCATTGGCAGCAGCGTATGTATACCATGAACATTCTCTTGAATATTTCGTCTCATCCACGAAGTTCTTGCATTTATAATTGCGAATGGTACCTTGACAGTCATGTAGTTGAGTTTTGGAAATAATCAATTCAAAGGCCGCGTGCATACTTTAAGCCACATAGCGTTATGCAGCGCAAGTTCAGTATGCCTAAGGAGGAATGGTAACTAAGTAATAACAGTCATAGTAAACATGAAATCTTTATTTTCATCGTTTTCTTGAAGATGAAATGAGACGAGTGTATTGGGCCGCACGCGGAAAGGTCGGCGGCAAAGTGTATTTTCATCTTATCTTTTCTGGCCTAATATCTGTAAAGAGTGTAGAAATCAAAACGTCATAAAGGCATTCGTAAATTATGATAACCCCACCAGGAACTACAACGGAACAAAAACTAAGTGCCACTACGTCACAAGGGTTACGAAGAGCCCACGACAAGCCTTTATGAGTCTCATTCAGCCCGATCTGAAGCTTTGTTATTGATATCGTCATCAGAACAATCCATATCTAACCAGAAAAAATAGAATGCTTGTTTGTAATCAATAATTTTCTTGATTTGCGCCAGCATCCTCGTTGCTTTGAATGCAAATTTCGTCAACCAAGAGAAGAGTTTTGTATAGAAAACTTCCTCTTAGCGTTCGAGAGCATTCGGGTACGTTCAAGCGGCATGTTGCAGCTTTTCGCTTAGAAGACCTCCCACAAATACTTAGGAAAGAAAAATGTTTTGATGCCGCAGTCTCCAAAATAACGTAGCTAATCAATATAGAATACTGATTTTCAAAGTTCTGCTTGTGGAATGATGATGAGCTCTAAATGATACCACTTATGAGCGCGCAAAACATCAGTGTCGCCTATAGCTCATAAATTTTTTTGTCAATTTCTAACATCTGGTACAAGGGTTCGTTCAATCCGTAGAGCAGAAGACGAAAAAAAATCCCAGCATGTAAACGAGGTAAATGATCATGAGTGGGGTAAAGCGTCGGAGTGTTTTATCGGTAAACCTGAATCATCCGTCCATCCATCCGTCTATCCGTCCGTCCGCCTTTCTGTTTTTCTGTCTGTCTGTCTATGTGTCTGTCTGTCTGTCTGTCTGTCTGTCTTACTGCGTTTCCGTCCGTCCAATTATCTGGGTGTCCATTCTTCCATCCGTCTGTGTGCCCATCCGTCCATCCGTCCATTCGTTCGTCTGTCGGCCTGTCCAGCCATCCGTCTGTCTGTCTGTCTGTCTGTCTGTCTGTCTGTCTGTCTGTCTGTCTGTCTGTCTGTCTGTCTGTCTGTCTGTCTGTCTGTCTTCTTAGAACGGACGAACGCATGGACGGACGCCTCTCCCCACTCATCATTCACTCCAAGAATATACTATGAAAATCCCTAACGCCATATATTTTTTCAGTTATCCAGATATTTATTCAGATATACATACAACGCCATCCATACAGCAACTCATAAACTAGAGTGGGCTACATACCACTATTACTACTACTACTATTGAGGAGGGAACGACACACGTCGCAAAGAACTTCGCCCCCAAAATGGTTCGCTGTTCTGGGCTTTCATTTTCATAAATATTGTCGGCAACTTCTATGAAAGATTTTGTGTTACTACTCTCCATATTTTCAAAACACAGCAAAAGAAGGCGCCACCGTTGGTTGGGATCCCAGGACTTGCTACTACTACTACTACTACTACTACTACTACTACTACTAATAATAATAATAATAATAATAATAATAATAATAATAATAATAATATGGTGAACAATTTAGTGCACTATGTACACAAGTGCTCATAGAACAAACGTTCGACAATATTGAGTATGGCACTCTCTATGCTATGTGAGAACACAAAGCCGTCTCTTAAAGCTCAGGTCACGTTGATGACGGGTATGGGGCTTTAAGAAAGTTATTAGCAATTTAAACTATGAGCTACTCTGCTATGAGAGAGCATAAACGTACCGTGGGCCTTACACTTGACGAGCTTTGTTTGCGTGTGTTTATAAAAAGTTGTTTGCGATTTAAAGTACTTGGTATTCTACTATGCGAGAGCTGAGAGTACCCGTGGGCCTCACACTTCCTGTGGGCCTCACACTTCAGCGGGACGCACTACGGAGTACTACAATGGCAGACAGCAATTTTTTCACAGTAGAGAACTGCTTGTTTGAAAACTACAAACCGCTGTAAATCTTCCGTATACCACCAACCGTATTCTTCAAAAATGTGACAGTCTGATATCCTGATTACCGCAATATCTTGCCTCTAGAACTCACAGAATTCAGACTTATATTCACTCTTTTGAAAGTGTCTTATATTGTGGAGGTGACCTTTACTTACTTTCTATTATATCAGGTGGGAAGATATTAGTATATTATTAACACATATCTTTTGCCAAGATCCGCAGTGTTGTTCTACAAGATACGATGAGTCCAACCTTGACATGACTCTGTATTGCATTTACTTGGGCAAGCTGGCATTGACTGAATGCTTCCTCAATAATAGACTCGAAATGGTTTTTTTATACGATTCTTAAAGAGAAACGAAGAGAAAAGTGAGCCCCGCCACTGTCTGCATCAGCATGCGACACCTCAACAGTAGCTCACGAGGAATGGGGGTAACGAGGCATTAAACAGTAAATAGATAGAGGAAGCAGAGAGCGAGGCGTAGAGACAGCGGACGACAGAAAACCACGGAAGTAAAGAGGAGATAGGAGTCCGAGGACGCGGCACCACTCTGCGAGAGCTCTTGTCAGCGGCAGGAGATGGCGGACGGCGAGCCAGTCGGCCAGAGCTGCGCTGTCGTTGGAGATCGCGGGGCCACAACCTGTCAGCAGGAAATCCAGTGAGCGAGCCCCTATTATTAGACTCGCGGGAAACATTTCTATGCAACGAAGGGAAAGCTACGAGGGCGAAGCTTTTGCAAAAGTACCACGTCGAGTAGCAGGTATGCCGTGCGTTCCGTACCGCTGCGGAATATAGGGGCTGTGCGCGATCAGTTTCATATCAATGCAGACGCTGCTTGGTGTTCTAGATAAGCGTAAAAGGCGCGACTTTCTCAGGCGTTTAAGGAGGCACAGTGACAAAATATTGGCAGATCGCACATATGGTAAGAATCGATGATAGGCGAAGAATAAATGGAAAATGTTGATATGTCACTTTAAAATCAGCACAACGTTACGAGGTGGAGGTATATGATTCCGTATATGACTTCCGTGTAATGATTTTCATCTTTGCATGTGTCGTTTACCCCTGACATCTATTGACGTCACGTGATACCAAAATTTAGTATATGTGGAGCTAGCGAAACGGCCGCGAGCACGCTATGAGCGTGGTATGTTGTCATGTTCTTACATGACACGCGTGTCAGGATTATCACGTTTGCCCCAGTCATATATTTTGTCATACAACGACGTCGCCTAACACCGAATTTGGTATGTGTGGAGCTTGCAAAACGGCCGCGAGTGCATCATGAAGGGCCCAATATACTCTATCGTAGCGTTGACAGGCGCGCATGCTGGGCACTGAGACGCAACGTTAGCGAAACGCGAGCCCTCTGTAGTCTGACGCCAGGCGCGACCAGCGTCATTCGGCGCGGCCCGACGGCAAACGGCGCGAAATGCGACATGCTGCATTTCGCACCAATGCGTTACCGAGACAACACTGCGTCTCCTTTTCGTGACTGAGGGACGCCAGACGCATCGAAACGCGCATGCGTCAAAGCAACGCATTGCGACGCGCGCCTGCGAGTATATCGCAGGACCGGCGCCTAGCGTGGCAACGCCGGCGTTACGCGCCGAAATGAACGCCGACGAGCACGCGCACCTCGTCATGTCGAAATCTATTGGCGCCTTGACTGTGGCATGTAGTCATGTTCTCACATGACATGCACCTGATGACTATTATATTTGATTCGTCATCCACTGGCGTCACGTAATACCAAATTTGGCATATGTGAAGCTAGCGAAACGGCCGCGAGCGCATCATAAGAGTAACATGTAGCCATGTTGTTACAAGGCACGCATCTCAAGTTTATCATGTTCGCACCAGTATCACACCTTCGTCATCCATTCACGTCTCGTAATACCGAATTTGGTAGAAGTGAAGCTAGCTAATCGATCGCCAGCGCATTATGAGCGTGGCATGTAGCTTTGTTGTTGCACGACACGCATATCATCAATATCATGTTTGCAACAGTCGGATACCTTCGCCATCCATTCACGTACTGAAATACTAAATTGGGTATATGTGACGCTAGCGAAACGTCCGCGAGCGCATCATGAGCGTGGCATGTATTCATGTTGTTACATGACATGCATATTATGATTTTCATGTTAGGGTCTGTCGCTTGTGTTCGCCATGCAATAATGCCATATCATACCAGTTTTGCAACATGCCATGTGAACGAAACCTCTGCAAGAGCTGCAGGACCATGAAATGTAATTCGTGACATTTATGACATACATATCATGATTTTCATGTTATGACTAGTCAAATATGCTCTTCACACAGTCATGTTTTGACATACCAAGTTTGGTATTGGTACCAAACTTGGTACCAATATCATTATCGAAATGGCCAGGAGAGCTAATAGTCGTACGTGGCTAGATAGATAGATAGATAGATAAATAGATGGATAGATAGATTGATAGATAGATAGATAGAAAGATAGATAGATAGATAGATAGATAGATAGATAGATAGATAGATAGATAGATAGATAGATAGATAGATAGATAGATAGAAAGATAGATAGATAGACTCAGCGTCGCCGAAGTTCACTAAAAAATGCTTCACAGTTAAGAACTAAAGCAAATGCGAATCTCTTGCCGGTGTGAGCTGCGTTCTGTTTCAATGGTACACGGGTTCCTACCGCTGTGGAAAGTAGGGGCTGTGCGCAATCAGTTTCATATCAATGCAGACGCTGCTTCGCGTTCGAGATACACGCAAAAGGCACGGCTTTCGCAGGCGTTGAAGCAGGCGGAGTGACAACAAATGAAGCAATAACGAACCTTTTGCTGGTGTGAGCTGAGTTCTCTGGCAAGGGGTGACATGCAAAATAAAAAAAAATGCAGCACACCCATGAAGTGAATGATGATGAGTAGGGCGAAGCGCCGGAGGGTTTTAACAGTAAACCGAAAACATCCGTCTGCCTGTCCATATGTGCGTCTGTCTGCCTATATGTTTGTCTGCCTCCTTGGTAAGGACGGACGCATGGACGGACACAGAGACGGACGCTACGCCCAAATCATCATTCACTCTGTATATGCTTCGAAAACCACTAACGCCATATAGATATATTATTTTCAAGGGCATATACACACAACGCCATCTATAGAGCAACTCATAAACTCGAGACGGCTGCTACTACCACTACTATACAGAGGAAAGACCAACCCATGGCGTAGTGAGGTTCACCCCTAAAAACTAACGTGATTGGAAGAACATCACCGAATATGTCTGTAAAACCACTTTTTCAGCTGCACCCTTCCCTTTTCAACATGATTCATTGCTTCAGTGCCTCAAATAGCGACCAAGAGCTTATACGAGATATTGATTATTGGTAGGTGCCAGGGTGCTTATTTAGTTATACTTGCCACGACGAAAGCAGCGTGAAATAATTATGGAGAAATTCGAAAGCACGTACGGCGCTTGTGGTCACGGAAAAAAACTTTGAGTGAGTGAGTAAAAACTTTATTGAACATGTCCGGCGTCGTTGAGCGGGGTGGGGCTACAAGCACCCCGGCCTAGGTGACGGCCTCGAGTCCTTGGACCCGGGCGGCATCCTGGGCTTGCCGGACGGCCCACAGTTGATCGGCAAGGTCGTGGCTGAGCAGAGTCGCCTCCCATCGCGCCTCGCGGTTCGAGACTGCCATGTCTACCGGGTTCGTAGGGGACTGCTGCGCGTTACCGGTACACTTCCACAGCATGTGCTGCAGCGTCGCTCTGGCTCCGCACGCCTTACACGCGTCGGACGTATAAATGCCTGGGTAGCAGAGGCGAAGGATCGCCGGATTCAGGTACGTGTGTGTCTGTAGTGAGCGGTTTACAAATATCTTTCGTTTTTTTTGCTACGCTTGACGCATTGATGATGTTTTCTTGTTGTAAGCTATTTCCTATCTTTAAAACTTTTTTCTAAACACTTCTTTGTCTTCATCTCCGAATTGCACAAGTTGTCTGCGTATGTAGGGTAATGCTGCGGGTTTGTAATATTATCGCTTCCATACGCAGACGGGAGTCCTTTATATTAGCTGTTATGAATTCATCTTGATGTTACAATTTCAATTTATTACATTGAACATTGAACATTGAACATTCTTTATTTGCAGGAGAAAAATACAGATTTTTTTCCTGCGGGAGGCATATACTAAAGGCTAAAAGCCAAAGCCAAAGTTTGTTCTAGAAAACTGTTGATAATGCAAACTAGGCAAAAATATTGGGTCTTCAAGTTGGACAAGCCAAGTAATTTTTTATCGTAAATTGACAAACTAGGAAACACTGAAACCAAGAATTTATAGAAGACATTATTTCTAGTCTTTGAAATCATAATAGAAATATGATGCAATTTGCGTCATAAGTACTCAAGTCAATGTAAAAACAACATATAACGCATACCTCACTTAAATTCACTGTCTTTTGGTTTCATCGAGGTGTGTATGACAAATTAAAAAGCGTTGATTGAATATCCGTTTTTCCTTCTATCTTGGTGAGCGTTTAGTGCTGGTAGGATTGATGAATTCACGTAACATGCAAAGATTCATTCGCGAGCTGCAAGCTCACGAGAAGCTCCCTTACGACGCGACCCGAGCCAGAAAGGATTATCACCTTACTCGGCTGGGCATGTTTATGAATGCAAAAACTCAATACGGCTTGGTTAAAGTTGTTTACTCTCGCAGCTGAAGTACAGTTTTGCGACCCAATTGATGGGGCTCATCGAATTTGTCGCCTGTGGAGCTCTCAGTAACATCGCTACATCACTCTTCGAAGCCCCGGCCGAAGTCGAACGCGAGGTGTCCATTAGCACTCTTCAAGCTCACAGTGGTCGTCGTTTTTTAAATCATTCTGCCTACGTTTACCTCTCGCAACTTCTCGTTGATTATTCGTTACATCCTGTCACTCCACGCCCTAGAATTGTGGTTATATTTAGCTCATTGACAAGCTGTAGCGACGACTGCAAGATGGCCTGACGCGCCTTATCGCTGTAGTCGCTGGGACCACGCAAACAGCTTTTGCAGAAATGGGCTACCTTCCTTGTTCTCTCCTTCTATTGCAAGACCATGGCGCAACGGCTGAACATAGGCATTCGTTCGCCTACTCATCGTGGAAGGGAGAGCAGCTATTCACGTGGTCGCTGTTAATCAGTGCTCTACCACTGGTGAGGCAAGCTTTGTCATCCCAGCAGTGGTCGGAACAGTGGCTGCGGTGGGAGCGCATATATCCATTATTCGCTTTAAGGCCGAGCGGAGATAGACGGCGAGACACTCTCGACTAGGCCGGTAGAGCTTTTGATTTACAAGAGTGTGTCACATTACAGTGCCACAAGAAGTGCTGTTTCGCACTTCCAGGTTTACGTGCACTGAAGTAGCTGATAACGTGCATGGAAGGACGACCACCGTCAAGGATGAATTGTTAGAGAATCGGCCACGTTAAATATAACGTTGTACGCTCGGTCCCTTTCTCTGGCAAGTTGTTTTTTGTGCAGGTAAATTCTATTGCATTCTTATCATTATTACTATACCACTGTTAAAAGTAGTGCACACAATGACTGCTATAGACGTTATGCGAAATTGAGGACATCTGTCAACCGTCGTGTGCATACCACCACGTTAGCGGCTCAGCGCGGCACAGTACGCACAGTCCGCGTGGGTTTATGCATACGTATACTTAAGGCGTACTGACGTGAGGCGTGTATTGGCTGATAATCGCAATGCCGACGTCTTTATGCGACTCTTGCAGCACACACATAGGAGCTCTGAATGCTGCAGAAAAAAAAAATAAGCCGTAAACTTTGTCCCTTGTTGATTTTTAAAGCTGACGATATTTCCAGCATGTGCTCCGCCTACTGCTCCCGAAAGACTTGTTTGCGTTGTCCTTTGATAGCAAGTAAGACGCTCAATAGTGTTTGTGCTCGTGTTACCATAACTTGCTGCATGCCGAAGCAAAACAGTTATTTGCAACGTTTTCACAAGCAGCCGTTTACTAAGTGAAGGCGAACCGTACGCTTCTCGCTTAAGCCATCTTCACGCAACAGAACTAATTGCAGCTAATTCCGCGTGCCTGCAATTTGTTGAATGTAATTTGTTTATTATGTTTTGGTAACGTCACACGCTGAATTAGAAGCAACTGCGCCTCCTTGGCTATATCTGAGAAGTAAGCGACGTGGTGCTAAAGAACCTTTGTTTCGTTTTGTTTCGCGCTTTCTTCTGGAGTTTGACAAGCTGCCGTTTAGTGAGTTGACTTTCCCATGACTGCGAACGTTTTTCAAGCATTAAATGCACTCGGCGCATTCAACGAAATGCAGACACCTGCAATTAGCCACGATAAAGCTCGTCGTGTCAAGGTGGCTTCCACGTAAATCGTCAGATCCAACTTGGTAAACAGCTGCTAGCGAAAACATCGCAAAAACTGCCTTAATTCGGCGTGTACAGATTTGTAGAAACACGAATACAAATGCTATTTCACGTCTTATTTGCTTAGAAAGGTGAGTTAGAAGACTTTTTTTTTTGAGTACGGTAGCCGGAGCACATTCTAGAAACGTCGCCTTAAAAAAATAAGAAGCAATGCTTGCGGCTTATTTTTCTTAGGTACTGTTTTCGAGTTCCTCTCTGTGCGCAGCAGCGTACGCGGCAATACGTCCGCATTGCGATTATGAGCCAATAAACGCGTCATGTCGATACGTCTTACGTAAACGTATTTGTGAGTTCACACGTAGATTGCGGGTACTGCGCTGCGCTGAACGTTTAACATGGCGGCATGCACACAACGGTCGACAGTTGGCAGCAATATTAATAAGGTCTATCCCTTCTTTGGTTCACTGCCTTTTGGCTTTGATAGGTAGTCTCTAGTAGGGAAACCAGGCTGTTAAGTTAATTCACTTTGTTTTCAATTTCTCGTGTTCCGCCCGCCAAAATCAACACATTACTAAGAGATAAGACATGGTGGGGAAACGTGTATTGATGTCGATGACGTAGACCCTTTACTTGCACCTGGCCAACTGTAAATGAAGCAACGAGCAAATAACAAGTCTGTTGTTCTGCAGAATGCATACGACAGCCTGGCCTCTCCGATTTTCATCCCTCAAAATTGTGCTGATCTCACAAACGCAATTCCCCGTGTTCTCTCCTGAACAACCCTTTCCTCATTCAATTCATTTTTATAACAATGCGATGAGGCAAAAAAGCATGGTTTCTCAACGTGTAAGGCTAAGGCGTTTAGTTCAGGTCGCAGTCGATAAAGCGAACATTTGCGAGCAGTCTATTTTGATCTGATAACCCAGGAGTCCACGAACAGAAACGAGACCAAAAAAACAGTGCAAATGCTTAGTAATACGCTCGAATGGGACACGGCTTCATGTGTCCATTCGGTCAATTTCGTCCTTTCTGGGATAGCGCTGCCATTGCATTCACCAAGACGCGGGATTAAGCCTCTTTTCGACTGGAACGTATACCCGCTCTATATAGGCCCCTTAATATCTGTGCACGCCTCACGCTTGCATGTTAGTGAGCAACTACAGCCTCTGTCGTTTCCGGCCGGGCGAAGCAGCTACACGGAACGATTACTCAGTGCCGTCCGACAATAAACGGCGCCATCGAGCTACAGAGATCTTGAAAAAAGATAACCGCAGAAAAACAACAGCATCAGGCTGTAAGCTAGGAGCTTGGGGCAAACTATAGAAAGAAAAGGACACAAGCAGTTCTTCTTGCACCAGGACATAAATTGTGCGTCTGACCGTGCTGAGGTACCCGCGCGGATGAGTTCCCCTGATTCCGCTCGGATGCCGCCTTCCTTCCACTATCGAACACGCGCTGCTGTGCTATTACATCGATGTGCTCCCAGCTAAAAAGACAGGAGGAGTTTCAGACGTCTTGATGAATATCCGTCACTAATGAGTTGTACCGTAGCATGAGTGTGAGCTTACCAATTCTTCAGAACGGAGAGTACTAGCTAGGACAACCACACAAGAACTACGTACAGTTGGTGCCCCCTATTTCCCATCGCCATTTTAAGGTAGCATACCGAATACTAGCATCTGGTCAAACTCCCCGGCTTCCTTTTTCTCGTTTCTCTTTTACTGGTATAACAGCAAACATAAAAGGGTAGACGCCGGTGTCTACCGCTGTATTAAGCCCGATGGTTCGTTGCAGAGTTTCTCTATATCGGTTAATGTCTGTGGGGTAATTTAACTGCTGTCAGCCGCCAGTGTGTTTCCTCCATTTAAACTAGGCCAGTGGTAAGCAGTAAAGCTTGACCAATTCCTATGGAACATGTGCCCCCCCCCCCCCTTGTGTGAAACGCGTTAAGCTTAAGTGGGTTAAAAATGACGATGAACATACGTTATTATTACAACGTCTGCAAGCTAACAGTTGCTTTCAAAAGCACGTGATTTCTACGCGCACGACATGCTACGCATTAAAAACCGTAAAGTGGACAAGCCTCATCCGATTAATAACGTATGAGAGGACGGCCTTCCTTCATCATTTAGCTTTAATTTCTGGAGATATCATTCGCCACATCAAGGGTCAAGATTGCAAGTTGGCTTTGAAAGGGCCAAGGAGTGTCTCACTTCCGTTGTGATGGCACCGACGTCGTTACACCGTTATTGACAATTTTAGTGTTATAATACTGTACGAATTTCGGAAGGCTACTTCAAGCTCCTCGAACCGTAGCGAAAACTGAAGACTCAAGTCAATGGCCAACTTTTATAATGCCATATTCATAACCTTGCGCCACTGCGGCGTTGTGGCCCGATTGGCCCACTGGAAGAAATTGATCTCCCTGGCATACACGTAGTCATAGAGTTTCAGGAAGGTGTATTCCTAGCCATCACGTCGGACAGACTCGTATGCTTCAAACGGCGCGATTATGCACCAGGATCGCTCGTGTAGTCGTACCTGATGACGAAGCGCACGTTGGTCGAGTACACGTTTCTGGCTGCCATGTCAGTCGCCACCAAGATAGCCGCCCGGCCGGACTGCAGGGCATCCAACGACCACTTGGGTTCGTGATCGACCTTTTTAGGGGCGAAGCTCCTTACGGCGTAGGTCACACGTCCCATGTCATCGTATAGCCACCTCTCGTTTAGTTCTTGGTATGGCCGCTAGATGACGGTACCTCTATATGTTGAATATATGATGAAAAGATGCTAGATGGCGTTACTTTCAGTATTCACTAGGTGGACGGACGGACTGGCAGATGACCGGATGGGCAGACAGACAGATGCATGAACGAATGAACGGTAGCACGGCCGGACGGATGGATACAAAGAAGGACGCACAGATGAACGGACGCCCGGAGGAACGCATGAATGGACGCATGAACGGACGCATGGATGCACGATCAGGCGGACAAATGCAGACAAAAACGCACACACGCATGGACAGACGCATGGATGGACGGATGGTCGCGCAGACAGGTGCAACGATGGACGGAAGCGCGGATGGACTGGCGGATGCTTCACCTGGCTCATCTTCATGCACTCCATGGATATTCTGTGATATTTAGAGGCGGAGCTCCTTAAGCCATGGTTCAAGTGCGTCCCCATTTTATGTAGTAGTAGTAGAAGTAGTAGTAGTCGTGCGCCGTAGTACTGCGCCGTAGTAGTACATAGCCACCTCCACAGCTGGACTAAAGGAGCGGCACACGTGCATTCATTTTAATTGAGGAGGAGACCAATGCACGTTGATCATAAATAAAAAGATAGCTGTTTCTGAATAAATACCCTATAGAGAGAAGCATCGGTGACTTAGTCTAAAAATAAAATTTGCCTTGAATTTGACGCCTACTAAAAAAAAACTAATATGATTTTCATCTTTGTACCGTCATTAGGCGGCATCGGGACCAGTTGATACGTGAAATTTATGAGGCTTCAGAAATAGAAAGGCTGGGCAGTGCATGTGTCAGCAGGCCTTCGATTGCGCTATCATTAAAAGAAATAGATTTCCTTCGGCATGTTAGCACACGTGCTGCTCATGGTGCGTTGTGAAGATGACTATGTGGTTGTTAGGTGGATTCTGCTTTGTTTGTTTTGTATTTTCTTTTTTTGTTAGATACTGACCAAGTACATATTGTGCGGTTCTGGCAAATAAACCTTGTTGTAAGTTCATTGCCGCTGTCTGTCTCCTTCTTTTTCTAGTCTCTCGTTATTGGCGCTGTTTTTTATGTGAATAATATCAGAAGGGCGCACTTAGAGCGCTATCAGACCAGAAAGGTTAGAAGGTTTAGGTCGCTGGCCGTAACCTCCTTGGTTTTAGCAAGGTTTAGCGAGGGTGGGGCCGCAGTGCCATGAACTAGCAGCGGTGAGAGGTGGGAACTAGACACGAAGCGCAGGCCGTAAGAGACTGCGCGCGTGCCGCTCCTCTAGTCTGGCCGCGCCACCTTTCATTTAGTTCATGAAATTTCCGCTGGATGGTGGTGCTTCCATATGATGATAATATTTTGGGAAAAACTGGAGGCACTTGGAGTGTTCACTGGATGGACGGACGGATAGACATACGCACAGACGGAGAGACAGACAGATGCACGGACGGATGGATAGACGCATGAACGGACGAACACACGGGCAATCGCACAGACGGACGCGCGGACGGATGAATGGACGCACGAACGGGTGGACGGATGGTAGCACAGGTGGACGCATGGACAGACGACAGCAAGAACGAACGGATGGACGGCAGCGCAGATGGACTGACGATTGCCTCGTCCCACTCATCACCATGCACTCCGGAGAGATGCTGCGGTTTTTTAATGGGTCGCAATCACATGTAGAATCACATGCAACCATGAATGCACTTGGCAGACGTAATATGTGCCCTACATGAATGCATACAGCGTGAAAAAAGAAAGAATCGGTGATGCAGTTTGTACGGGAGCGAAGTTATTTGTGCGATTCGTTCACCAAGTGTACTCCCGCAAGATTCGGAGTCACGCAAACGACGACGTAGAACTCAAAAACTAAATTACAACTTCGCAAGGGTTTTTCTTGCAAAATGTCTTTGCTATAACACTGTTAATAGCAGAAGTACGCGATATAGAAGTCACGAGAGCTAGAATGCGCAACTTTAAAACGCCCCAACTGTCTGATAATCCAATGCACCACGCCATCTGGGCATGAACGCTTTTTCGAGAGATTTACGCAGAGAGACTGCAAGGAAATGAAGAAGCATATTTCAGTAGCAGTGTGTTTTAGCAATGTTTCACAGCAGACGTGTCCATCTGAATTTCGGGACAACACTTCTTTTCTTTGATTTTTCGTTTTGAACGCGTGCTTGTGAGCTCTCGAATACCGAAACACCGTTCAAGACGACTCTAAAGCGGGCAACCAAGCATTCGGCGCTAGCTTTAGTGGATTTTACTTCATACATGAATCCGCCCCTGGTAAGGCACATTCGGCGCCCATGCGTCCGGAACAAGATCATTTCTTCTATATCAGGCTCTAAATGAAGATGTTCACGCCCGAAGCACGACAGCCGATCACATAAGCGACTAAAGAAATACAGTTCCACTCACGTAAATGTCATTTTCCTCCGAAGACGGGGTCACCGGCCTTCTAGCTGGTGACGGCCGTGTAGCTGTACGCCCATCGTTGCAGGCTTCTTTGCACACGCGTTTGAAGAAGAAATTGAGCGGACACTAAACGTATAGACATTTATAGTGTCTTTGAGCCCTCACTCCACTTCTCTCTATCCCCATGTACTACGAACCGACCCGCACGTGTTGCCTTTCTTTAGACAGACACTGGCGCTGTATGCTTAAACAGTTCACAGCTAACTAAACGTGCTTTAATTACACTCAGCTGACATTCATAGAAATAAAACGGTATCATTAATCACTCAAACTATTCAGAAATTACTCAATATATCATCGTGGTTGTTCATGAACTTGTACTGTATGGTAGAAAAGTAACATTCACTTATATATAATCCAAAGACAAGCTGCGGACACACTAACCTTGGTAACAAAGATCTGTCCGAATTTCGCCCAAATTTCATCAACTGTGAATGTCTTTCTGGCTCGCAAAAACCACGTCATTTTTCTTTCGTTTCATCGCTCGGAATAAAACTTTTACCCATTAACACATTGAATATGTGGTAAGACTGTAAAGTAAACGGCCTCAAACAATACCGAGAGAAAGGCGCCATCATAAATGTTCCCTTAAACGGCTAAGTCTGAAATGAGCCAGGAGAGATGATGGTCGTTATATTCGATACAGGGTGCATTCTTTGCAACACCAAGAACGAGCCGTTTCACCATGGGTATTCGAGAGCTCGAAACCCTGTGAGCTTATCAAATTATCGATATATCGAACCACGGCTGCTACGTCTAATGTAGGTTTCTTCGTATGTCGAGGGGCTGTTACGGACATACTTATGTCGTTATGTATAGAAAAAAATTATTTACAGCATGTTTAAAACACAAAGGCTTCATACCATTCCAGTAACAGGGCACATACACTTCGGCACATCTATATTTCACGACTGACATCACTACGTTACAGTGAAGACATTTGCTCTAATATACATGACAACGTTGGCATATATGTGCACAAGAACCCAATGCGATATCATGATACAATGGTATAACGATACAATAGATGCAATGAAACACGATATGTAACAAATGAAATCATATAAAACAACTCAACGGGCGCTGCTTAGCACCAAGTCGGTCGAAAAATGACTTGTATCCTTTCGTGTTCCACCTTGACCAAAGGGCATGACCAATGCCGCAGAAACTCTTGCTCCCCGAGGAAGAAAAGCTCCTCGGAGTGGAACGCGAGGATCTCTCGTCTCATTCCCCCAGTATCGGCCACAAAGCACGCCGGCGGCAATTGGCAGCTACGACCTCACATCAGTTTCTTCAAAGGCTGAACAGCCCCGCAACTATTAACAGAGCGGAAAAGCGGCTACGCGGAAATCGGCCGTTGGACACGAAAGTTCCCACACCCTGTCCCCGAAAACCAGCATTAACCGCACGCCAAAAAAGGCGGGAAACCACACATTCAAACGACACATGTCGATTGGTCTCTACCATGACGCACTTGGGGCAAGTGGAAGTGCGAACCACCTGCCATCGCTGCAACCGATCTCACGTGGGGAGCAAGCCCCAGCCTAGCCTCCAGACAAAGTCTCTGAGATGCCCTGGCAACACTGCGGCAGTGATTGGTTTCCAAGCGTGGTTCATTACAGATTGACGATGCTGGGGCACCAAGGGCCGTAGAAGGGCGGCCATTGTGTCCACCACTTTAGTATCGGCCACCTCTATCTCTGGGCACGTAGCTTCAACGTCGGTGAAATGCCAGAAGGGCTCGATACAAACATGGTAATTGAGTTGATTGGGTACCTTGGTTTATTTGGCTATCCGGCAAGAAGACACGTAGTGATGGCCCCAGACTGTAGCGAGGCAGTGTCTGAGCGGGCATGCCATCATCGCTTAGTACTCGTAATAGAGTGCGGAGGCACAATGTAGAAGCCGTGACGAAAACGTCGGGGAATGCAAAACCGCCTTGATCTCGCGGTTGAGCTAACGCTGGACGCGATAACAATTCTGTGCCACCAGACCAAAAAATGAACTGATGCAGCTTTGCACTTTCCTGGAGACGTGGAGCGGTATTTTAACAGAATGGCAAAGGTACTACAATTTTGCTAGGTACACCGTTTGAGTTAAGAATCGGCGTTCGAAGAGGGGGAATTCGAAGTACCTGCATGCTTTGATATCACTTAGAAGAGTTTGTACAACGGATAACCAGATGCTATCTTGTATACCAAATGCAGTGAAAGTAACTCCGAGTATTGAAATCTCAGCAGACCACTGTAAAGGCGACGTGATGTTGATACGACCGCTGGTGTTGCCAGTGAAAAAATACTGGATTTTAGAAAAGTTTAACCTTGAACCGGAGATAATACCGAAATCATGGAATGGATCAAGAGCAAGCTGCAGCGACTGTTCATTATGTACATTTAGAGTAATATCATCTGCATATGCAGTGACCTTTACTTGAGTGTTACCGGGTAGAGGTAAGCCACGAATCTGCGGGTGATGTTTGACGGCCCTTAAGAAGGGTTCTAATGCAAGGATAAATAACACTGGGGAGAGGGGACACCCTTGACGGACCCCACGCGTGACTCTAAATGCGTGACTTTCACGGGAATCTAAGTAAAGGGTACTTTCTGAATTAGTGTACATCGCGTGGATGAGGTCAATGAACTTATCCGGGAATCCGTATGCATGTAAAACATTTAGTATGTAGCCATGTTCTATAAAATCAAAAGCTTTCTCTTGATCTAATGAAACCAACAGTCCTTGAGCACATCGGCTAGTGGTGTATTGAATGGTGTCACGCGTTAACCACGTATGGGTGCGTATTTCTCGACCCGGAACAGAACAGACCTGGTGGGGAGCGATTATTTCCACGAAAGGAGTTCACCTTCGCAGTTTGACCCTTGCCTGCCCTTGAAAGCTCATTATGCTATAGTGAAACATCACACGCGTTGGAGTATCGTACCTACCGCGTGCTCCTTTTAAAAAAATATTCAATGCCATCCGACCTTCTGAATTTCAAAAAATAAGGACTTATCTGACTATATGGCAACTCCTTAGTCTCAATGAACAGGTTCAAGTTCACTGGCGTGAATTAAAATACAATATTGGAGCTCGGTAGTGCCAGGAAACAGCGTGGATTGAAAAAAAGGAGAGACAAAGAACAATGATGCACTGGACAAGTACTTGTGATGTCTTCAGTGTCCTCTCCTCTCCATGTTGAATCTGGACAAACTAGTTTGAAAGATCATGAACATATATACCATCCTAACACCAATTTCGTTCCGTTATCACGAGACTGACTGTCTTTTTCAGGTTTCTAGTACACTCTTGGTGCCCATACGTTGCGACCACTTTATACTTTCGGCGCACTGCGATGCGAGCGTGAATTCAACTTCATGAAAAAAGTAAAATTCAGTTTTTACAGAGAGCTTCATAAGAGTAGTACGCTTAATGAAGTGGTATAAATACTTTGGGTGAATTGTTCTCAAAACAGGAGAGTTCAGTAGTATTCGTTTACTTTTTTCACTGCAGATTTAATTGATGCGGAGCAGCGGAGGCAATATCAACCTCAACCTCTCCACAGCAAAACAGTTAGAACAGGACAGAACAGGGGAGTTTACCTTTCACATAAAATTTTGAAAACACGGGCCTAGGCGGTACGAAAATGTAGCTCACATCACGCACAGCATTAAAATAAAAGATTCCTAATTAAATAGTAACATATGCGGGAACAACCCCATACTACACACATCTGTGATTGTGTTACAAGCGCGTACGGAGGATTACAAACCTCTCAGTGTGCGTCCCTTTTTTCATCCAAGGAATGTATAGAAACCCGTAGTAAATGGTGCCCCCACTTTTTAATTATAAAACAATAATACGTACTCGCAGCGAGCACGCAGGCATTGTCTGATAGAGCCTTCTGCGTGCTTCTCTATGCGATATCTCCTTCTCACGAAACAACGCCCAGAAACCATTTCATTGATGTACTTGCCCGTATCTGTGTTAGAAGCATGTTTATTCCGCTCTCGCTGTACTCGGGCTGATAAGCTCGTGTTCTCTATGCATGTGTGCGTGTTCTCTCTCCGTCACTACACGGTGCGTTTGTACGGTCTTTTTGGTTGTTTCCGGAGAACACATATGGTGTTTACTCATACAACTACACGACCTCTTTTCGCGCTAGCCTGCTTTCTACTAGTTGTGATGCAAATATCCTCACCTAGAAACCCTAAATACACATGATGTCTCTAATCAACGATGAACAGAAATACAAATTTCGGAAAATTATTTAGTCTTTTCTTGTTTTATTTGTGTCGAAGAAGAATTTCAGGGCGTATGTTATTCTACCTAATAATCTGCAAAAGTTTATCGGTGACAGTTACACGAATGTGCAACAAACTCGGATTAAAAAAAAGGTCGAACGTTCGACCGAAAACTTAGTTTTAAACAAATGACAGAAGCGAAAAGTTTTGTTCATGAACTATTTCGAAGAATGATTTTTGCACACACCGAAAGAGTTGACAAGACGGGTGCCTGAAATTTATTTGGAGACACACGCGATACTTGACGCGTGATAAAAACTGCGCATCGCTGACTACAAGCACAACGTGTTTTGCGTGTAAAAAGAAACAGCATAATCGTATCTTTATATGAGTGCGGAGTAGACGGTATGACCAACCTGTCATTTAAGCTGGATAAAGAAGGGGAATAATACTTGATCGCGAAGATAATTAGTAAATCTCGCAGCATATTTTGCACAATACATTCTCAAGTTGTTTGCAGTTACATTCATCTAATGGTTTTCATAGTCTGCTTCTAAGTACTTGTGTAATTGTAAGTGAGTTCTCCTGCCAGCATCACTTAATGTGACAGCCCAAAATATTGTTGACGATATCACTTCTTCGTCATTGTATATATTTAACATCTGCACCCGTTTTCTCCCTGATTCCGTAGTTTCGGCGAAAAACCACATACTTTTGCGGTAGTGATTTGTATGAGAATTCCGGTACAACAAATTATTTACAGCGACTGGACCCACAAACACATCATCACATTAACCACAAATTTAGACATGCGTATTTGAGTTATAAAGCTTGTAATATGGATTAATATGGACATCTGGACTAATAAATATTTTTTTCTGCTATCTTATTTCGTACACCTGCCAAGTTTCCCTCAGAAACACTCGTTCTTCGTATGTTTTACTCGCTGATGTCTTTGCGTTACCACTTTCTCCGCGCAACCCTTTACAAAAATCCTATATATGGACTTATATCAAAATCCCCATATATGGCTACATCAAGAATTGGGCATATCAGACTTTATGTTGAAACCCCATACATGGGCTTTATATAACCTGATTTGCCCAATTCGTTATGTAGCCATATATGGGCCTTATACAACTTGTTACACCTAATTCCTTATATACGCATATATGGGTGTTCCTGTATTTGGCCATATATGACCATCTTCTATGTATGGTTATGTATAGAAGCATCAATATATGGTTAAACATGGTCTTGTATGGATACCGTTATATATAGCTATTCAGAATATTTATCTATATGAGTTCAGCTTGTATCGCCGGCAAAAATATAGCCGCGCAAATTATTCTTCAGCTTGAAATATAGCTGTTTATTGAAAGGTCTGCATGCAGTCACTATCGTCTCCAAAACTAATTCAGTGAATATACCCTCAACATTCTTGTTCAAGTTATCCTCATTATATCTCGAGTAATTCTCAACAAATTATTGCTAAAAATGCAGCTTGGCAACATATTTAAAGTTTGTGGTGGGCACACGTCACTGTTAGTCCACTTTCACTGAAGAGGTACATTCTTCGTGCTTAAATTTATTGCTTATTTATCGACACTTTCGTTATTTATCGATTCGTTTCATTACCCACAGCACCAATTGGCATTATAGTAGGCGAGCGTTTACAAAAAGTAGAATACAAAAAGATACATAGTTGGCCAAACGAATAATCAAAGTCGCCTTAACCACAATCTTCAGCACAAATACATATATCAATAAAAAATGTAACATTCAAAAAATGCAACACACTAAATACAATATGGAATAAAGCGAATGATTTGAGATAGTAGAGGCAATGCTAGAAGGCAGTTGGTTTCATTTTCTGATTGTTTTGGCGAAAAATCATATTGAAACACGTCTTTCTTGCATGCGATTTTTCTTCTCCTGAACCTATGGTCAACACGGTGTCGGACATAGTACGGTGCGAGTAAATATTCCACTTTATCGATTCCGACTTGACAATAATAAATAGCATAAAAGTACCAAAATTGGGTTTCGTAAAGCGATTTTCTACAGTGTGCTTATTTAAAACTTCTGGCGTGCCAATGAAGCGTCCATAATGAGTCAAAACAAAATATTGACTTGCGTTTGACCGTATGAACTGCGTGTACATTTAATAATCTGAATGAGTTGATAATCAATCTTTACGGAGTTTGTCAAATCGATTGGCATGCAAGCTTGTCATGTACGCGTATTGTGACTAGAAATGACCTATAGCGTGACTGCTAAAACTGGTGTCTATATATCTCTGTGTTTGTGCGAATGGAGCTTTTTAGCGATATTTCTTGCCAACGGGACACTAAAAAAATGTCTTTTGTAAACGTAAACCACTTTTCGTTCTGCCAATGATGCATCATTAATGTAACGGTGGTAAAGAGCTCGTTCCGCAGAAATTATGGCGTAGGCGTCGGTGGCTCTCGGTGAAAAATCGTCTTGTCCATGACCGTAAATTGAAAGAATGCCAATAAAACAAATATTATAAATTGTCGGGTTTAAGTGATGATCAAAATCCTGCTGTCCATTTGCATAGCAAGCAAGTGCTCTACCTCACAGCTATGCGCCTGCTTGGAATTAAAGCATGAATATCTTTGTCTGTTTGGAAATGCAAGGACATTAACTGTCATGGTTAACAAATACATGCATCCTGTATACAGGGTTCACAGCACAACATTTATTATCGCAGCACTATTGCATGATACAAGCGTGCATTGTCATAGGGCATCAGAACACGTTATTACCAACGGGAATTCGCTGTCTGAAGACAGCCAACCATTACAAAAGGCACACACATTACTGCGCGTATTCTCTCACGACTGCGTAGTGGGTGCATAGAGTTCTAAAACATTTTACACACATAATATTGAGGAGCACGGTCTGCTGGGTGACTTGGTAATTCATGTTATCTGAGGTGCGCGAAAAAAATTGAAGCGCAAAAGAAAGACACCTTGACACAGCGCACACTAACAACTGAAACTTTTTTGCAGAAAAAAGACATATATATATGCGGTTACGAGAACACGTGAGGTGGAAGAAAATGATTCGATGAGCAGACTTCTAATAATTTTCTTTCACCACGTGGACATCGTGCGGTGCACGGCACTATGCTGTCGTGCGGGAAGTATCATTTAGGAGTCAATCATATCATTGTGGATCACAAAGCTTCTCTAAAGGGACAACCATGCTCTAACCAAGCATCCCAATGTAGAAAGTAGTTAAAGCTAGAATAAGGACATGGTAGCGCGGGAAATCGAAGAGGCCCCTTTCATAAACAAATATTGTGATTAATGTGTCACGTAACTCTCGGTTATGTTCCTAGCTACGGAGGTAGCTTTTCTGGAAGCGCATCATTTGTACAATCTGTCTGCTCATCTAATCATTTTTTTCACCGCACGTGTTCTCGTAACCGCATATATATGTCTCCTTGTAAATGCCCACCTGCTTGGACCTAAGTGTCTGCAGTATGTAATGTGTTATATAAAATATGTCTGTTTCTCCAACAAAGTTTAAGTTGTCAGTGTGCGCTGTGTCAGGTGTCTTCTTTTTGTATTTCATTTTTTTATGCAACTCAGTAATAACATAATATTGCTCATGCTTTAAACTATGCTTCCCCTTTTTTACACAACATGCAGCCAAATGCGAAACCTTCATTGAGACACTTTCAACTTTCTCAATTACACAGTACAATTCCACAATTAAAATTGCTCAAGTAGCCTCATACAATAAAAACTACACACTGAGTGATTGAATTGCGCACAAGAAACAGGATATTGCTATCGCGTTCAACTCGGAAAAACGGAGCTTAATGGTCCCCCAGTTTTTTTTTACAAACAGTAGAATGCCCTAATGCATCAGAACAGTTTATTTGTCGAGTTGCGTAAACCTATCTACAGTGCTCACGGATTAAAACGTTACATTCATATATTTTATGTAAATATGTATGCGGGTATGTGCAGTTCCTCAAGTTAACCGCGCGATGTTGCGACATCGGTGACGATAATGGTGTCTGTAATGTACGCATTCCAGTCAAATTTATACTTATATCACTCAATGGTAGATAGCGAAAACAAAATTGTGGGCTATTTAGCTTTTCCGTTTCGAACCGTGAGCATTGCACCCTGCTTTGATGAACCAAACTAGCAAAAACTTTTCACTGCCTGTCCTTATCAAAACACACGTAAATATAAAAACAAGGCGAACGTAGACGAAGAAAGACAAATTCAAACGAAAGACAAATTCAAACGCGGGCTCATAAATCTAATAACACCCTTGGAGTTGGAGATATGCAACAGTTTTTTGTTTGTAATTGCGCAAGTTGTAGTTTATCCTTGGCAGTGAAAATGTTCACGCAGAAGAAAATATTCACCATATTCTTTTGGAGTGCGTTAAATACGCGAATGAAAGAGGAAAATTAAAGAACAAATTAGCAAGTTTGGACAGACGGCCCCTCACAATAAAGAAACAACTTGGACCATGGCCTGAGATGCATCTCCAGAAAAAGGCAATAATCTTCCTGACAGACTTTTAGTGGAGACCGGACTGGACAAGCGTCTATGACTGACAGCCAGAGATGGGTATTATGTAAAGTGTGGTCATGTATATACTGACATTAGAGTAGTAAGGTGTGCGTGTAAGTAGTTTATGACTGTGTGAACTGCGCGAAAAAAACTGTGTATTGGCATGATATTTGAACTCGTTTCAGTGTGCTGTTATGTTTTTTTCCGTATTGTTAATTTTTGGGTACCGTTCTGTATTATTACTTTATTTTTCGCTGCAGAACTTTGTGATATGGTGTAGCCGAAGCAATAGGCACTTCAACCTCTCCACAGCAAAACAGTTAAAACAGAACAGAACAGAATACAATACAGACTGTCCACAGAAAGCAAATCAATATAAAGAGCAAAAACGAGCAGTCGAAAAGAAATCAACGCATAATTGGAACAACAAATGAAAGAGTAGATGTTCATGGAATGGGACTGAAAAATACTGTGAAGTATACACAACCATGCGGAAGACTTTCTGACAGACGGAAAAGGGAAGAATCTGTGCATGTGCAAATCTACGTTAGGACAGGGCAGCCCTCATTGACAAAAAATGACCTTAGACTATGAAAAACATAACGAATCAAGAAAGCTGACGTTAGACAGACTCGGTATTCTGTAAAGGATACAATGTTGGTAGAAGCTGGCAGGTACAAGCAACGGTCGATTCTCTCTGGATAACTTACGCGGAGTTTGAAAATTATTACAACCGAGAAGGGCAGAATATCTCCCCCTGAACTAGCTTGTAAATAAATAACAGCTAAGCGCGATTTTGTCGGCCGTTAAGTGATGGCAAAGATAATGTTCTAGCAGTGTTGAAAGAATTCTAGTGAAATGATGGGGGTAAATGCTTATGATTTTTTTCTGGACTCACCCCGTGACGTTGCTGCTGGATTTGGCAAGGCCATTCCAGATCAAATATGCATATGTACTCAAGTTGAGCACGATATATCGCGGTGTACAGTTTGTAGAAGGCTGTAGGAGAACCGGATTCTCCAGAGATATTCTGCCAACAGGGAGAGAACGAAGGCCTCGCATGGCAGCACATTTATTGGAAGTAGAAAAAATCAGCATCTTATCAAAAAGAACACTAAGAGCCCTGATCTTATAAACCTTACATAACGACACCGTATTGACAGCGTATGGAATTGAAACGTTGGACGTTTTGCGAGATACAACAACAACAACAACAACAATAATAATAATAATAATAATAATAATAATAATAATAATAATAATAATAATAATAATAATAATAATAATAATAATAATAATAATAATAATAATAATATTTAAATAAAGTAATAATAATATTATAATAATATTATTAATAATAATAATACACTCATATCGTTCTGTCATGGCTGAAAAGATCTGGCCAAATTGAAGGAAATGCTAATGTCCGGGTGCCCATGAATCTCTATAAGCGAGTGTGTAATTGCGCAGTTTGGTGGATATGTACCGACATACATATTTTATAGGTAAATTCACCAGAGTGTTGGAGTTGAAAGCATATGTTCACAAGCAGTATAATTATTACGCGCCTGCACACCAAACGATTGTTTACGTAATGTAGAGTTTGGCTTAGGCATCACGTCAGCCCGCAAAAATTTGTAATACTAATTGTATTAGCAAGGCAATGTTTAAGCTAATTTTGATGATGGCACGTGCGCATTAGTTTCACCCGTTTGCAGAGCACTAAAAGATTATCTGGGGCAGAGAAAGCCACCTTCACATCTACCTTATCACCTATCATTTGCAAATTGTGAGAAATCCTATGTAGGTAGGGAATCACAGCCATGCGCTTTGAGCTACTAGCCACGCAGTTCACTGGTGCTTCTCATTCCTGTTTACTTGTCCTAAGTAACTTTTCCGCCACCGAGACCAGCACATGATCGGGGAAACCAGCGCTGATCAGACGGGAAGCCTGCTCATGAAAGCTGCTGATTAACGAGTCGCCACAAGATTTTCGGAGGGCATTTCTTAAACAATTATTAGCAATCCCTCTCTTTACGAGCTTTGAATGAGCCGACAAATACGGTAGAAGAGGTTTGCTTCCTCTGGGCTCATATTTACAGCAAAGGTGATCACTTGACATGTTTAATCTAAAAATCTTAACGAAGCATCCTGCGGAAGCTCATGCTTCCGAATAAGAGGTGCCATGCACTCACCGAGAAGACGTAATAATACGTTCGAAACGGCAGCTTCGAAGACCCGATCAGCGCAGTATGAAAGCGCAAGAAACTCTTCAACAAAACGAAACACCTTTACGGCAGCCGTTCTGTCGAGGTTGCTAGCCGAAAGTCGATCATGGTGAGCGAGAAAAATGTCACTTAAAACGAGTGCTATGCATGAACCGATGCACACTCCTCTTTTTTGAATAAAAGTGCCTTCATTCTATGATACAAACGTTGTATTTAAGTAAAAGCCGACGAGCTCAAGAAAGTCACTGACTGTTATGCCCACAGCATTCTGCAACACAACTGAATCGAAGTTGTCAATGCAGTCCTTAACGCACTGTAGTAGCGTGTTATGCGGTAAATAGTTAAATAATAGTAAAGATACTTGATTTCAACGGAGCAGGCACTTAAGTTGAAAATTTCAGTTGAAGTCAGTGCTCTTTCTGTTCTTGTCTCTTCTTCTGTAGTTACGTCGTAACTACTTGTAGTCTTGCGCTGTGCAAATATGTTGACTAGGTACCCTACTATGGGAGAGCATAAAGCCATTCTGGGGGCCTCACACCCGTGTTTACAGAAATTAATTCTTACGAGCAGTGAACATCAATTACAATGCAACAAAACATCGCGACGGAACATAACATGCAAAGAGACACCAAACATTGTTACAAAAATATCTCTACATATACACATTACATGGCAAACTAAGGACGCACAAATGAAACGTAAATACCTAAATGTCCGGTATTTACATAGTATTTACAAGATATTTGTTCAAATGTTCAACAAACATTAACCTACCAAAACCAGGCAGGCCTGAAAACAAGCTTTACATGTCTCTTGCAGACAAACACAAAGGGGCAAGACCAGTGTCGAAGGAATTCCTCTTCATCGAGAAAGAAGGGTTTCTCCGACAAAAGAGATAGTAGTTCTTTGTACAATATCCCCGAAATCGGGAATAGAGCGCAACCGCGACGACCTGCTGTAAACGCCTCACAACGGTTGCGCCAAAGGCAGTTGGCATCAGCAACAATGAGAAGGCAGGCGAAGCGGCCTCGAGAACAACGTCCAGAAGAAACAAAGCGGTTTACTCCCACGCCAGCAAATACAGCAGGCACGGCCCTCCGGAAAACACGAGCAACGACGTATTGTCTTAAAACATGCTGATTTGTTTCCCGTAGGGAGCAGGTCGGACATGTCGCTGACCGGACTATTCTCCACTTTTCGAGGCGGTCAAGGGTACGAAGAACACCCCAACCCAGCCACCACATGAAGTCCCGGAAGTGGCCAGGCAGAAATGATGCCGTCTGCGCACTCCAAGAGACAAGACTAGAGTGGGTTTGGCGAGCCGTAGGAACTAACGGGAGCAACAAAGCGGTTGTTGTGTACGCGATAGGATTGTCCAACACATCTTCATCAGGACAAGTCGACTGAATATGACGACAAAATGCGACAGCTGCTGCGTAAAACAAAGGAAGTGTTACTGATTGTGGGCCCCAATTAGGGTGCACATTAGGCATCAAATACCGAAGGTGAGTGCCCAGAAAATAAGCCAGAGTTTGCGCGGGAGATTCCTCTCCTTGTACGAGGCGCAAGAGGAAGCGCAGAGCCAGTAGCCGGCAGCGTATTGACACCGAAGGGAAAGCAAAGCCTTCCTGGGAACGCTGCTGTCCTAACGCCGCACGAGAAACCAACTCAGTGCCACCGTACCAAAAGAAGGATCACACAGCAGACTGCAATGATCTTACAATACGTAAAGATAGTTGCACCACGTGAGAAAGGTACCAAATGCGCCCGCAGAACACAGTCTGCGCAAGGTACTTCCGCTCGAGAACCGAAAAGTCGAAATCCCGTGCGCCCTCAACTTTTTGTTTTGCTTCGTCGAGAGCGTTTCACCAAACGGATATACATATGCCATAGTGGTTGTATAGAATACGCGCAATTGAGAGAGACGCAGCCGGTTGAAGAGGGGAAGCGGAGATGAGTCTGGGCATGGCCGGGCTGGAGCAGCGGCACGCGCACACTCTTTTACGGCCTGCGCATCTAAAGAAAATAAAATAGGGCAGATCTTTCACATCACGTTGCAGGTGAGGGTGGGCTCGCAGTGCCACGAAATAGTGGCGGTAAAGAACTAGAGACGAAGCGTAGCCCTCAGTCGATGCCTCGCTTCTAACTAGCAGCAGGTGTTTAAATTATCATCGAGGAGGAAACCCGCACACGTTAGTCATAAATTAAAATAAGATAGTTGTTTTTGATGAAATAACTTACTGAGACGGTGGTGACTTGATCTCCAATAAAATTTGCCTTGAACTTGAGGCCCATCAAAGAAAACTAGTTACATAGAGACGCACTTAGAGCACTATCAGCCCAGAAAGGTTGCGACGTTAAACTCGCTGAGCGTAGCCTCCTTGGTTTTAGCAAGGTTTAGCGAAGGTTGGGCCGCAGCGCCATGAACTAGCGGCGGTATAAGGTGGGAACTAGACACGTAGCGCAGGCCGTAAGAGTGTGCGCGCGTGCCGCTGCTCTAGTCCGGCCGTGGTCTGGAGTTTGGAGAGCCATTGAAGAAATGCCGCGATTATGAGAATTTAAGCGCTACACCTGAAATGGCTCCATACTGAAAGAATAAACGCAGGTTATGTGAAAGACTTTCTTCAGCTAAAAAACAGAGTTATGTCATCAGCAAAAACTGTAACTTTAACGACACTGCTGCCCAAAAGCACAAGACTTTGGACACGCGAATCTCCTTCTAGAGCACACAGAAAAGGCTCAAAACTGAGGACAAATGGAACAGGAGACAATGAACACACATGTTTAAGAGAATTTTATTTCTGAAAAAATCATACATACACAGAAGACATTTATGTGTTACATTATTCCTTCTCAAGACATTGCTAATATATGTTATTATACATTCAATTGCACAACAGGAACTGCTTGTACCTGCAAACAGAAATTCCAATGTGCATAAAGAGAACTATGCTCAGGGGTACCTACAATTCGTAAAAAGGAATAAAAAATAACATTTCAGAAGATGCGTATAAAAATTAATATACAAATTTTTATACAATACTAAACGCAGGTTCAGTGAAATCACAAACACTAGCCTACCTTCTCAGTATTGACGACAATGCATGGGCACTTTGTTCTTTCTGAGAAGAATAAATCGAGTGGACCACTGCAGGAGGAAAGCATCTTCCCCGTTCGTTCAAATATGTTAACATCAAGGCTATTAAGCGATGTAGCAGAGGAAATATGTCCCTCTGCGGGCATCCCCGCATGAATGTCAGTACCCTCCGCTTCCACAATACAAAAACACCAATACACATTATCAACTCCACAAAAATGTCTCCGTGCCGTGACTGCCAATGCATGCTGTCTTGAAACATGCTGGTCACCAAACGCCAGAAAGTACATGCCACGGGACATTCGTGAAGTACATGATTTAGAGTTTCCGTCCGGCCGCACTGCGGACATGAGGCCGAGGGCGCCACACCCCACGCCGCAAGGCGGTCGGCCGTGGCCAACGCCTGCCATTCTCTCAACTAAGTGAAGTCTCAGACTTCAGCCGGTAGGGTCGTTGTTTTCATGAACCGGCGTCGACTTTTGCGGCATTTCTTGCGCTGATCACTGTTTAAAGTTTTTACAGCAATACATTCACATATTTCAGTGGGTGACATATCCATTAGTTCACAGTCTGGTAATTTCTTTTGCAAAAAATGCAGAGATTTCACCACGTACGTATAGTAGGAGGCGGCCGCTAAGCTGCCGGTCCCGTCACGTCTGCTTATCCAAAGAAACGACAGGAAGTTCCCAACGGGTACTTTGTGAGCTCTCGTTCTCGGTATGTCGTATTCGAGATGAGTTCCCATGTGGTTCTCCAGGCCGACATGTGACGTATGAAGCGATGGTTGGTAGAGGCAGAGGAGGAAGAAGTCAGAATGGAATAAACATGGGGTATGAGCCAGGCCACGTCGCCCACTCATCCTAGCGTCACACACGAGTCGACAGGATGAAGACCTCCCAGCCACTTCATCAGTGTCTCATGATCAACGCAGTTCTACACAAGACGCCCTGACCATACATCGACTACGGAATCATCTCCTAGCCACACACAGCGACCAGCACCATGACAGAATCATCGACCGGCCTTCCCATCCTCAAGTACACCGGAGCAGCGGACGATGGACCTGTACAGGACTGGTTCGACCTGTTCGCGTTCCACGCTACCGCTGCATCTTGGTCGGAACGGGAAATGGTTACGAACTTCAGTGACTACGTCACCGGTGAGGCATTTAAGTTTTACCTCACCCACATATTCGACAACGATTAGTCTTGGCAAAAGATAAAACAAGAAATGATCATTTGGTTTAAAAAATATGATGACGACTACGAAGACTTGCTTGTAACCCACCATCCACAGACAACTGCACTCAGTCGTCAATTTTACAGGCAGTCATCAACCATTCGAACGCACAACAAGATTCGACCTCTGACAAAAGACGAAGTGGCACACGAGTTCAGTGGCAGACGACAACGCGTATTTTGGGAAAGACACAGCCATCGAGCGCGCCTCCCTTCTGCACGAAAGTCGGCATTTGCGAAGTCATCGCTTCAGCATATGACCCGAGACGTTGCCCAACCACCTTATGCCGTTCACTCTTCGTCTGGCATACGTGGTCCACTACCTGGGTTTTTATCACGCGGTTCTTCAAGCGCTCCTAACGCTCCCCACTTGCCTTATAAGGACGCCTTGCTCATGGTAGACCAGCTGACGCATAGAGAAAATACCGAACAACTCCATGTTTACTCGAAGAGTGAAAATCCTGGTCTTACATCACTTCGCTCTTTCATCGCTCACAACGCTCACCTCAAGCCTCACTCGCCCACTGCGGTTGGGATAGAGCTGCGGAACTCCGAATATACTCAGCCAAGCCTAGGGCCAACCGTCCTCATTCATGCATCAGAACAGCTAATCTCCCAAGGTGCGGATACAGAGAAACAGCCCCAAGTAAAATCTGACCAAACCAATCCTCTCGCAGTTACACCGTCTAGTTCCCAGCCACCTGAGAGCCCAAGCAACACAGGAGGCTCGGAAGGATCAACTTTTAAGCACTTCCCTGTGCCAGGAACGTCCACTAAGAATGTCATTGGAAGAGCCACAGCAGATTTTTCTGTCAATTCTGGCACACTATCTCCATTGCCTGACACGAACCGCGACACCCTAACAAGTATCGACTATTTACTGATCAAATCACTATGCAAAGAAAAGCAGACAAATGTTGCTGAAAGATGCCCATCTGACCAACTTTCGCAAAAAGACGAGCCATGTCAGCAAAGGCAACTCCACAAACTCCAGGAACTACAATGGACACACCAACAAGGACGACGACGCAAAGCAAGCGTCTTAAAACAAATTCAAGAAGCGAGGCATCTTCGCATAAGGAATCGGCGCCAGAAACGCATTTGGCGCAAAAGATCAAGACTGCGCCTAAGATTACAGCTCCGAAACCTCAGGAAACACCGAACAAGACAAGAAGTCACCAGTTCCACCACGCAAGGATTCAGACACCATCCCATTAGTTTACGACAACGAGCACGCACGCAGCAAAGACAGCGACGCCGAAGACCGATCTACTGCAACACTTTCAAACAGCGTCCACTCTTCGCAATAATTCCAGCTATTTCATCAGTCTCCACGTCCAAAGCATTCTTGTCTTATCCAGGACGCAACCATCAGCATCGCCCGCCAGATCTCTTATTGATATCACCGGACTGCTACACTCTCCCTTCTTCACGTGTTGTCTTTTTCGTCGCTAAGCCTTGGCTTAGCGACGAAGAAGACAACACGTGAATTTTAAAATTTGTGAGACTACCTCTTTGTTTTGACATTGGTGACTTCTAAGTCACTCCTTGTTTACTTTTTCTTTCACACGACACACGACACATAACTTCGAAGCCGGGGATGCTAAAACCTCCCATTTTTGTTGGTGGGTAGACTAGTGCTCTGGTGACGTTTTCCGCATGGCCATCCAAAAAGAAGGAGCCACATGCGGTTGCTACTCTTAGCAAAACTCGTTGAGGTGGCCATGCAATTTTCGCTACATAGAAAAGGTATACTTCTATGCTTGTCTTGATGAGATACGCACGTTCAGTAAAAGGTAAATGAAAAGTCCTCGCAATCTCAATACATTTATCCACTTCATGCCTAATTTCATTCCAGGTGGTACGGGCAATTTCACCGGACGCAAGAAAGGGCCCCCCCCCCCAGAACATTTACTCCGTGTACCCAGTGGACTTTATCGGGAAACTGTTCAGCGAAGCTACCAAAGTGCATTGCTTTACTCTTATCTGGATTGAGTTGTGCTCCCGAGATGCTGCTGTAGGTGTGAAAGAGTTCCAATAAATACATGTAGCTATCCATATTCCCGAGAAAAAGTGAAATATCGTCGGCATAGGCTGCCACTTTCACTTCACTCAGGCCAGTAAGGGGGAATCCGCGTATTGAACTACATCTCTCTCTTGATTTGTTTTAGCAGAGGTTCGATACTGAGTACAAAAAGAAGCGCCGAGAGAGGGCAACCTTGTCATGTACCGCGACTCACAGCGATGGGTTTAGTTGTGTGGCCATTCTCTACTAAGCAAGCTTCCAGGTTAGTATAAAGCAGACTAAAAACGTCGACAACATGAGTAGGAAAACCAAAGCATTCCAACACGACGAAAAGATAATTGTGCTCAACCCTGTCAAACGCTTTTTCTTGGTTGAGGGAGACAAGAAGACCTGACACTTGTGTTCTAGTAGCAAACGTGCACAGATCACGTGTCAAAGCAAGTGAAGAAAAAATTGTACGACCTGGAACACAAGTTTGCACATTACTGATTATTTCAGGTAGGACAGATGATATGCGATGCGCTAAAATAGCAGTCAATATCCTATAGTCAGAGTTCAGTAAAGATATTGGTCTCCATGCCTTTGGCTTTGACGCTTCATCACCACTTTTTAGCAGAAGGATGACTCTGCTCTCACGAAATGTTTCAGGTCGAATCCCATCAGCGAGAATCCGGTTAAGCGTCAACAAAAGGTGGACATGTATTTCCCCAAAAAAAATGTCTTATAAAAATTGGGGGTAGGCCATCAGGACCTGCTGCTGCGGAAGCGTTCATTTGTTTGGGCACAAGATGTAGTTCCGCCAACGTTATCGGACTACATAATTTATCACGGCACTCTTCTGGTATACAAGGGATACCCGAGCAGGACTGGCGTATAGCTATGCTATGGCCCACTATACTTGTGTCCTCTGTCGCGAACAGGGTAATGAACGACGTATGTAACTGCGCGGTAGTAAACACGGACGACAAGAAGATACAAGGACAAGCGCAGTTACATACGTCGATCATGAATCACCAACTCGCCCAATCGTCCACCTTGATTAGGGTAATGAAGTGTGTTTTGGAAACGGTCACTATATCCTCTGCTCAATCAGACTGTGCGCCACTGGGGACTTCAGCATACGGAACCGTTGGTCGTTCTTCAAGAGAGCCGTAGCGGACACTTCAGAGAACAGCAGGATCTGCAACGATCTTTCCATTTACAAATGACAGCGCCGCTGTACGGGAGCCAAGGCGGAGCAGGAGTTCATATCGCGCCTGCAACTTATACACATAATCTTGCATAGCAAACGTTAGTGTTTCGCCCCTCCGAACTGTGCGCGCTTTTCGAAGTGTGCCGTTAATTTCAGTCGTCAATGGCTTTTTCCTATCTCTGGCTGCTTTAATTAGTTCAGTGCGAAAGCTGTCCTTCAAAAGTATCCCAGTCACATGGTGCTGCGGTGCGCTTGCACAATCCTTCCAGTGTTAAGCGCAAAGAGGCTACACACTCTCGCTCATGTACAAATGTTGTGTTCCTTTTTCAATGGTTCCTAAACAGGGCAGGCTGATCGAAACGCATTCTTACTGACACTAAGAAGTGGTCTGAAATAAGCGGTATCTCTGCGGAGTAATTCAAGACTTCGCAACTACTGACATGCGTAGCTAATACTTCAGGGAAGTAGAAACGGCCTAGGCTGCTCATAATTGTGCCTCGTTGCCATGTCGCACCAAACACGACCCCGTGGATACTGAGCCACGCATCCCTTAGCTTGAAATTGCGAATAAGCTGCTCCAGTGCGTGGGCCCCGCTATATGGCCTGCCCTGGTGACGTCCGCTTACATCCCTGTACGGATCTTCCACACAATTAAAATCCGCAACAAAAATGATGGGGTAATTGTCGAACAAAAAAATCGAGTGAGTCAAAGAAATCAGAGGTGGTCGCACGTTGGGTTTGGAGCGTAAATAACGAGTGCCCTTACACGCACGCCATGAAGGATGAAGTCCACAGCAAGAGTTCGACTGTAAAAACCGTAGTGACAATGGGCACTCCGGCGAAACACACGTGTAATAAATACGACTCCAACACCACACATAAACGAGTATGTTAAAGAAAAGAAGGCATCCACACCAAAACAAGAACAAAAGGATTGAACATTAGAGGGTGAGCGGAAATTAGTTTCTTGAAGAAAAAGAATGTGTGCATGACATGCTCTGGCTATTGTGATAACTTCCCGCTGCTTCTCTAGGTTTCTAAAGCCTCGAATATTTAGGAAAATAAAATGAACCGTCGCCATTGTTTATCGAGCATGCGCTGATGTAAAAACAAATGGAAAAGGTGGGGCAAGCACTCAAGGAGCTATCGTGACTATGGGGAGTTTCGCTCTGACTGCGTCAGGGCATGGGGGAGTTTGTGCGGCTTACTCACCCCAATTTCAGAACTTTCCGAGTCAGTGGTGCAGGAGTGTACGCGTTTCGCCGCCTGGCGATCAATGTCCATGGGGCTGCAAGCAGGGTTCACTCCAGCGATGGGGCCAGTGAACGTGTGGAGCGGGGTTGGTCAGATTCATGGTGCGGGCCGGAACGCAGAGCTTACTCATTCGGGCGCTTGTCAGTTGTATAGGGTCGTGTCTGGAAAACTGGTCTTCAGGACATTCTGTAGCTCACGTAACACTACCAATTGATGAACGTGGTGTATTCGAGCCCTCGGCAGAGCCCCCGGAGTCCGCGCTGGAGCGTGTGTGACCCCTACCGGGAAACGAGGCCGGAACAGCGGGCTCCGATGCGTCGCGGTCATGCGCTGTTTCCGACGAGGTGTCGTCGATTTCATTGCTTGTGTGGAAAGCTGAAGACGCCTTCTAAGCTGTATAGGAAGCAGGTTTAGCAACTTTTCTTCATCGTCTGCTTGGTAACTAACATGTGAGGTCACCCTTTCGCTGTCACATTCCCGCGCAGGTAGTTGTTCTTCTTCAGGGGTCTATCACGCGATACATGACTGGGTTTTAACTGGATCACCAGCTGCTGCTGCCGCAAAAGATCATGGTCTTACGCAGTCAACTGTGGCATGATTCCCTGCGCACCTCCGGCAAAACTTCATACACCCCTCCGTGGTGTGGCCAAAAACGCTGCAGCGTGAGCACCAGGGGGTGGCGCAGTCTTTTCCAACGTGTCCTGCTAAGCGGCACCGAGAGCACACCTTTTTAACGCCTCGGTAATCGCACATCACCGTGTGCCCTAGGACGGACAAGAAATTCGCTATTGGCTTCTTCATTTCTACACTAGCCACCCGGATGCCTGTACCCACTCCTGGGCGCCCCTTGAATGCTGGCTCGTGTACTTGCTGCACGTTTCCGTAGACCGAGAGAGAAGAGGCAAGCGCTGCATCTTCGACCCACAGTGGAACTAGAAAAATAGATACGCGAACATTTTCGGGTCCTATGGTGACTAGGGCTACTGACTCGCCGTTGAGCCGGACGGCACCTCGACTTTTCAATTTCATTGCTGCAGTCTCGCTTGAGGCGGCAGCACTGAACTTTACACCTCCCATATGTTTGTAGGACTTGATTCTGGCAGGCCCAGTTACAGCTTCAAGAGCATCGATGACATCGTCGACAGTACTGCCTTCTAGAGCACTAAGGACGAAACAGTGGGCTTTCGGCGGAGGCGTGACATAGGTCACCGACGGCATGGTTGAGCCCGGGCTCCCACTGCGAAACGCTGTGGTGCCCGGGTGACGAAGTGGGAGCACTCCTGACTGATTCCGATGGGGGCTATATCCAGAATCTTCTTTGATGACAATGACCACCTTGTTTAAGAGAACTTTGTTTCCGTATATAACATACACAGCTTATGTGCACACATAAAAATGGACAATGCTGAACAATATGTATGTACAATGCAAGCTGTTATATACAGCGAAAAGAACTCATTGCATATGCAGTGACGTACAATGCAAAATTGTAAAACAGAGACAGGACACTCATGACATCTAGATGATTAAACTTAAATAAATAGTAAGGCTTTGCGAACAAACAAGGGGGGGGGGTCATTCACAGTGTAGGGTGATGCTCAGAATTCACCTGTGGAGACAGTTTGCTCTCACGCTCAAGAACAATATTTCACAAATAGGACATGTTTCTAAAGAAGAAAAGGGTTGTAACGGCAATGAGTCATTGCTAATGAAGCCAAACACATAGGTGCAACATGCACTCGCTCTGATATACACAACCATACAAGGTGTTGTGCTATTTTGCCTGAACTTATCAAAAACAATAAAAGTCTTTGAGAATATAGCGAATTTCGTTGATGGTATTATGTACCAGAAGACTTCGTTGGTTTGTTTCTTTGCCTTATCGCCTCATTCCAAGTTCTGGTAAATTATAACCATGCGCTTCAACCACATTGTTAAAGAGCTAGTTCAGCAAGATTTTCGGTGATCAAGGCGGTGGCGTCATCGTTCCTGGTTGGGAGCTAAAAATCAGTGTCGCCCACTCTACGTGGGAGTTCTCTGCTCCACAAAACCTTCCTTTCATTCCTAACCCCACTCCTTCTTCCTGGAAGTCTGCATTGGTCAGCATACACCGGCAGCAACAGCAGTAGCTGGTCCAGCGGGCTTGCAGAGTCGCGCAGGGCAATGGAGCCCTGTACTGAGGGCCCCATTCAAAGGTATGTTTATTCTCTTTCTCTCTCTCTCTCTCTCTCTGTGAGCGAAAATAACCGTGTTAACAAAGTGAATAATGTAGAGAGGCTTGCCGGGAGAACACTTATCCTCCACCATAATATAAAGACGTGAGTGGTTTGTTTGACAGCATACCCTCCTCGCTTCTGCTTCACTGGCCTATGATTCCGGGTTCGCTTAACGACGAGTGAGTTCTCTTCGCATTGGTCTGCTGCGTTTCGAGTCCACTGCGCTGCTCCTTTGGCTTCTGGAGTGTTCATGATGTGTAGTGGTAATGAAGAGTGTTCACTGAGTGAGTCGCAGTAAAGAGAAAGAAAGCACGCCAAACGCCAGTGCTGTATGGAAGTGCGCCCTCTAGCAGTCACTTAGCTGACTAGAGCAAGCGGGGCCGAGTGCTGCGTGACTCTCCAAACAAAGTGCATCTGTGCAGCCTTAATTTTTTTCTCTTCGCTTTTTGTTCTTTCTTTCTCTCTTTATTTATTTTTATTTTATTTTGCTTTTTTCTGCACCATTTATGTTTGTTTATCTCCTTCCCCGCATTTCTTTCTCTTTCTTACTCTTCCTATTTTTGTTCTATGTCTTACTGTCTGTTTCGTAATTGGTGCGTATTTAAACCAGCCTCTCCTTTGGCAGTTCCCGTGTTTCAAATGCTACTAATATTCAAAGCTTCCGCTACACAATACAAAATTTAGCTAATGACGCTGCTCTCACTTTTAGAGGCCTTTATGTTAAGGGTCAACCGCTAGCTCAACCAGCCATCTAATTCACGTTCTACATGCACAAATTGTGTTCACGTGTATGCGTGGACGCCACTCATGCTTCTTGCTCATGCTCATTGCTTGTTCCTGCCACCTCTAGTATTGAAAGATATTTGCCTCACAGAATGCTGTGTGTACATAGCTCGCTGTTTGTGAGATGAACAGTATGAAAAGAGTAGCCTAGACGGTTATTGCAGCACGCTGAGGAGCGAGAAGTCGCTGGTTCGAACACCTGGAGGGTGCCTTAGAATTTTCATCTTCTGCTTTATTTTATTAAGTGGGTACTACACGCGCGCACACGCAATATATATATTGTCACGGGGTCGTGACGTGGCCGAAGACAGGAGACTTCTTGTTGGAATATAACTGTTTATTTTGGCGAACCTGTGCCCGGTAAACAGAAAGTCCAATTACAGCAGCAGTCTCGCACAGATAGCAGTCTCAGACTGATAGCGGCGAACGGAGCGTCGGCCTTCGATCAACAACTGACAAGCGGTGAAGCGCTTCGGCATTTATACTCCCGCCGTCGAATGTTCTAGCGCTATCGCTGGCGGCGGCGTACGTTCCAGAACAATCTGTACCATTCGCACAGTGGGCGTGATCTTATCGAAATGATCTACTACAGTCCGGAACCATCTAGAAAACTGCAGGCGCGGTTTGCGCTGAGAATTGTGTGGTGTTTTTGGACGATAACAAAAACTTGGGAAATGGAACGTGGCATTGCCCCCCTCTGAAAAAGGCATCGTCTCGATGCTTTAACTAAAGATGAAGGTACAATAATAATGCAAGAAAGTACAATGAATAAATTACGATACAACAATAATACAAAAAAACACTGTTTCAGTTTGTTAACGCGCACGAAACGGCTTGAGGCGTGCGACATGGACGACTTCAGGTCGCGATCGGCGTCGTTGAGAGTTCGTGATGCCGTCGGGGACAACCTCGTAATCAAGTGGGCCGAGACGTCGAACCACCCTGTACGGTCCGAAGTACCGTCGCAGAAGCTTTTCACTTAGTCCACGTCGGCGTATCGGCGTCCACACCCAAACACGTTCACCGGGCTGGTATTCCACGTAGCGTCGTCGAAGGTTGTAACGGTGGCTGTCGGTCGTCTGTTGATTCTTGATACGGAGCCGCGCAAGTTGTCGGGCTTCTTCGGCGCGATGAAGGTACTCGCTCACATCGAGGTTTTCTTCGTCGGTGACGTTGGGTAACATGGCATCGAGCGTCGTTGCCGGGCTCCTTCCGTAGACCAATTTGTATGGAGATATCTGCGTCGTCTCCTGCACCACCGTGTTGTATGCGAAGGTCACATACGGAAGAATGGCATCCCACGTCTTGTGTTCGACATCGACGTACATTGACAGCATGACGGCGATCGTCTTGTTAAGCCGCTCGGTGAGGCCGTTGGTCTGTGGGTGGTACGCTGTCGTCTGGCGGTGGTTTGTTTGGCTGTATGCCAAGATCGCTTGAGTTAAGTCGGCAGTGAATGCCGTTCCTCTGTCAGTGATAAGGACCTCCGGGGCGCCGTGACGTAGGACGATATTTTCGACGAAGAACTTAGCTACCTCGGATGCACTGCCTTTTGGCAGGGCTTTTGTCTCGGCGTAGCGGGTGAGGTAGTCGGTAGCTACCACGATCCACTTGTTTCCGAAAGCCGACGTCGGGAACGGCCCCAGTAGGTCCATACCAATCTGCTGGAAAGGTCGGCAAGGTGGATCAATTGGCTGCAGAAGTCCCGCTGGCCTTGTCGGCGGTGTCTTACGTCGCTGACAGTCCCGGCATGTTCTCACATAACGAGTGACGTCGGTGGTAAGACGCGGCCAGTAGTACCTTTCTTGTATCCTCGCGAGCGTGCGAGAAACACCGAGGTGCCCTGCCGTCGGATCGTCGTGCAGGGCCTGCAGGAGTTCTGGTCGCAGAGCCGAAGGCACCACAAGGAGATACTTAGCCCGAAGCGGTGAAAAGTTTTTCTTTTGTAGAAGACCGTTTCGTAGAAAAAACGACGCAAGTGCGCGCTTGAATACTTTCGGGACTTCGGCGGTCCTGCCTTCGAGGTATTCTATCAGGGCCTTAAGTTCCGGGTCGGCCCACTGTCGTTCAGCGAAGTCGTCGGTAGTTATCGTTCCCAAGAAGTAGTCGTCATCCGGGTCGTCGGGTAGCGGTTGGTCGACAGGCGCACGAGAGAGACAGTCAGCGTCGGAGTGTTTTTTGCCGGACTTGTAAATGACACTAATGTCATATTCTTGAAGTCTCAGGCTCCATCGTGCGAGGCGACCTGAAGGGTCCTTCAAAGTGGCTAGCCAACACAAGGCGTGGTGGTCGCTCACAACTTTGAAGGGCCTGCCGTAGAGGTATGGGCGAAATTTCGACGTAGCCCAGATGATGGCGAGGCACTCCTTTTCTGTTGTGGAATAATTTGCTTCTGCTTTGGATAGCGATCGGCTGGCGTAACTAATAACCCTTTCAAGTCCGTCAGCCCTCTGCACAAGAACGGCGCCAAGACCTACGCTGCTTGCATCAGTATGTATTTCTGCCTCGGCGAATTCGTCGAAATGGGCAAGTAACGGAGGCGTCTGGAGGCGATGTTTAAGCTCCTGGAAAGCATGTTCCTGTGGCGTTTCCCACTTGAACTCCACGTCGGCCTTGGTAAGGTTAGTGAGAGGATCGGCGATGCGGGCGAAGTTTTTCACGAACCGCCTATAATAGGCGCACAGGCCCAGAAATCGGCGCACGGCTTTCTTGTTAGTGGGCGGCGAGAATTCGGCGATGGCGGCTGTTTTCCGTGGATCAGGACGAACTCCAGACTTGCTGATAACGTGCCCCAGAAACAAGAGCTCTTCATACGCAAATCTATACTTTTCTGGCTTAAGTGTGAGTCCGGAAGTCTTGATGGCTTGAAAACAGCTTCAAGGCGCCGAAGATGCTCGTCGAAACTCGAGGAAAACACGACGACGTCGTCCAAGTACACAAGGCAAGTCTGCCACTTCAACCCTGCCAGTACTGTATCCATTACGCGTTGAAAAGTTGCAGGCGCAGAGCAAAGGCCGAAAGGCATCACCTTAAACTCGAAGAGGCCGTCCGGTGTTATAAACGCCGTCTTCTTTCGGTCTCTTTCGTCGACTTCGATTTGCCAATAGCCAGTCTTGAGGTCCATTGACGAAAAGTACTTGGCGTTATGGAGCCGATCAAGTGCGTCGTCTATTCGTGGGAGAGGATACACGTCCTTTCTTGTGATTTTGTTCAGGCGGCGATAATCGACGCAGAAACGTAGGGTCCCATCCTTTTTCTTCACTAACACCACGGGAGATGCCCATGGGCTCTTGGACGGCTGGATAATGTCATCCCGCAGCATTTCATCAACTTGTCTCTTGATGGCCTCACGTTCTCGCGTCGAAACCCTGTACGGACTCTGACGGAGTGGTCTGGCATTTTCTTCGGTTATGATGCGATGTTTCGTGATTGGGGTCTGCCGAATTTTCGATGACGACGAAAAGCAATCTTCGTATTGCAGGAGCAGGGCCTTGAGCTGTTCTTGCTTATCGTTCGGAAGTCTGGGATTGACGTCGAAAGCTATGGGAGGTGCTTGGTTCCTCTGAGCAGGTTCCGCAGAATCGGCAAAGGTGAAAGCACTGGTGGCTTCGACAATTTCTTCGATGTATGCGACCGTTGTTCCTTTGTTCACATGTTTGTACTCATTGCTGAAATTTGTGAGCATAACCGTTGCTTTGCCTCTCCGCAACTCTGCAATTTCTCTTGCGACGCAAATATTTCGGGTGACCAACAGATGCTGACTGCCTTCAACGACGCCTTCGAAGTGAGGTGATTCAGGACCGCCGACTGAAATAATGACGCTTGAGCGAGGCGGAATGGTGACTTGTTCTTCCAGCACATTCAAGGCTTGGTGTCCAGACGGCGTGCGCGGCGGTAGTGCTTCTTCTGTGGATAACGTTATCGACTTTGTTTTTAGGTTGATGACAGCACCATGGAGGCATAAGAAGTCCATGCCAAGGATGACATCTCTCGAGCAACTCTGTAGGACTACGAAGTCTGTAGGATAAATACGGCCGTTAATGGTGACTCTCGCTGTGCAGATTCCTGCAGGCGTTACGAGATGACCTCCGGCTGTGCGGATTTCAGGGCCTTTCCAAGCTGTCCTAACTTTCTTTAACTTCACGGCGAACGACCCACTGATGACAGAATAGTCGGCTCCAGTATCGACGAGAGTGGTCACACTGTGGCCGTCGATAAGAGCGTCGAGGTCACTAGTTCGCCGTCTCGCATTACAGTTAGGGCGTGGTGTCGGGTCACGGCTGCATCGGCTTTTTCCGCTGCTTTCATGTTGCGTCGTCAGGCCACCTTCGGTAAGTGAGCTTTCGCCGTCAGGGTTTTGCCTGGTTGGCGTTGTGTTCGGAAAGCTCTGTCGCGGCGTCGTCGTCGTCGGAGGATCTTCGGTAGTTCGTCGCACAGCAACCGCACCTCCACCGGTTACTGCCCTTAGTTTCCCGGATACGGGCTAGGAGACCGGCCCCGCGTTGGGCCGGAGTACTGTCGGTGGTGCGGTGACGTGCGGCGGCTGGGCGACGGCGAACGCGAAGAGCTTCGTGGTGTCCACCGAGCTCCTGTCAGGTAGTCGGCGATGTCACGTGGTCGTTCTCCTGGCTGTGGGCGCGGTGCTTTGACGGCGAATCCACGCAATCCCATCTGTCGGTTCTGGCAACGGCGGTATATGTGTCCGGCCTCGCCGCAGTGGTAGCAGAGCGGGCGATGGTCAGGGGTGCGCCAGACGTCAGTCTTCCTCGGTGCACTACGCTGGGCCGCTGGTGAACGGTATGAAGTCTGTGGGGGTGGTGGCGGCGGTGGCGTCTGTCGACGGTAGTGCGATGGGGCGGCGTTTTGGCGTGGACGGGGAGAAGCGTTGTGGCGCAGTGCAGCGGCGTAGCTCATAGCTTCCGGCTCGGGCAGCGGTGCGTGGGGAATTTGAAGCGATTGCCGAACTTCTTCTTGCACAATGTCGGCGATCGAATCCACTTGAGGCTGCGCCGAAGGCAACAGCTTGCGCAGCTCTTCCCGCACGATCGCTCGGATCGTTTCGCGTAGGTCTCCGGAGTTACTGGCTTGAGCAGCAGCGCAGTCTGCAGTCAGGCGACGATTATACTGTCTGGTGCGCATGTCCAGGGTCTTTTCAATAGTGGTCGCTTGGGCTACAAATTCTTGAACGGTTTTCGGTGGGTTTCTCATGAGCCCCGCGAAGAGCTCCTGTTTGACCCCTCGCATGAGGAAACGAACTTTTTTCTCCTCAGGCATGTCTGGGTCAGCGTGACGGAATAGTCGGGTCATTTCTTCTGCGAAAATGGCGACATTTTCATTTGGTAGCTGAACCCGTGTCTCTAATAAAGCAGCGGCCCTCTCTTTTCGAGCGACGCTCGCGAACGTTTGCAGGAATGCGCCGCAGAAAACATCCCACGTTCGGAGCGTGGACTCCCGATTTTCGAGCCAGGTCCTTGCGGTGTCTTCTAAATAGAAGAACACACGACGCAGCTTTTCGTCATGGTCTCAGTGGTTGAGGGCGGCCACACGGTCGTATGTCTCTAGCCAGGACTCCGGGTCTTCGAACGATGACCCATGGAAAATTGGTGGTTCCCTGGGCTGATGCATGACCATCGTGGGCTGGGACGCTGCGGTTGTCATTGTCGCTGCAGTCGCGGTCATGGCCTTGGTCTTCCGCGGCTTGTCGTGTAGAAGCCCGTACTCCGGTGGTAGCCCTTGCTGTCGGCGGCTTGTTCGCTGCTCCTGGTTGGCGTCGGTGTCTTCTCCGCGACGTGGGCTGGGTTCACGGCTTGACGGGGGCGTCCGGTACATGAACGAAGCAGCACCTCCACCAAATGTCACGGGGTCGTGACGTGGCCGAAGACAGGAGACTTCTTGTTGGAATTTAACTGTTTATTTGGGCGAACCTGTGCCCGGTAAACAGAAAGTCCAATTACAGCAGCAGTCTCGCACAGATAGCAGTCTCAGACTTATAGCGGCGAACGGAGCGTCGGCCTTCGATCAACAACTGACAAGCGGCGAAGCGCTTCGGCATTTATACTCCCGCTGTCGAATGTTCTAGCGCTATCGCTGGCGGCGGCGTACGTTCTAGAACAATCTGTACCATTCGCACAGTGGGCGTGATCTTATCGAAATGATCTACTACAGTCCGGAACCCTCTAGAAAACTGCAGGCGCGGTTTGCGCTGAGAATTGTGTGTTGTTTTGGGACGATAACAAAAACTTGGGAAATGGAACGTGGCAATATATATATATATATATATATATATATATATATATATATATATAATGTTAGTTATACATATTCATATATATATTGCGACAAGTTGCTTCTGCACTGACAGGCCGGTTCCTGCTTTTGTATATTCCGCCACACAACAGGTAAGCAAAGCACGCACTGCAACGCTAAACAGCGCGTGTCACCATACCACGTGTGTGAAAGACTGGTGGCCTCATAGAACGACCGGCACGAGAACAGAGGTATGAAGAGGACGTCGACGAAGTTCGGATGAATGAGGATAGGACATGTTCTCAAGAAGTGGTGTAGCTTGAGTTAACGGGCACAGGTTCGCCCTAAATAAAAAGTTGCTTTAACGGAATGCAGTATAAATATATATATATATAAATAAATATATATATATATATATATATATATATATATATATATATATATATATATATATATATATATATATATATATATATATATATATATATATATATATATATATATATATTTTATTTACAGATACTGCAATCACCTTTGGTGATTTTAGCAGGGTGGTACATGAAGTTAGTCATGAACAAATGGCAAGTACATTGTCATATAATATATACAGGTTATACAATGTCTATAGGGCAAATACAAACTTCAACTGGCAATATCATACAATAAAAAATAGAAGACTACAATTATACAAGCATGTACAGTGGTATGTAATACGATTCAACAATTCAACTGGTTAGTGCACTTTCTAATTTCGAGGAAAACAATGCCAATGAGGGTGCTGAAACAATTGCATTAGTTAGTTTGTTCCACTCGACTATGGTGCGAGGAAAAAATGAATACTTAAAGCAATTATTGTGTGTGGGAAAGGGGGTTATGGTGAGGTCATGTCTCTGCCTGGTAGAGTAGCCAGAAGAAAAAGAAAAAATATCGGCTATGTCTACTTGATATTGGCCGTTAATTAGTTGGTACAGAAACTTAAGCCTTAAGTTACGGTATCTTAATGATAAAGGTGAAAGTTGAGCTCTGCTTAATAGGTCAGTAACGGAAGTCCTCGAAAAATTATTGTAGACAAAACGAACTGCTCTTTTTTGCACTTTTTCTAATTTGTTAATGTTAGTCTCAGTAAAAGGATCTCATATAATAGCGGCGTAATCTAATATTGGTAAAACAATTGATTTATACGCTAAAAGGCGGACAGAAGGAGTGGATAGTTTGAGAGCACGACATAGAAAAAACAGTTTGTAAGTTGCAATTGCCGTTACATGTGTAATGTGTTTGTTCCAGCAGAGATCATTCGATATGAAAAGCCCCAAGTACTTATAATTAGTGACTTCAGTCAAAAAGGTGTTGTTAGCATTGTATCTGAAATGCAAAGGTTTTCTCTTGTGTGTAATTCGCATAAAAACAGATTTATCAAAGTTAATGACCATCTGCCATTCCTCGCACCAGGAGGCTACTTTTTGAAATGCCTGATTTAACAGAAGTTGGTCGGATGTGCTATGAACCTCAGAGTACAAAGCACAGTCATCTGCGTAAAGTTTCACTTTAACAGGAATTTGTTCTACAATATCATTAATGAACAAAAGAAACAGTAGAGGCCCTAGAACTGAGCCCTGGGGAACGCCAGAACCAACCATTACACATTTTGAGTTGCAACCGCGAAAAGGAACAAATTGTTGTCGTTTAGTTAGGTAGAAAGAGAGCCAGCCCATTAACTTTTTGTTTTTAGGTATTTTCTCTAATTTAAAAAGTAATTTTTTGTGGGAAACCTTATCGAAGGCTTTGGCGAAATCCATAAAAATTGCATCTAATTGTTTTCCGTGGTTAATACTTTTCGCAAAGTCATGTACGGTTTCAACTAGTTGAGTGCAGGTTGAAAAACCTTTTCTAAATCCATGCTGATGTCTAGTTAAGAAATTGTGTTTGTTGAGAAACTCTACGATATGATTGTGCATTATATGTTCTAATATTTTGCAACATGTTGAGGTTAATGAAATTGGTCTATAGTTACCGACCTAGTTTTTGTTTCCCTTTTTGTGTAATGGTTTAATTCGGGCAGTTACCCAATCATGCGGTAGTTCCCCATCGAGTAATGATTTACAGAACAGTACGTACAAATACTTTGATGTCCATTCTGCATACCTTTTTAAAAAGTCATTGGGTATGCAATCAGGACCAGGTGATTTTTTCGTGTCTAGTTTCAGTAACATGTTTAAGATACCCCTTTCCGAGATAACAACATCAGACATGGGAGGTAAGGAGACATCAAAAGTTGGCAAGGTACCATTGTCTTCAGTGTAAACCGATCTGAAGTGTTTATTAAAAAGGTTCGCGATTGATTCATGATCACTTATCTCTCTGCCATCGTCATCAAATATTTCGCATTCATTTGACTTAGGAGAAATTGTTCTCCAAAACTTCTCTGGCGATGAAGTAATGAAGCTAGGTAAGGACTCACCAAAGTAATGTTTTTTATCTGAAATAACCTTAAGTTTAATTTGAGATGTCAATTCTGCAATTCTTTCTTGACAACTGAAATCAGCACAACAAGTTTTACTTTTCTTTTTTAATCGCTTTACCCTCCTTCTCAATTTCAATGTCTCCTTAGTTATCCTCGGGTTCTTGGTTCTGGGCTTTTTACACGTGGTTGGGACATAACGCTCAATGCTTTTGCTTACAATGCCCGTAAACTTAATCCAAAGATCATTTACACTATCATCACTATCGGCAAAATCATCAAAATGAAAAGAAAGGATATCGAGTATCGACTCATCATCGGCTTTACGAAAGTTATAAAAAGTAGTCACCTTGGGTTTTTCACAGACACAAAGATTTGACACGGTTAGCACTACAGCAAGGTGATCGGAAATACCGGGAACAATGTCACAAACGCAATCATGTGTTATATTTCCAGAAACAAAGACAAGGTCTAGAATTGATTTCGAGCTGCCTTGAATCCTTGTGTAACTTTCAATCCTTGTATATATATATATATATATATATATATATATATATATATATATATATATATATATATATATCTTATGGCGATGTTCAAGCACTCGTGGGTATAATAAAACTTCTTTATTAGAAGGGTGAACCTGCGCCCACTACATCAAGTGACTATGGTCGTTGAACTACGTGTCAGTCTAACACGGAAGATGTCCTTCAGCGGCCTTTTTCTTCTTTTCCCCTGAGAAGTCCCGAGCGCGTGGCGCACATCAGCCGCGTCCAGCTTGGCGCTCGTGCCATTATCGTCGTCGTCTCTGCGCAACACAAGACGGCGCGCATGTGTGTCCCTGTGCGCGCGTTGATGGGCGCGTTGTTTGAATGAAGGCAAGATGTTGCGGCAATATATATCCGGAACATGAGCGTGATGGCGACAGCAACCACACAAATCGGCCCCGAGAGCGTCCATATAGTTGCTATCGCAATAAAAGCTGAAGTCGTAAACGCAGCAAAAGCACGCTTTCCTGCATGCTTTAGGCAGAGAGAGAGAGAACTTTTTTTTTTGCACACAAACCGAAGCATTCCAAATGGTTGGGCCCCAATTCCAAGGCTCCGCTGGCCCTTGCCATCTTCTCTGCCCGTTGGAACAGCCAAAGCTCTTCATCGTTGGCCGAGCTGCACAGCAGTGCCTTCCATTGTTCATCTGTGGTGTTCATGTCGTAGTGTTCTTCAGTGTGAAGTGTACACTCCCACGTGATGTGAAACAGAGTTGGTGTCGCCCTAACCACACAAATATTTCTCTGTATGCTGTGGGGTAGAAAAGATGTGGCCTGTTTAAGTTCACGTATGTGTTTTTCTGGAGTCTCTCTAATGCCGCCGATTCTATTGCTGTGAGCTTTTAATGTGGTTCTGGATACAGTTTTCTATTATCCCTTTAATACTAAAAAATTACAGCAAAAGTAGGTTCTAGGGGCGTTGGATCCTCTATTGCAGTGTGCAAGGAAGCTCGGTGATTTGTGAAGCCTCGAGCCGCCTCATTTGCAAACTGAGTCCCGGTGACGTCCTCGTGCCCTGGCACCCAGATAATGGTTTGAGTGTATTCAATAGGAAATTCCTTATTGCCTTTGGTTAGAATTTTGAATGATTTCGCACATATTCTACCCTTTTCGTAGTTTCTTCATGTAGCCTTCGAGTCCATGATTATTGTCAGCAGGGCTTTTCACCTCTGCCCTCCTTGATCGCCAGTGCGATCGCTATCTCCTTTGCTTCTGTGATGGAGGCTTTGGCTATGCAGGCAAAAATTGTGATGTTTCTTTTTCGGGGTGTGACAACGGCCACCATGTTCTTGGCGTTTGCTTTATCGGCGATATGGGGGTTCTTCAATTTATTTAGGAGGTAGTGAATGTCAGTTATTATTAGTTAGTATTATGTATACGAAGAAGTAATAGATCTACGACGTAACCTCAGCGTCCACGGAAATTATTAGTGTAGCTAGTTGGGCAAGTTGGCACTGCAACATGGTGCTGCAACATGTACGTCTACACCAGTATCGTGTGTGAGGTGGCCGCTATTTGAAAATACGATGCAAATGCAGCTAGTTGTTTCGAACTCGGTTAGTTAAAACCGACTCTTAATTCAAACTAACGCCCGGGTTCCGGCCCATTCTTGTGTATCTTTATGGCAGAAAACTCCCGATAAATTAAACGTGTCGATATCCACAACATGCAATTTAAATTGGGAGCCCCTAGCAGAAGCCAGCCCAAAGTTATTACAGTATGTTTCAAACCAAAACCAGAGCGTTTTTATAAGCTTTAGAGGCATAAGAAAGAAAAGGCAGCATTTTTTACCAGAATATCTGTTAAATATTTTTCAAAGAAAACTCTTGGGCAAGCTACAAACGATTCGCATGAAGTCGCGACGGAAGAAACGCGAGCAAGTGAAAACTACTGATTACTTTTATTTTTCATTGAGTCAACTCTGCCATGTACATTAACGTTTTTTGAAGCATGAGCAGCATCCTGGAATTCACATTAAATCCTACAACTCACATGCACGCACATCGGTGTTGTCGAGGCTCCCCTTACCATGGCCTATACTCGTAGGGCAGGTGCGAGACGTGTGTGCGTAATACTGCTGCAGAAGGTACATAGCGTGTATATGTTTCGACGAAATAATAGGTCACATCAGCGAAAAAACAGAGACACAAAACAGTGCATCACTTAAAGTGTATAAAAGTTAAAGCTTAAGAAGAAAAAAATTAAAAGTAGCAAACCCGAACAAGAGATAAGGCTTCGTTCCATCAACTTTTACTTCGTAGATGTACGTTAACTATTTGTGAAAACCAGTGGTTCTTCCTTGCGGTGGGTTGCTAGGCGTACTCCGTGATGACAGGCCACATTAAGTGCAGAACCCACGGAACGGCTTCATGCCCACTCATAATTGATTACTAAGTGCTCTAAATTGTTACAAACTTTTTCTAAATACACGTGGACAAAGCTTGGGGGTCTGTTGACTGCTCTCCCATAGTTCAGAGTGCTCGAAATAATCAAACGCTTCTTATAAACCTCCCATTGGTTGTTTGTGGAGCAAACATCTGCCCTTCGTTCTAGTCCTACAATTTATTTCAAAAGTATGGAGAAAATATTGTCAACTTAAAAGCAATGCTTCCGTCTACAAGCTCGCTTCACCAGAAACAAGCACCTCTGGCAGCGTCCTGACCTCATTCTGGTCCATTTTCTATATATCGCATTCTGGATGAAACAGCTAATCAATCGCGTTACGGTAAATTGCGTTTACATACACTGGCTTTGCTTTCTAGTCGCTTTGTACAATAGAAGGTAAAAAAGGTGAATTTTAAAGTGGCGGAAATATTGAAAGAGGTTATAGTTATTTTCATGCAGAAACACGCATGGCTACACACCCCCTGCGGAAGGTTTATCTGACACATCATAGCACGGCAAGGTACTTTTGCTCTGCCATGATGTTTCTGAAACTCATTCCTCACCGTTACTTCTACATCACTGATTACAAGAAGAAATGATCGCAGTGTTCTTCTTCGATAGATGAAGAAGAACACTCTATCATAAAATATCCGAGCGCTGTAGATCCGTGATATGAAGGTGTTTTTTTTAAGAAACTGAAGTTTGTTTTACAGAAGTTCTATGGCGGTAAATCTTCTATAATTTTAGCCGACTAACTTGATGGTGAGGCAGAAATATTTTGCCACAGCTAAAATTACACTTTTGTGGCTAATTAACAGAAGCTCATTATTAACTCCTAACATATTGACGGAGAGCACGTATTTATATTATATTATTGTAGGGCACGCAAATCGACGATATACGCATTTTTTTTCTTATAAACGAGAAAAGCTGCACGTCGTTACAGATATTCTTTATTGAATTTTAAGGGCGAAGTCGAAACTGGCCGCGCAAAACACTCATGAAGCGCAACTGTTCTGCTACGTCATACCAGAACTATCCGTCACTTTGAGCGTTTTATCTATCTATGTATCTATCTATCTATCTATCTATCTATCTATCTATCTATCTATCTATCTATCTATCTATCTATCTATCTATCTAGCCAGCTACGATTGGTGCCCTCATCATCGCCTTTTTAAGTTTGAGAAAACGGAAATAGGTATGAGAGGGCAAGGAATTTTGAGCAATATGACCACCTGCGCACTACATGCATAACGTAAAAATCATGTCGCATACGTCGTCATTTCCTTTCCTTCAGACAAACGGTAGCACTCGGTGATCTTTTCATTACAGCTCAATGAAGAGGGGACCCATCCGAAGACTGGTTTCGCTGACATTGAGCGACCTCTCGGCAACGCGAAAAAAAAAATACAGGTTGTGTCGTACCACGCAATCCTCTGTTACAGTTCACCCCACAATTAAATGCAAGTTTTGAAAGTTCCGAGGAAGGTGCTGGTAGTTAAATTAAATCTTGAATGAAGTAGAGCTTCATTTAGTCGTCTATGTTTCAATATCATTCAACTTTACGGTCCTTGACATTGGTCAAGACAACTGAAGTACTGCCACTACCCATGAGTGCGGAAAATAATAAAAAGTTCACTAAATGACGTTTTCAGACGGCACATAAAAATAGTATTTGGTTGGCGCAAGTTTCGCGCAACCTTATTATCACCGCGATAACATTACCACAACAATAATAACACACGGTTTTCTGAAAGCTGCAACATTCACCTTACAAAGGTAAACGCTATCTACAAGAAAATGACCACGTTGTTTACTGCAATTTCATCCTGGAAGTCATTTCCATGAATTAATAAATGAAGCCCTTCATGACGTTATTTCCGACGTCATCGGAAACATTTCGGCTAACCTCACTGATAGATTGATTGATTGATTAATTGACACGTTAAACTAAATGTGCAACAAATTGCCTAAGTTGGTAAGGATATTTGACTTCGATTCAGTAGGACATAAAAGGCGTTTTTATAAATAAATAAAAAAAGGCGTTCATCTTCGTTTTTCATGCCCTTCAACGGTAAAAAAACTAACGAGCACTTGATGAACAAAACGCAAAGATAAGTAACAAACGTTTTTTTTTTTTTAATGTAAAGCCCTATGTATCTTGTACCGGTGCACATCGCGCTAGCTCTGTGCCAGGAAGAGAAAAGACGACGAAGTTCATGTGTCGCGCTCTCGGCTTCCTGTGATTAGCTCGTGCTGCTCTCGCGGCCAAGCCTCGTGCGCTGTTTTCCAGAGCACTATTTTCTTCGCTGTCCTTGCTGTCCTTGACGTTTCCTTTTGTGCTTCCTGAGGCCTCAGCGTCTGGTTTCAATACGGGATCTACCCTCGCTGCTACTTCAAGGGCACCTTCGTGCTTCCTCCTGTGGGAGAGCGGCAGGATCAGGCGGTGTTGTTAAGCCTATCAACCTGATGTCTCTCTCCTCTCCAGGCCTGGCATATTCTGCCTGGTTGGCTTCCCTCCCTAACAGTGATTTGCCAATCGATCTGTTTTTGCGCAGTGGTCTGAAGAGCGTTCCTGTGGCCTTGGTTCCAACCAACGGCGAGTCTATTAGCATGAAAAATCCGAAACTAATTCAGAAAGAACTCCGCAAGATTTGAGATTATTACCAAATGATTACTGAGGTGCGTCAATTTGGACGTGGAGGCCTCCTGTGCTGCTCGCCGGACCAGGCCTGAATAACAGATCTTCTAAAATGCACAACTTTTGCCTCAAGTACACTGAGCTGTTTCGTACTGGCCCATTTGGCCTGTGTGAAGGGACTAGTTCGAGGAGTGGACTTGAGCCTTGAAATGAGAAATACTTGAAATGTTGAGAAATACTTGAAATGTTTGCGGCCGTAGGAGCAGTCTCTGTATTTCGATGCTCTCGAAACGTTGAGAACAAAAAGGTCCCCACAGATTCAGTGATCGTGACTTTTGCTGGCACGGCTCGACCAACCGAAATTAAGGCATGGCCACTAATTTATCGTGTAGATGCACTATCCCCTCACCCACTGAACTGAAAAAAATGCTGGAGGTATGGGCATACCATCAAGAGATGTAGATCGGATGTGAGGTGTCGCACATGTACTGACCAACATAAACCCTATATATGTTCAACCCAAGGGGTGAGATGCTATCTATGCAGAGGAAATCGCGCGGCTGACGATGAAAGTTGCCCCATGAGGACATGTGACTTGCAGCTTCTAGAGATCATCGAACAACAACGATGCTCCCGGCGTGAGGCCTGATCTATTCTTCCTAAGCGCTCACGTGGCTATGCCTCCGTTGCCAGCCAGGCAAACCGGATGCTTGAGTCGTCATTGCCTTATTTATTAATATCAACGGTGGAAAGTGTCATGGCGAAGCTTATGAAATCTCTATTCATGAGCCTAACGTAGTCATTGGCACAAATAGTGAGCACTCAGTTGACTCAAATCTTGCAGGGAGGTAACCAACCTACTATGCCCCCTTCTCTACCTTCACCAGTTAAGGTTACTGATATTCCATCGGAACAAGGTCCCTCGAAGTCAAAGCCAGACACGCCAAACCCTGGCCGTAGAATAATTATGCCTCTTGTACAGGACCTAGAATGGAGCTTGGACTCCGATTCTCATGTCTCACAGCCAGACCAAATGGACTCTGGCTCAAGAAATATGAAGAGACGTGCTTCTCCTGAGGCACAACGCTCCTCAAAAAGTCATAAATCAAGAAATAAGAGATATCAGCCGGAAAACCCATCAAAAAAGGATTTTTCAAAGGATAGCATCTTAAAAAAAGCAGTGAGTGCTGCTGGTATCTCTTCAAAATAGGGAATTCAAAATATTACAGTAGAATTGCCGCTTCATTTTTTCAGAATACAGACTTATTTCAACTTTGCGATAATTATTCCCCTAATATTGTTGCTTTACAAGAAACTTGGCTTGCAGAAAATAAGTATTCTAGGATTCAAAATTACCGCACATTTCGCCGAGACCGCCCAACTAGGAGTGGAGGTTTGGGAATATTTATCTCATCTAAACTAGCCCATAGAGCTAAAATAATTTATCAGTCAATGACTTCCGAAAGCGAGATTTCAGCACTAAGCATTACTATTCCTTTGTCTCTCCCATTCTTAATTATTATTGCTTATTTTCCTGTGCGGGTTCTAAATTATTCCGTTCTAGATACTGCAGTTCACTATTGCCAAAAAGATATTGTATTCGTAGGTGACTTCAATTCTCATCATATTTCTTGGGGTTTTAAAACGGATCTGAATGGCAAACGTTTATGGGATTGGGTGAAAAAGAATAACTTTATATGCATAAACACAAAAACTCCTACTTTTATGTGCAATCACTCCTCCTCGGTACTCGATCTAACTTTTTCTAACAATAACCTCTCCATCTTATCATGCTCTGTGATTAACTCGGGAACAAGTAGTGACCATAAGGCAATATTATTCGAGGTGTTATGTCCCATAACCTCCAAGAATAGATCATCGGTTGCGCATGTAAACTTTAATAAATTCGAGCAATCACTACGAGGAGGTGCGGAACTAGATGCCATCAGAATAAGCGACATTTTAAAAGAGTCGTTGAATAATTCAAAATTCACCATTTAAACCTCTCAAGCTTCTACCAAACCTTTGTGGAATTCAGACTGTTCGTGGGCTTATAGACTAAGAAAAGCTGCATGAAAAAATTAATTTTCAACCAGTAAATGTCCCAGGAACTGCATTGGTTATAAGTATGCGGTCGCCATTTTTAAGAACCATCGCTAGTGCGAAGAACAAATTTAACAACGACCGATGTGAGTTCTTTTCAAAGCACTTTTTCGCTTTCTTAGAAATAGTAAAGCTCTTCCGGTACTAAGAAATATAGAATCTGTAGTATCATCTCCAGCAGTTGAACTGAAGGCCCTTCTAGAAGATATAGCTCAGGGCCTAAAATGTCGCTTTACGACACTTCTCTCATACCAAGCCTAGCCCCCCAATAAGGCTGTGGATTTTGAAGAGGTTACACCTGCAGAATTAGTAAACGTGGTCAGAACACTACCCCATTCTGCTCCGGTCCCGATGGCATGAAGACTTCGGTGGTAAAATAAATACGTAAAATATACCCACTTGGCCTACTCGAAATTATTAATCACTCACTTAGAAGTTCTTGGATTTCACCTGATTGGAGAATGACAAAAGTTATTCCGTTATTTAAAAAGCAAGGTGCTGGGTTTACATTAGAAAATATCAGGCCCATTGCACTTACATCGAACCTAGTAAAACTCGTTGAAAGAATCTTATATAGACGTATGGATCGATGGATGTCAGAAAAACTGACACTGAGCCCATGTTGAATTGGATTAAGACGTGGTTGCTCCATTTGGTGTGCGCACGTGGATGTCGAAAGCATAATTCAACTTGCTCGATATCACAAACAATACTCTGCTTTGGTAACCTTAGATATCACAAAAGCCTATGATAGCGTGGAGCATGTAAAACTGCTAGATTCACTTCAGAACTTAGGACCGCCTCAAAACTTTGTGGCCTGGATCCATGCTTCTTTAGGTGTTAGAAAATTTTACTGCTCGCAATCTGGTGCCCACTCTTCAATATATAGGCAAACGAGGGGTATACCGCAAAGGTCAGTACTATCGCCCTTATTATTTATTACACTACTATGTACCATTCCCATACAGCAAGATGTAGAAGTCTATGTGTTTGCCGATGATATCGCATTTTTGCTGCGTCGGCGGACATTCACACACTGTACCGGATTCTGCAGACATACATGAATAGCCTGGAAAGATGGCTGGAGGATATCAACCTATGCCTCAATTCAAATAAAAGTACAATCATAGTTTTCGCACAAAATGCCCCAGTGCGAATTTCACTAATGTACCGACAAGACGCCATACCTCAGGTTGAGTCAGTTAGGTACTTGTTGGTAACCTACACCAAAACACTTAACTGGAGTCCCCACATAGAAAACATGGCTGCGAAAAGAGCACGTGCCGTAGGGTTGCTGCGCAGGCTCAGTAATTATCGTGCCGGTTTGCATAGAGAAGTGCTCGTTATGATATATTGCATGTACATTCGACCGATAATAAAATTTGGCTGTGTTTTGTTTTCTGGCTCTCCGGCCTACAAAGTTCGATCACTGATTCTGCTAGAACGCGAATCTTTACGCTTATGCCTAGGGCTACCTAAATATGTTGCCAACAATATCCTATACGAAGAATCCCGCCTGCTTTCTCTTATCAAAAGAATTTCATATTATAACAGTACGTGCATTTTTTAAAATACATGCATCACCCCAGCGGAGGTCACAGTATGTATTCCTTAATCAGCAGACCTCTATTTTCAACCACCAATGGTCTAAATTACAGTGCATTCAAGTAATATTTAAACAGAATCTTTTGGAGCCCTTAAGGCTTGACCTTTATGAAATACTTGCGATCAACACTGTAGATGTGATTAGGATTGAATTTGACAATATATATCCCAAGAATGCAAACAATTTACCATATCAGTATATAATTGGTATTTTGGAAGATCATTTGGCTAATCTAGAAACATCCAATATGATATCGATTGACGCTTCTGTTTATGAAAAGAAGGCTGGCGTAGGTACCGTATCATCCTCTCTAGATTGGGCTTTCTCAATTCAATCGCCCGACTTTACACCTATTTACCAAGCTGAACTACTGGCAATAGTCCTAGCATTGCGTAACGTGCCGCAAGATATATCAGCGGTGACTGTTCTAACAGACTCTCTTTCGGTCTGTACTGCTTTGAGCTCACCAACTTTTTCGCGTACCTTAAAAACTTTCTACTCACTCATTCCTACACATGTGCGACACGTCCGACTAGATTGGGTACCAGGACATAGACGCTGAGCTCTGAATGAGCATGCAGATGCACTACCTGTATCTTCTCTTGATTGTCCTGTTTTACCTATTTTGCCTAGTTCGGAATATATCACAGCAGCACGCTTTGAAAAACGCACAACTGCCAATAACTTTAAAAAATCTGCTTTGTATCAGACTACCCACAGCTAAAGTTCCCTTAGAAGAACAAGTTGTGTTGATCAAGAAAGGAAGAAATAGTGATTACCAGGCTGCGCTGTCGAGTCCCCTCATTGCACTTTTACCTTCACAGGTCGGGTCTGGCACAGTCGCCTTTGTGCCTTTATTATAATGAGAGGGAATTTTTGGAGCACTTCTTTTTGTCATGCCGAAAATTCAAAACTCAAAGTGAAAATGTACTAGAAGAACCCCTACGAAAGTTGGGCTTAAATTTGACACTTCCGGCGATTCTTTCACTTGGCGCAGTCGCATTTGGATTCAGACACAGGAACGTTTTTACCGCTGTTACAAATTTCTTAGGATAATTTTAAAAAATGCGATGCTAAAAATAAATAACTTCCGTTGTTTTATGTAGAATTTTTTTTCTTTTTTGTGTGTTTATTATGTTTTTTAAGGTTTTTTGTTTGTTTAGGAATTTAACACCTTTATATTATTACCTATAATACCTAATTATTCAAACCCTCTCTTTAAAGAAGTGAATTAATTTAAAAAGCAAGGCACTGTCCCATTCATGGCCTATCTCCCTAGGTGGGTTGCGCCGAGGTTTTAAGGAACCAAGCAACCGACCAACCAACCAACATCCTGTTTTCTGTGCTGCAGTTGTCTTGCTTGCCCTGGCGAGTTTGTTGCTGAAACTCTTCCGAAGAACACGCGTGTTATATTTGGTGGAGCTCTGCTGGGTCGTTCCCGCCTTTTCGTTCTGGCGCTCCACAACCGTACTTTACCATCTGCCCTGAGACGGCCGAGGACGCCGCTCCTTCCCAAGCAACACCTACGGTCATGTGTGCTGGGACGCTTCGTCAACATGACCCTCCGATGTTCAGCGGCACCAACGAACTTGACGTTGAAGACTGGCTGGTAGAGTTTGAGCGTGTTAGCGGTCCCAATTAATGGGATGACCGTGCTAAGTTGACGCGCGTCAGCTTCTATCTGACCGATGTGTTGAAGCTATGGTACTACATCCATGAAGCCGAGTTCACCACCTGGTAGGCATTCAAGCAAATCATCGCTTGGTTCTTCTGTCGGCCTCGATTGCGCAAGTTTCGCGCCGAACATCGCCTCCGCACCAGAGCCCAAAAAAGACGCTTACGAGTTATATTAAGGACGTCATCGGTCTGTATAAGCACGTGAATGCATCTATGGCGGAGTCTGTATAAATTAGGCACATACTGAAAGGCATAGATGACGGTGCATTTCATATGCTGGTAGCCAAATGCCCTCAGACAGTAGCGCAAATCATAGAACTGTGCCAAAGCTTTGACGAGCTGCGCAAAAAGCGCCTTTCTACCCGTCCCGCCAGAATTCTCACAGTGAAACTCTCATCTTTGGAAGCTAAGAGCACTGGAGCTGAATATTCCACCTTACTGCCGCAAATTAAGCAATACATCAGTGATGAAGTAGCTCGTCAGCTCTCTATTGTCACGTCTGTCACCGAGAATCCTACGGCACTGGATCACTCGCTCCGTCGTGTCATTCAAGCTGAAGTTGCTGAGGCGGTTTCACATCCTGTACCACCAACGCAGCCTGCAACGTCTCTCACCTATGCTGATGCCGTTACCCGTTCCTATGCTCGACCGTTGCCAATACCATCCGCCCCAGTCACCAACTCCTACTCGCCACCACGCCCGGTTCTCGCGCAACCCCTCTCACCTCCCGGACCACCTCACAAGCCTCGGCGCACTCCAGACAACAGGCCCATCTGGTGTGCCTGCGGCATTCTTGGCCATGTTGAACGTCACTGTCGGCGTCAGCGCAGTGTTTATGCCAATGATTACATCCCCAACCTCGACTACATGCCACAGCAGCCAGCATACCCTGTTTCGCCGAGTCATCAGGTGCTTATTCGCGCCATGCCAGTTCCCCCTCACGTCAATCTCCTCCTCCACAGCACCGCTCCATTTCTCCTATGCTCCGCCGTACCAAACCCACGCAAGAGGAAAACAAAGAGCCGCAGTTCCTGAGGCACGAACTGCGCCCTAATCGAAAATTTCAAGGCCTCATCTTTCACCTCCGAACGAAATCACGGTTATTATTGATGGTGTCACGACGAACGTTCTTGTCAACACAGGAGCTGCCGTTTGTGTTTTAAGTGGACTTTTCTGCCGCAAACTGCAGAAAGTGACGACACCCGTTTTTGATCTTTTATTACGGACGGCGAGCTCGCAGCACGTTAAACCTGTTAAGCCGGCACGCCTTTTTACCAACGACGCTTTCTACATTGTGGAAATCGTTGTCCTACCAGATGTGTCCCATGACGTGATCCTTGGGTGGGACTTCCTTTCTACACATGATGCGCTCGTTGACTATACTGGAACTCGAATCGCTTTGTCGCCTTTCAGTACCACAGTCATCGGCGTCCCGAGCCCGGTGCCTAAATTGGTTGTCGCTGCTGACGCTATCAATTCTCCGTTCTCTGTCACCCTGGTGGACGTTTCCTCTGACTCACTTTGTGATTTGACCGCCCTGTTTATACCATCTGAAGACTGGGCACGCCGACGGAACCTCATACTCCCATTTGCCGTCGTTACCCTTGTGCATAGTGCCGGTGTGGTGTACGCGTGCAATCCCTTTCCTTTCTCGGCCACTCTGTTACGTGGCGAATGTGTTGAACATTCAGACAGTTTTGAGGCCATCTTCCCTTTGGATGCAGCATGCGAAAAGACCCCGTTGACGATAAATGCCGTCACCTCCGCCGCGACTACAACCTCCCCTGTCCATGACATCTTCCTGCGTAGCATCGATAACGCGCTTACGCCAGTCCAGCGCACAAACTTTGTTCGATTGTTTGAACGCTTTCGTGCCTCTTTCGACGTTGGCCAGCCAATATTGCGGCGCACGTCTGCAGTGGCTCATCGTATTGATACCGGTAATCATGCTCCCCTGCGACAGCATCCCTTCCGCGTATCGCAGGCCGAACGCCGCGCTATTAGCGACAACGTCGATGACATGAGGAAATGTGGCGTGATTCAGGAACCGAACAGTCCCTGGGCCTCTCTTGTCGTGCTGGTGTGGAAAAAAGACGGTTCAATAAGATTTTGCGTTGACTACCGGCGCCTAAATTAGATTACGTGGAAGGATGTTTATCCCCTACCCCGCATCGACGACGCCCTGGACTGCTTTCATGGAGCGGAATATTTCTAATCAATTGATTTGCGCTCAGGCTACTGGCAAGTGCCCATGGCTGAAGCCGACCATCCGAAAACAGCGTTCGTCACCCCTGATGGTTTATACGACTTTAACGTAATGCCTTTTGGCCTTTGCAACGCGCCTGGTTCCTTCAAAAAGATGATGGACACCATACTGATAAGCCTCAAATGGCAGACCTGTCTATGCTACTTATATGACATAGTGGTTTTTTTCTGCAGATTTACCATTTCATATCACTCGCCTTGAATAAGTTCTTGAGTGCTTCACTAACGCCGGCTTGCAGTTAAACCTGAAGAAATGTAATTTTGGCGCCCGTCAGCTGACCATCCTAGGCCACGTCGTCTCCAAAGAAGGAATTTCGCCAGATCCTGCCAAATTTCGAGCGGTTGCCGAATATCTCAAGCCCAGCACTCTAAATTAACACCGAAGCTTTATTGGGCTGTGTTCATATTTTCGGTGCTTCATCTGCGATTTCGCCTCCAATATATTCCCCTTGACACAGCTTCTTGCCGGCAGCAACGACCTCTCAGCTTGGGGTGCCGATTGCAATGAGTCATTTACGAAGCTTCGCCTACTCCTCATGTCTCCACCAATTCTGCGCCACTATGGCCCCAACGCGCCTACAGAAATGGACACGGACGCTAGCGGTGTCAGCCTTGGCGCGATACTCGCCCAGCGAAAACCAGGCTTTGGCGAGTACGTTGTAGCATATGCCAGTCGTACCCTCACAAAGGCGGAGTAAAATTACTCCATCACAGAAAAGTATTGTTTGGCAATTGTTTGGGCAATCGATAAATTTCACACCTACCCCTATGGGCGTCAGTTTGATGTTGTTACCGACCACCACGCGCTATGCTGGCCGTCGTCCTTGAAAGACCCGACTGGACGCCTGGCTCGCTGGGCTCTACGATTACAGGAGTACGATATACGTGTGATTAATCGCTCTGGACGAAAACACTCGGACGCTGAAGCCCTATCTCGATCGCCATTGCCTGCCGACACACCATCTCACCAGCTTCCACTTGTTATTCATCATCTCTGACCATCACCGACATGCCGGAAGAACAGCGCAAAGATCCCTGGATCAATTCCCTGCTTGACTTTTTGTCTCAACGGACCCCAAACTCCGCCTCACGCACCCTACGTCATCAAGTACAACACTTTGCATTTCATGAAGGTTTGCTGTATCGTCGCAATTACCTGACCAAAGGCCGAAGGTAGCTCCTCGTGATCTTCCGTCATTTGCGCACGGACATTTGCAGTGCCTTCCACGACGACCCTCAGTGCGGTCACGCTGGCTCGTTCAAGACGTACTCTCGTCTTCGCCTGAGGTACTACTGGCGAGGCATGTATCGATACGTTCGCCGGTACGTTCAGTCGTGCTCTGCGTGCCAACTTCGCAAGGTTGCTACTCACAGCACCACTGGTCCTCTGCAGCCATTGCCCTTCCCTGCCCGACCATTCGACCGCGTCGAAGTCGATCTCTTCGCTCCACTCCCGACCACTATGACGGAAACCGCTGGATAATAGTCACCACCGACCACCTCACGCGGTACGCAGAAATGTCTGCGCTACCAGCCGCCACTGCGAAAGACGTCGCGTGGTTCCTTCTTCGTCATCTCATTCTGCGCCCTGGGGCCCCACGTGAATTACTTAGTGACCGTGGCTGCGTATTCCTCTCGAATGCCATCGAGGCTCTGCTTAAAAAAAGCCTCATTGTACACCGCACCGCTTCCGCAAACCATCCTCAGACTAACGGCATGACGGAACGCTTCAATCGTACCTTTGCCGACACGCTGGTGATGTACATGTCGGAAGACCACACAAACTGGGACCGCGTACTTCCTTTCGTCACCTACGCTTACAACTGTGCGTCTCAAATTACCACTGGCTTCTCTCCCTTCTTTCTCCTGTATGAATGTGAACCTCCATGTTCTATGGACACCATTCTGCCGTACCAACCGGACGTTTCTGAGGGCAAACCCATCTTTCAAACTGCTGCATACGTTGAAGAATGTCGTAAATTGGCTCGCTCGTACACCTTGCAAGATCAGTCACGCGAAAAATTCTGTCATGACACAGCTGCGTCTGATACTCATTACTCCCCGGGAAAGCTGGTTTGGCTTTGGGTCTCGTCCACAACTACTGGACTTTCCACTAAGCTTTTGTCATGGTACCACGGTCCTTACCACATACTGAAGCAGGCATCTCCCGTAAACTACGTCGTCAAGCCGGTCAACCCATCGCCTGATCATCGCTGCCGAGGCCGCGAAACAGTTCACGTCACGCGACTTAAACCCTGCTACGACTCAACTATAGCGCTTTTTCCATAAGTCGCCGTCGCCAGGATGGCGACGGCTTTGTGCGGAGAGGAAATTGTACCGGTGCACATCGGCGCAACCTCTGTGCCAGGGAGAGAAAAGACCACGAAGTTCGTGTGTAGCGCTCTCGGCCTCCTGTTTTCTGTGCTGCAGCTGTCTTGCTTGCCCTGGCGAGTTTCTTGCTGAAACTTCTCCGAAGAACACGCTTGTTACAATTTATATATCTAGCTGCTTACGTTTGGACACTCGAGTGGTCACCCCTTTACCTTGGCGTGGACAAAAATTATTATGGGAGGGTAAGGTGGTTTGGCGAATACGATGCGCTGGTTAAGACAAGAATAATGTCACAATCTCGTCACGTACATCGTCAAACACTTCTTGTCAGACAGTGGCACATACCCACCTGTTATAATCCCTCTGGGGATTATAACAATAACAATAATAAATAAATAAATAAATAAATATATAAATACCCACAGGTGGGTATGTTCCACTGGTGTTTGGGAATGTGCCACAGGTGATTGGCACTTAGTGTTTACCCAGGAATGATGAGAAGACACAAGGACAATTTGAACGCTCGAGCGTTAGGAAGTACCCAACAGTGGTTTTGTCGACCCGAGGAATGCGAAGAATAAATGTCAGGGTCCCAGCTGGAATGGAACCTAAGCAATCTGTGGGGCAATGAAGTATTTTACCACAGAGCTACGCCAGGTCTCGCAACTGCTTTACAAATAGACGCTAATCTCCGTGAAATATCAATGGTGGTTGCAGTGCTGCCTACTCAATTTTATAAACATTACATATGTACTCCTTTAATGCAGGTCGGGTTAACGTGAGTTGTAGTTAGTCGCCATGCGCTGAAGTTGAATCATTTAGCAGTGTTCAGGGCTAACATCCTCGCGAGCATCAGTGCTTCATATTAATTTCTCTTGTTGCTAATACGTATGTTCTGGTTGTCATCGTTGCGCAAGTGCAAACAGCTGGTTATATAAACATCTGCAAGTCTTCAACATGTGTATATGCGTGAAACATTCGTACATATATTTAGAGTCATTCATGACGTGTCGCTCAGTAAAGAAATGCAACATGGTAACCTTCCATCCGCATGCTTCGCACAACGTTGACTCCGAGGTACGTTCGATCTGCCGAATTTTTCATTCGAAGTCACACGTTAAACTTCGTCAGGCAAAGACAGTCTCTTAGAACCATTAGAAGAGGAGATTCCGGCTACGGCGGCTGCATTTCCGATGGTGGCGGAAATGTTGTAGGCCTGTGTGCTCAGATTCGGATGCGCGTTAAAGAACCCCAGGTGGTCAAAATTTCCGGAGCCCTCCACTACGACGTCTCTCATAATATTATGGTGGTTTTGGGACATTAAATTTCACAAATCAATCAATCAATTAGAAGAGGACAAATGTACATAGTGCTTCCTATGTCAATAAAAGAAGAATATAGATCGTACGTTACATTTTCAAAGCCTCAGACATCAGTGTCCTCGTGCAGAAGGGAGGATCAACATCACGACAGAGGATCAACAATGACGACACGAAATTTCTATCTGACTTCATTGTTGGATTTAAGCAGAGATTATGGAGCATATTTCATAGATCGAACATTTAATGGAGTTATACACTTTCTGAATTGAACATGAATTAGTCGAACACAGCATGCTGTGTAGTTCAGTAGTAAATCACAGAATCACTCCAAGCAATCACTATATCTCAAAACAATGCGGTTGCTGGGGGCACCAGTTGTAAGGACATTTTAACACGATTGCGTCGATAGCTCGTGTCGCAGATATTCCGCCGTCGGCGTCGGCACCGTTGGTTGTGAGCGAAAAATCGTCCATGAGCGGAAAATCGAGAAAGAAGCAAATAAAATAAAGAATAAAAATTTCAGTCTCATTGATGATCGAACCCGGGCCTTTTGCTTGGCAAGCGGGTGTCCTACCACAAAGCCACGATGTTAATTGCACCTTTAACGAAAAAAAATACGCTACAAAAATGTGCTGTAGTGAATGGAGTCTCCTTAACGCATTTTGTTCGACAGGTGTCACGACAAAAGCGAGCCCATTCGGCGATTTGTATAGGCGCATTTGGGAGGCCATGAAACTACGCCGAAAAAGGCCGGGTTAGTGCCGCCATTGCAGCTAAAAGCACACATGAACTTTCAAACAGCTCTAAAAATGGACAACTTTGTCCATCTAGAGGAAAACATATCATGCCTTTCCATAGGCGTCGATCAAGCAAACAGCAAATGATGGTGTGCTGCCATCTGCGAGGCATTGTGAGAGTTTTTATGGCGTCCTGAATGGCAAGCACTTGGCGTGTATCTTGGAGGCCATGCGACTTTTGCTTTAGATGAAAAACCTGTATGTACCATTTGCGCGCGCGCGCACGTGCATGCATGCGCGCGTGCGTGCGTGCGTGTGTGTGTGTGTGTGTGTGTGTGTGTGCGTGTGTTACAAAACATATCAATAAGTATGCACTTAGCGGTTGAAGGGCACAATAGGGAGCGGATTTTGCTATCGCGTTCAACTCGTAAAGGCGAAGCTTGAGGGTCCTGCAACTTTTATTGTTTTATTTTCTTATATTAACGAAATCGCTAACACTGCCAAATTTCGTGCGCAGGTTTCATTAATTGCGCATCATTGCATGCTTTTGTAAGATAAGTTCTGTCATCGTTGAAGTTAGTTTCTGTATAATTTCTGTAATATTTTCGAATGAAGTATGTGCCGGGCAATCACACTTAGTACAGACAAAAGCGGACTAATGCGAATTGTACATAACATCACTCTTAGCTCATGTGCACAAATCAGGTTCAACTCTTCTGTATGGCGTAACTAACTTTAGGCATCTAGGAGGCAATTTCATTTCATTTCATTTCACTTTATTATCAATTCAAACATGATAGGTCAAAAACTGTTTGGACCCATAGCCAAAGGCTAGAATAGGGTCCAACGATGCGATACAAGATGGCACAGTACCCAAACGATAACAATAGCTCATGTAGCAAAACAATAGAACAAGGCATTGAACCAGAATACAAGATGCTAAACATTGCGCATATAGTAAATAATGTTAGGCATTGTACAGACATATATATGCAGATACTCGAACTTAGGTAAGATAACAGAAACATGTAATGTTTATACGCAAACAAAAGAAAGGCAATGAGTAATAACAACTACGCAGTTAACTTTCACTGGACGTAGTGATACTTATATACAAGAATTGAACGATTTTGTTACTATTAGGGGGTTACAGAGACACATGAAGGATTGCAAGGAAGTGCTTTTTTTTCTTTTCAGAAGAAAGTCAACAGCCTACTTTATATCCTGGGGCAATCTATTCCAGATTTTGGTACCGACGAACTGCCGACGCCGTTCTCCATAGACGTTGTTCGTGGGAGGAAGGTTAAAATTACCGGCAGCAGTATTCCTCGTAGGGCAGGATGAGGAGCAAAGAATGAACGAATGAACAGGACGGTTATACCTTATGATATTATTAATGGCGATGGCTGTTCTCTGTTGATGCAAACTGTCCATTAGTAAAACTTGTAGTTTACTAAAGAGAGGTGCGCTGGGATGATCGTGGCTTGAGTGCGTTATTATTCTTAGTGAGCGCTTCTGTAGTTTTCGTAAAGGCTCCAGGTATGTAGTGTAAGTCCAACCCCATAAATTAATGCAGTAGGACAGATGACAGTCGATGAGAGAAAAGTACAAGATCCGTAATATTGCAAGGTTGAAATAATTTCTCGCTTGCAACAATGCATGACAGCCCGAAGATAACCTCGAGCACATGATTTTATATTGGGTTGGCAGTGGAAATGGTTGTCGATAACTACACCTAGGTATTTAAATGAATTGATGCGTTCGAGTGCATAATTATTTATCTTTATTTGAATGCTTTCTAGATTTATTGGCCTATGACGGGAATGGATTATCATGTACTTTGTTTTTTTCGCGTTGACGGTAAGTTTATTTGCCTTGAACCAATGTGATATATTTGCTAGTTCAGCATTTGTTTTTGTTTTATTGTTTCGCATATTTTCTCCCGTAACAATTAAAGCTGCATCATCCGCGTACAATAGTAGCTCTGCAGAATTAATAACCAGTGGTAGGTCATTTACATATAATATAAACAACAAAGGACCCAGGACAGATTCCTGCGGGACCCCTGTGCTAATCGGTTTTTGCGAAGAAGTGATGCCACCTAGAGAAACATTTTGACTACGATGAGTGAAGTAGCTGGAAAAGAATTGAAAGCTTTCGTTTCTAAAGCAATAGTTATTTAATTTTTTAAGGATGCTGTGGTCGATAGTGTCGAATGTCTTCTGTAGGTCAAGAAATACAATAGAAACTAGTTTATGGTTATTTAAAGCTGTGTTGATATTTTGTGTCAATGTTTGAACTGCAGTGGAAGTAGAATATTCCGGACAGAAAACATGCTGTTGCGGGCATAAAATTTGATATTTTTCCAGAAATTTGTTGATTCGAGCAGAAAGTAGCTTTTTAAAGATGTTATTTATTATACTGACACTGATATCGGGCGGTAACACGAAGGGTCAGAGCGATCACCATCTTTAAATACGGGTAATACTTTGGCGACTTCTAGAGGATCAGGGTAGGACGAGGTTGCTAGGGAATGATTGAAAATGTGGCACAAGATGGGGCCTAATAAGTCTACGTTATCCTTGATCAGATGGACTGTGATTCCATCCAGCCCTGGGGTTTTGTAATTACACAATTTTTTCACGGTAGATAACAGCTCTCCTAACTCTATGTTATGAGTAAAGAAGGTATTGGATATGGAGCTGGCTAAACACATGATGTAATTAGAGTCAGGATGACTAGATACCAAGGACGGGCCAATACTACTGAAGTATGAATTGAAGCTTTTAGCAGCTTGTTCGTCTATTGTTAAAGGGAAAATACGATGCGCACTAGAATTTCCTACAACTACTTGTATAATTACAAGGAGTTGTAGGAACGGCACGTTAACATGGAATGACCACATTGGTAACATCTGCACCTTATCTTTGAAAAAATTATGCCTCTTGGGGCACTAATTTAGCAACGCCCCTTCCACCAAAAAGTTTTATGGTATAAAACTGTAAAGTATGTTAAGTAGTGAACCAGACTTCAATATGCATGAAATGTTTGAGTCTCGCATACTAAAAGTAGCATCGGTGCCCTTAAGAAAGTGACGTTGCATTTTGGGCCCATGTTTTATTTTGTGTGTTAGAAAACTACAGCTTTTAGAGAGTGAGGTATAGAACAGTTAGATCTATATTGAACAAATTGTCGAGATCGCATGCCCCCGCAGAACGCATGAAAGCTAACCACAGTGAAACACTCGAGATAAGAAGACAGAAGAAAATGCCGAAATTTCTTTTACTGTAGTACGCGAACATTTCCCCTCTTCACTCATCTCTATATCTATCGCTCTTATTAGGCCAAACCACAAATCTTCGTAGACAAAAAGCATTAACACCTTATTGAGATGGACCACATTTAAGAATTATATTTACCATTGTAATATAGTACAATGAGAAAACGATGACCGAATGACATTTCATAATCAAATCGACATCTTAATATTCGCTACTGTTGGTTTGCTTTGTATTCTAGGCCCAACCCGATCACCCTCTTTCTGCAGGATTGTTTTGCGTTCTTGTTTCGTTTTATATTTTCTCTGAACGCGCTCACTGTGTGTACTAACCTTTTTTGGTCTCCCTGCTCTCACTACGTGTCCGTATTATCAGACAAATAAATAAATACATTAAGTAAATGAGTTCATGAGGTCGATGCGATGAATTGTTGAGACCAAACGTATCTGCTACTTTGCTTTAGTTTTTTTTTCAGGTTTCAGTGATGCACAAGGTACAAACCTACTTCTATTTAATGGCTAGCTGTTTCCGATGTGCTTAAACTTTGTGGTAGTGCATTGATTATGTCACTGCTACCATAAAGTGATTGATAACATATAGTGTAAATAAATTAGTTCATTATATTTGTAGTAATATGTTGCTAGATAAAAAATTTCTATTCATCAAGGCTTCGAACAAACCACCTTGTTGATTGGAAGTCCTATGAGCAGCCCTTCGTTTATATCCAGACTCGCCAAAATAGCTCATATTTATTTAGTAGCTCTGAAAAGTAACTAGCGCTGCCTTACAATATAGTAAAGAACTAAAGGCTAATGACACTATTAGTTACCCGTTCAGCCAGACCCGTTTGTGAGCTCGGTTCCTCAATTAACAGTGTTTCGCAAAGGTAATGATAGCACCACTCATTACGCTCGTCTGAAAATGTATATGAAGCACTGGAAGCGCGTGCCGTTTTCCTCGTTAAGAAACAGCGCTAAACGAACAAAGGTCAAGACGTGTTGCATTCTAAACTCTTTCGGTGGTGGCTGAGCCGCATTTGGACTGAATGCTGTCCACTGCTGGCTCCCATTAACGCCCGGCGCTGTGGTGTTCAGCCTGTGGGTGCACTGGCCTGTCGGGCGTCGTCAGCGGAGTTAAATTCTCAGAAATACCCCACGAGCAAGAACAATCATTTTACGAAGGAAATATCATCCAAGCTGCAGTTCCTTAAATACTTGTCATGCCCTCCTGCGTCATAAGGAGGCATGGACTTGGGTGAGAATGTCGATGACGGTTGTGGCACACAAAGAGATTCTGTGGAGTGTGGTCTGCAAATGTAGTTCATTCCCTGGTACGTAGAGTTTTCGTTCAGAGGAGATAGGCAAATATTTCAGTATTCTACAAAAAAGGGCTTTGTTCAGTCGTGGGCTTGAAGAAAGAGAGGCAGAACATGCTGTGAAATTCAGCAGTACTGCTCTTCCGCCTTTGACAATGCTTCAGAAGACTTCTGTGAGCTGTTCAATAAAATAAACTATAACACGACATTCTAACTTTTACGAAGAAAAAAGATACATACAAAAAATAAAACGCCGAAAAACTCAAAGCAAGAATAACACAAGCAATAAACCAAAGCGCTGCAATCATAACAAATGAGAGCATTTCAAAAAGTTCGAAGTCCTACATTCCACTGCACACTTGAACGTCGGGTGTGGTACATCGGTGCATCCTTGTTGTGGTAGGAGCAAACAAGCATAATTCCTCCTCGAAATAGCAACTATCGGAAGTTTTCTCCGCGTACAACGCAGAAAGCACAAGATCTTCTCACACAGTTCCGTAAAAACGTTCAGTAGCTCACTTGCAGGGACGTTTCGGCAATTTCAAGACGACCATGGCAATATAAGAAGTTCAAGAAGCCGAAAAACACCCGAGACCTAACCAAAAGTTCCCCGATTTGGGAAAGTGGCGGAAGTATTCGGCAATAAGTGGTACTCACAGTTTATTTGTTTTGCACTTATCTCTAAAGGTATCTTAGCTGAGGGAGCAGCTGTAGAAATTCGGAAGCTGCTGTTATATTTAAAGGCACGAAAGTCGAACTATTTGTGGACTTAGTACAACATGGAGCAGCAGCTACATGCGACTGCACTACTTCTTGAGCCTGTAAGGGAGAAAGGAACAGTAGGGGAAGGAAACGCGAGCACGTCAACCAATCTAGGAAGACTGCTATGCTACCCTGCACAAGAAAAATGGTTGGGAAGTTTGAAAGAGAAAGAGGAAACCAGCCGCACACAAAGTCGCACTTCACATTCATCGTAACACCTGAAACCTAAAATGAATTTATGCAGCACTATGAATTGTGCCACGATGAACATATTTAACACGACACCTTAGAAGGAAAGGCAATAAAACTTGTGAGAGATCTGACAACTAGCCATTCTTGACAAACGAAAACAATCATATCCCAAGACGTATATATATAAAGAAAGTAAGCAGGTGATTATAGAGATATAAGGAAAGGGTGGAGATGTTGAAAACCAGAACGACCAGCTAGAAAGACAGTCAAGTTCTCTCACGGAGATTCTTCGATAAGCCACGCTGTCACCATCGCAGCTGTTGATTTTAGCAACAGCACTGCGAATTTTCATGGTGTCGTCGCTCCTACCAAACAACACATAATAACAACGTTCAGGTAGTTTGCTCGGCAACAACGTTTAGGTTGTTTTATGTGTGAGCCTTTACACAGTGTACCAAAGCATGCTGTGAATTTGTCTAGTATAACGCCTTGTTGGAGCTATGGAAACTCAGTCGTCTGCATACTCAGCCATCTGCTACCTGTGATTGGTAACGCAATAATTGTGTTTGTTTAATTAAATAAAATACCTGTCATGCTTCCAGCAAAATGTTGTTGCGTAGACCGTCATGATGCGCCTGACATTCGGCATGCAATAAATCTGGTTATAACCAATTGAATGCAACACACAGTTAGACATGAAGACATTGACTGTTGTTCTTAAGTGTTGTGTAATCATTACGACAGAATTTTAATTGTATTAAAGCAGGCAACAATAAACTATTTCAATAGCGGTATGCGCAACGAATTACATTGCGAATCACTCGTGGGACGCGTAATTGGACAACTATAAGTTCAAATGCCGCCGATGGAATGACTAACATTTATTCCCTTTTATTTCATTATTAATTGTGTAGTAATTTCTACAATGCAACCAAAGACAAGAATAAATGTCTCTAATGTTTTCCTTTGCCTAATTTCCTGTTCGAGTGATTTGAATGTGTCTAATAAGTAAACTAGTTACTCGCACACGTTCGCCTTTTCTTAAATATGTCAGGATCATGTGTTTGTTATAACGCCGACACTAAAGGTGCAAATGCGCAATCCATCCTCATATGCTGGCTTTAAGTGTGGGTACCAAGGACTCAACTCCGAAGTTGACTCTATTGTTTTCCGTCATCTGAGCTCAACGGGCAAACGAACACAGAGTTCATTTTGTCTTGAGAGACTTACCAATAAGATGGCATGCAGACAACTATGGTAGCATGTGATTGTGATTTGAGACAAGTGCTAGCGCAGAAAAATTACTACACACAAATATCTGGGGAAATAAAACTACTCCGTATGACATATACGTCACTTTGCAATGAGTTCTAGTTCTCAAAGATTAGTGATGCAATTACGTACTAACATGTATCACAGACATCTTGTCGTGCCACTTAAGTTACTCATTATGAAACAACCTTTTTAAACCTCATTCTATTGCTTAAAACCACTGAGTGTTGCGCATTTGTTTACAGTAGGCGCTTTGATTTTCTTTAACGCGGTATATTCAATTGTGCAACAGTTTGCCTTACAACAACTTGTGGTGGTGTCCCCGATGCCACAAAAATTCTGGTATGCATAAACAAGAATTACGTCGACAGTAATATGAAATCTGCGCTAAACAACAATCGCATTATGTTGCTGGGAGCCCATTGATGGTAATACTGACCGGAAGTTTAGGCTACAATAAAGCGCAGACTGCTTAGCCATCTGCTTAATCATTAGAACTTACTTCAGCCAGACTACAACAGCAGTATCATGAATGTATTTTCATGCTTGATGCTTATATACAGGACGCTGCCTCCTGTCATGACCTTAAGTAAACTGAAGCCACACGCATACAGTACAGCTGTTCGAAAGACGTCGCAGATCACAGTTTACGAAGAAATAAAACGCACAGACTGTAGAGAAAAGGACGAGCCGCCGTTCCCATGGCGAAGCCCACCCAATGACCTCTTCTTTATTACGAATGCCGGTCTAATCTCCGATCATAATAACGTCACTCCTCGTCTTGTACACAATTTGTAACAACCTCCGCGCCCCCACAGTAGCACATGAGGACAAAGATAACTGAACGCTCACATGAGTCCGAGTACAAAATGTTCGTCAGTATTAGTAAGAGCTTCACGTAAGTCATAGTAGTGTCATCCGGGTCTTCTCCTGCATTTGATCTTTAAGCGGTGTTTTCGACACTTGTGCTACGATGGTGCTATTCAGTGCATTGACATCGATGCAGCTCTGTTGTCGCTGAGAAGGTTTCCTTGGTACCTAAATTCCTATTGGAGGCGCTTCCAGAAAAATATTGTGCAGCTCTTTCTCAGGCAACTTTTTCTTCGCTTTCTTTTTCTGGCTCCATTTACCTTGCATTTACTTTGCCCCCGTCCTCGTCTCATCTTTTCCCTCGACGCTGTGACACTGTATTGGCATTTCGCTGCTTTGCGGTGATCGGCAGTGCCATGTGTTTTCTCTTCAATCTTGATTTGTGGACCTTTCTCATTGAACAGAAGCTTGGCGCTGTACAAGGGGCTTGCTTTTTTGTCACCATGAACATTTTTTTTCCTTTTTCATTTCTTTTCGCTCTATGAGGTGGCCTTGACTGCTTAATCAAAACTCGGTGAACACGTCGTAACTCACAGATTGGTGGGTGATCCGATTGGCGAAGACGTTCGACGTCTGCGATGACCTGCTTGACGGCCTTGCGTGTTTGACTCCGCCTTTCGTAGAGGGCCTCCATGATCCGGTCCAGTGTCGGAAATATGAGAGATCACTGGCAGGCCGTGTCATGAGGTGAAGTCGGAGTCAACACGGCATATATCTCAGAAGGTTCGGTCGGGCTGTCGTTCTCTATGATCTTGTGTATATTGGGACATCGTCGTGAAGGGCGAGTCAGGACTGAGCCGAAGAAGACGTGAGGGCTTCCGTCTCGCGAGCCTCCAGACGATGTCTGCACTCATGAGGCGTCACTGTCAAGATGCACGTTGTTGACCTATAGAATGCCTTGACTTGTGAATATCGGGCCATCGTCGTGAAGGGCGAGTCAGGACGGAGCCGAAGTAAACGTAAAGGCCCCGTCTCGCGAACTTCCAGACGATGCCTGCACACACGTCAGTCCATGGACACACTTAGTAGTCTTGGTGGCAAGCAGATTCGTGCTCCCAGGTCTCAGCGCTGGTTAGGCCTCGCACATGAGCGTTACCCACGGCGGCTTCGCAAAAGTCCTCGAGGCTACGACGGCGGTCGAAATTTGTGAAGTCCGCTCCATCTCACCTCCAAAGGTCCTTCCTCCCTGGTTTCACGGAACCAAAATGTAGAAATAGGACGAGCCGCCGTGCCCATGGTGAAGCCCACCCGTTGACCTCCTCTTTATTCCGAATGCCGGTCTAATCTTCGATGATGATAAAGCCACTCCTCATCTTCTACACAATTTGTAACACAGATTTCATTTTAATTTATCGACGCCAACAAGCCGTGAGAGGTACGCCGAACAGTAGAAATATTGCTGATGAAAAACAGGCCTCACGCAAGGAACTACTGCATAGCAGCACAAAAGTCCAACGCATTTCTCTTTTAGAACCAAGACTTCCTTGCTTTCATGAATTCCGCAACAACGACAAAAAAGTTGGGCCTGCGCACGATACTCTGGAAAGTCAATTCGAAGAATAAGGCAAGCACACCTTACTCTTCTCTGCTCACCACAAACAGCCGCTCAGATAGGGCCATAGCAAGAAGATACGCAATGGCAGTGGCCCCCCATTGCATTTTCATAACGAAACTATATACAAAACTACAAAAAAGAGTGAAAAATTTTCTATATGTGCTTTTCTACGCAAACACTACGCTTGAAAACTATGCCAGGCATCTAAATAATTCATTTAGGTTTAGCATCACCTACGGGGTTCATTGAATACGTGAAAGCCGCTCTGAGGGTAAACATATCTGGTACATTGACAGGCACTCAATCAGGGACGAAAGCGCGCACGCTCTCCATAGTATACCGACTCATATGGTCTGTCGATTTTCTGAAAGCCTGCAGAAGCATACGTGACTTCCCATCAGAGCACTGCTTAAAAGGCAATACTCTTTAAGCAGGTTTGCCCGTCCAAAAGCCTGAAAGCCTGACCGTCTTGTCTATTGGCCAAGATACATATATATATATATATATATATATATATATATATATAAAGAAAACGTCATGATGACCGAGGCTGACGTGCTCGCGGTATGTTTATTTATTTGAGAACCAGCATGTTTCGTGGAAATACAAGAAAACAATACGTTCACTGCGCGCGTGTCACGTCTCTCAGGATTACAAATAGAGTTCTACCGTCCATCCATTACGTACGTTTGTTGTATTAGACAAATGGTTATGTGGAACAAGTGTCAATGTATATCGGAGAGACTTTTGCTGAAGTAAACACTCCTTCTGTAACACACCTTGCACCAAATATAATTTGTGAGATATTTCGTCAGATTGACGGCAATCGTGTCGCATTGATTTCGGTATTTAGTGGGAAGCATATAGTATTGTTTTACAACGCAACGGTACTCTATACCCAAGCTTCTAAGCACAAGTTTAGGTGCTTCTTTTAACTAGGACAGTAATGTTCGCTTTAATTAGGGCATGTGCTAAGCAACAATAAGCTTTAATAAAAACCAAGATACTTTAATGTCGATGCCGATGTAGGGGTGGTAATTGTACTGTTTTAACAATGTTGTGATAATCGTGATATACAACGGAAGAAAGAAATGTGCACGAAAATACGATTTGCCACCGGGAGACCCCGAGCTCTCGGCAGCCTCGGCAGAAGGGGGAACTTCTCTCTGATTCCAACATGCGAGGATGGAAGGATGCAATTGAATTGGGTACAACGTCACAGTTCCACAGCAATGGCGAACCACAATTTGCAAAAGCAACCAAATGAAATGTTGTACAATGTAAGTCTAGAAGCTGACTGAATTATATGCCATCTTTGACTGGTAGTTACGGAGTGCTCTAGAGCTTTCCGGAGAGAGAAAAAGGTTAAGGAAAGGTAGAGAGGCAACCTTCGTATATCTCTTAGGAGAGAGCTCTATAGAGCGCTCTGCAGTGCCCCGAAACGACCAATCAGAGCTGGCAATTGATTTACACATACATCGTACACCACACTGGATCAGTGGCTAAGGTGCTCGGCCACTCACCCAAAAGTCGTGGGCTCGATCTTCATGTTGATGGTCAAATTTCAGGAGCCCTCCACTACGATGACTTTCATATTATATCCTGGTTTAGGCACGTAAAACACCACATAATAATAATAATAATAATAATAATAATAATAATAATAATAATAATAATAATAATAATAATAATAATAATAATAATAATAATATCTCAGGATTAATTACTAACAAAATATTAACATTGTTATTGTAATTTAATTGTAGATGTATATGACGTAGATCTATAAAACGCTGGTTAAGAGAATACGGCTTCTCCAGACAGCGAAGTGGCTCGCGTTCTGTCTGCGGCTTCGACGCGAGGAAGGTGGTGAAAGCACAACAAGTATAAGGATATGAGCCATATTCTCGTCTCGATTCTGATAGCCCAATGCTTTCGTGAAAGTTCGCAGTCACTGCCCGAACTACACAATCGATCCCCTCCACCCCCATCCGTCTTTGTGGCTACTTCGTGCTTCTACACCCAATGGCGCTTGTCGCCACGTTTTACCTCTTCTCGAACCACGCCCGTTAGCAGCCCCTGCAAGCTTTCGCTGACGCATAGAATGATGCACAAAGGCGATGTTGTCGATTCGGACTTGATACGGAACATAACGGTTCTGGTGAAATTGTATCTCCAGTATAAATGAACCTTCGGAAAGCATCGTCCAGACAGATATGTCGTGCCATTACCGAGCTGCTGAATGCGCTATAGTCTGCATTCTACTCATGAATGCAGTCATTTTGCTTCTAACGCTGAAATTAGCGAGCAATTAGCAGTTACGAATTGCAGGGTGGTTAGGTCTTGACAAACAGCTAATCCTCGTGCCACACTTAAGCCGCACGCGATCGATGTGATTGGTACCACGTGGCTACTCAATTGAATGCGCAAAAACAAGTATTTCTTTTTTTTTGTTCTTGAGTTTCCACGCCCCCCTGACACAAAAACAACAGTTCGAAAACTAAGCTTCTAATTCAGCGAAGCACAAGCCGTGTACTGCTACCGATACATGATTACGCAAGCTGTACTTAGGAAATCAAATGCACAAAATAAAAATAAAGTTCCAATAGCGAAACGCAGTTCGAGGAGTGAAAGACGAAGTGTAGATATCAGGTGTATTTACACCTTCATGTTATTCAATATCTAAGATTCGAGGGCAAAGTGATTATGTCCAAGGTAATTACTCCACTAAGCACCCGTATTATCACCTTTCATAAATCTTCCTCAACGATGTGGGCAGCTGCGTAATTTCCATTTAGGAGTCACGTCTAGGGACCTATATCATGGTCCCCATGAAATTTTATCGTGTTCATAGCAGTACGTATAATTTCGTCTTGCATACCTGAAGCTCTCGGATGAAGTGCTGAGTGTTGTCCTTCGATGGCAAAATTTTAGAGATAGAGATGCTAGATGCTCCTTGAAATCGCATGATATGGCAAATTACAATTAAGATCACTACTAACCGCGCACACAAAACATTGAGAGTGGTATCTTTACACACCGCCTCCCCCCTGCCCGCCTCTTTTTTTGTTTTCTGTTTTTTTCGTCTAGTTCACCTGCAAATGATCCTGGTTTCCGAGAAATGACTCTGCTGCCTTCCTGACAGAACTCATAGATGCGCTACAGCGAAATCGAGCACCGATCGATTATCTAATACGGTGGTTCTTTTTTCAACAAATATGGGCGTCTCGCACTGCATATATGCGACAGGTCACTTTGTAAGTTCAGGCTGCAGGAATGTTCGCAACCACTACACTCTAAAAAATATCGAGTAAAAAGGGTGTCTTTTTGTCTCACAACTATAATTGTCATCAGGCTTGCGTGCGCTTTCTTTCTTGAAAACTCGGCGCTGGCCACTTTCCTAACGAGAATGCCATGTAACTCTGATATTGGGCATGTCGATCGTGACCGGAATATACCGGGCGCGGGGCGATAGCGCAAGGATGGAACACAATATAAATGACGAATATTGTTGTGGGACACTCGCTCTTTTTTCAGACTGTACAGTCAAAGTTTCCAGGGTCGCTGAACGTATCTGAATCTGAAAACTCTGTTGAAGTTTCAAAAACCTTATAACTGAACAAAAAGACTAGAATTACTTGAACTACTTGTGCTAGTGCGTGTTTGTGCGTGCGTGCATGTGTTTCGCTGTGTGCGTGTGTGTACGGGAGCACGTGACTGGCTGTTTCTATGCTAGCAGAGACAAATAGATTAAAAATAAAAGGAAGGCAGAGAGGTGAGCCAGGGCTGATCCCATTAGGCTACTTTGCACCGGGGAAAGAGGAAGGGAAAGGCAAGCTGCAGATGAGGAGAGAATAGTCACCCTTTCAAACTACTTAGGACTTTGGTTTTTCACATGACAAACGAGGAATCAGTCTTGTAATGTTGAGAAAACTCGACAGCGCTTTCATTGCTTTCAGAACTGTGATGACCATACGGCATCCCGATGGTCTCCGTATATCCTTGAAAGTCAAAATGCTTCCTTCAAGGGGATTTAGAGCAGCACGGAGGTGAAGCTATAAGTCGGACAAATAGGGTGCTCAGTAGTTTCATCGACAATACAGACACTGCGCTCGGCGTTGTCCGTCATCCTAATATTAGGTTTTTATGCGCCGGTGAATGCTGCACCCAGAAGCATAACAATATGTTCCTCCCTGAAAAGACCAGACAGTTGCCGCAGTTGAATGGCTGGGACAACAGAATATAGTTCATAATGCACGAATGGTGGTGTTTGCCCCTTTTGCACTGTCATGTTCTTCTCCAGCTTATTCAAGTATGGAGCCGTGTTAATTCTTGCTACCCTTTCAAGGTTTGCAAACACAGACCCTTGAAGACTACCGGTTTTCTCCATCATTGAAACTTTGAAACTTTTCAAACTTTTCTTTATTCAAATATTTTATTTTTAGGGATGCTAAGGACCGGGGTCAAAAAGCCTCTTCACGGGCTTTACGAGGACCACGACCTCGTACAAAGTGACAGGGATAGCCAAGTGTACAGGGCAGTACAATAAAGTAGGGAATAAAAAAAGAGCAACAACATATCTAGTTCAAATTTCATCACACATAGACAGAAATATATGCTCAGAGAAGAAGGCGGGGAAAATTATTGTAAACGGGTAACAACATTTTAGGTTAGTACAACTGTCTGGTGTTAGATAATCCCTCCAGTGGCGCGTACAAACAAGATAACATAGACACAACGTAACAAACAGCACTTCAATATTCTCACAGATCACGATTCATAAAGAAAACAAAGAAAAAAGGAAAATCAAGAACCACTAAGTTGCAACAGATTCACATATTAAGTGCGACGAGAAGCAAGATTTTTTTTTCTTTTTTTTTTTGTTCATGCCGGTGAGCTAAAACGACAGTAAAGGAAATGCAATATTCCCATTGCTAACTGCAAAAAGAAACGTGCATGCCACTTTTGATAAAGGCTTCTTCCTCCTGAGTTTCAATCTGTTCGGTAAGGTACCGAACCATGATCATTCTAATCTTCTGTAACGCTGGGCATGCAGCTCGTTCGGGTCGTCGGCGTGCTTTGGTCATACAGTGGCGACGCCAGAAGACGAACATCGTAAGGTACAGTACGATTTGTTCAAATAAGCCCCTTCTGCGCTGTCGGCCCGAAGAAATTGACACTCCGAATCGACGACGCACGACGTGCCACACGCCTTTGGCCGCTACGCATTCAAACATCGTGTGGCGGATCGTTTCTCTTTTGCCGCCGTTAGGACAGTGGTCATTGGGAATGACACCCCACTTCGACAGTCTCTGACGAGTGGGAAACGCCTCCCACCAGAGTAGGCAATCAAATTCTTTATTTCCGGTACGTGGTTGTTCCGCCATTTCTTCCACTTGCTTGGCCTCCATCTCTGTTTTTCCACGTCAGTGATCGAGCGACTGATTAAGATTTCGCTAATGAGTGTGGTTGCAAGCTTTGCAAAGGATTTTCCGTAGTATCGCCGTCTACCGAACGTTTGAGGCCCTCTGCTGGTTTATGAAAAGCATGGTGGTGTTCTGCTTGAGGGGCCCGGTACCCCTTCGACGCAAATGCGGCTCCAAGACTTCCGGTCCAATATAGCATTAAGCTACGACCAGGATAGTCATTGTCCTGAAACAATTTGTAAACAGTTTTAGCTGTAAGTGCCTTTGTGAATGTTGCAAAATCTGGTAGACTAAGTCCTCCACAACTTTTTGAGAGCTTCGGGAACTTTTGCTGAACTTTCTGTGTCTTCCCATTCCACATGATGCCTGTTATAAAAAGCATATGAGCACACTTTGGTTTTCACCACCGTCGATTCGGCGTCAAGTGACAAATTGAAGTCAGTGGCATACGCGAAGACCTGCGTGGCTCTGTTTACGGCATCCTCCCAATTTCTTCTGGAGACTTACCCGTTTTGAAAGTATACCCCGAGAACTTTTACGGCATCCACGTATTGAATACCACCCGGCAAAGAGCCGTGAAAGTTACAGAAACGAAGGAATTTGCTTTTCTCGGCTTTAAGGAAAGCACCCGATACACTGGCATACTCTTCGAACAGCTCTAAGAAAGCGCGGTAACTTGCTTGATTTTGTACGAACACAGGGATGTCATCCACATAAGCGGTGATGCTAACTGACTCCAAACCTGTCATTGTAAAGCCCTGAATATTATGGCACTTTGCCCTGTTTCCTAATGTGAGGATCTACGGAAAGAACAAAGAGTACCAGTGCGATTGGGCATCCGTTGCGAACCATTCTGTTACTGGAAAGCTTGTTGTCTCCACGCCATTGATGAGGAGTCAGCTGGTAAGGTTGGTGTATAGAAGCTCTATGCAGTGGACGTACTGCTCAGGCAAACCAAGCATTCTAAGTATGCAGTATAGGTAGTCATGTTCGACTCTGTCGAAGACCTTAGCTTGGTCCAAGGACACGATAACACCAGTAACTTTTTTGGCGTTGGCATAGTAGAACAAATCTCTTATCAGTGTAAGTGTTTGACAAATCGACCTACTCAGCACTGCACAGGTTTGCGTGGGTGACACTATATTGGGCAAGAAAAGTTTTAGCCTCAAACCAAGGATCGTAGCCACAAGTTTATAGTCAGTGTTAAGGAGGGTAATTGGCCTCCACGACCATGGATCGTCAGGATCCATGGCAGCAGGACTACACGGCCCTCACTGAAAGATCTCGGCTTTTGCCCGTCTACATTGAATGCGTTGACCAATTCAGTAAGTGCGTCGCTTAGGACGTCGAAGAAAGTTATATAAAACCTCGTCAGTATTTACGTCTCGCCCTGAAGCCGTGCTGTGTTCATTTTCTCAGGGCTTGCCAAACTTCATCTTTTGTCACCTCAGATCAGAGCATATGTGTTTAGAAAAAGTGGTTAACAATTTCAAGTATTTAGTACTCGACTATGGGAGAGCCAAAAGCCGTCCCGTCTGAAGGCCAGGAAAAATCTGTGTATTTGGAAAAAGTTTATTCTATCATGGGACGCAACAAACCTAAAGAACGAGCGTCTGTACAACAAGCACAATAACAAACAAATGACAAAGATCAACATATATTACACATTTAAACAAACGTGTCTAAGTGCGTAGGGGTCCATAGACCATGGTATTATTTACACACACTAAATATGTACACTAATCACAATATGGACAATGTACATGATGATATACGTACAGAATTTACAAGACTTGGTAAAGATGTTAGAAAGTATGTACCACAAGTATCAATATTCCTAAAAGTTACATAACTTACAGCGTTAGAATGAAGTGCATATGTACAAGAGCTCACGCCCATATGGTACATACACAAATACATAGAAATAGTAAACGCATGCTGAATACATGAACTAATCAGACATTGACAGGTGACCTGGCTGTAGGAACCAGGCCAGGTGGAAGACTAATCTACGGACTACCACATGAAAACTCTATTTAGAAGAAGTAGTAAACGATTTAGAGCACTAGGTGCTCTACTATGGGAGAACGGTGTGCCGTCCCTGAATTCAATGTGTCTATCCCCTAAGGTATATATAGAAAATCCTCCAAGGATTGAAAACACCAAATGTTGCCTCGATGTACCGAAACAGCATCGTTGACAAACAAGAGCTTTAGAAAATAACCCAATGGTATTCTACAGTTTTCTTTTTCTATTTGGCAAAATATATTCAAACAAATATCTTTTTTGGGCTACATAAAACTTACAAAACATTCCTTTGTACTTTACGCACGCTCTTTTTATTTGCAAAATGAAAGAAAGACTTTCGTTTTTCTTAGAAATATCTTGAAGACATCCTTTCTGTTTCGACGTTAGGAGCTGGCAAGTGCGGTGAGCGGAAGTTTTTTTGGGTACAGCGCTTGAAACCTAGACACCGTCTGTAGAAACGGGGCTTTTTCATGCTTGTGCTTTTCTGGCGCTTTCACCGGCGAGGTCTTTCGCGGAGTTGCCGCAATGACTCGGGAACATCTGAAACCCAGCGTCGTGTCCTTTTATATGCGAAGCATTTCTTAGCAAACTTCGGCGACTTTGAGCGTATCTATCTATCTATCTATCTATCTATCTATCTATCTATCTATCTATCTATCTATCTATCTATCTATCTATCTATCTATCTATCTATCTATCTATCCTCCTACAACATTTAGCTCTCCTGGCCGTTTCGATAATGGTACCGATACCAAACTTGATATGGCATAGATTGGCTGTATGAAGAACGTACTTAACTAGTTATAAAATGAAAATCATCATAATTATGTCATGAATGTCATGATTTATATTTCACAGTCCTGCAGCTCTTGCAGTGGTTTTGTTCACACGGCATGTTACAAAACTAGCATGGTAAGGCGTTCCCACGCCATGCGCCGGTCCTGCCATATGTCGCAGGCGCGCGCCGCGCTGCGTTGCTTTGACGCATACCTGTTTCAGCGCGTTCAGCGTCCCTCCGTCACGAAAAGAGGGAGACGAAGTGTTGTATAAGTAACACATCGACCCGTAGTGCAGCATGTCACATTTCGCGCCTGTTGCCCTCGGGCCGCGCCGACGGACGCTGATCGCGCTTGGCGTCAGACTATAAAGTTCTCGCGTTTTGCTAACGTAGCGTTGCTGTGCCCAGTGTGCGCGCGTGTCAACGCTACATTGGGGTATATTGGACCCTTCATGATGCGCTCGCGGCCGTTTTGCTAACTCCAAATATACCAAATTTGGTGTTACATGACGTCAATGGATGACGAAATATATGACTCGTGCTATGCATGATAATCCTGACACGCGTGTCACGTAAGAATAAGACAACATACCACGCTCATTGCGTGCTTGCAACCGTTTCGCTAGCTCCAAATACACTAAATGTGGTATCACGTGACATAAATAGATGACGAAGGTTGATTGATATGTAGGGTTTAACGTCCCAAAACCACCATATGATTATGAGAGACGCCGTAGTGGAAGGCTCCGGAAATTTAGACCACCTGGGATTCTTTAACGTGCACCCAAATCTGAGCACACGGGCCTACAACAATTCCGCCTCAGATGACGAAGGTAAATGACACATACAAATATAATAATTATGAAATGGAAATCATGTACGGCATCATTTACTTCCACCTCGTAACGCTAAGCTGATATTAAAGTGAGGTATACATTTCTCATTCGTGCTTCATGTGTCATAGATTCCCAATGTACGTGGGATCTGCCAATTTTTTCAGTCAGATATTTCCGCATTCCTTGTACCTCTCACAAAAGTTGTTCGTAGGATCTGCGAAGAAGTGCAGTGATTACATATGCAGATTAGTCATGTTCAGCAACAAATGGGAAAGATGTGGTGAGTGAGGAAACGTACTAGCCGAGGCACTAATGTCGTAAAGGCGACTTTTACGTCAAGGATTCTTGCACAGTTTTTTTTTTCTAACTAGCATACGGAACAAGCATGCCAACAGCGGAAGCATCGTCATACTTATTAGTGGTGTGAGAGAAAACATTATTCCTAATCCCCGCCTACATCGAAACCATCAGATTGATTGATTTGTGCAGAGCGCAAAACATCTTTAAAACAATTTGTTCTTATGACGTGCTTACGCAGCCAATATACGCATATGAAAAATGGAAAAAGAAGCACAGAAATTTGAAAGCGTACAAAACTTTCACTAGTTTGGTGCACATTCAGACACGCGACGTTCTCTCCTAATGCGTTGACACATTTCTCTACTTTCCTCTGGCAGGAGCAATAGTAAAAAATTATGAATAAATGGGGACGACAATAAAGAATGGTGTAGCCTATACATCATCCCGCATTGTACTATCGCCACCTATTTAGCCATGTTACAAGGCTTCCCTAATGTCGAGTACCACGCTTCGATTGAGGCGACGAACCAGTGGATGGTGGGAGAAAAATTGTGGCTGCTCAGTGGTTGGTCAGTCCCGTATACCGCTTTTTCCTGTCAGTAATTGGCAACCTTCCGGGGTTAATAAAGCCCGAGCTTTCGTCGAACGCGAAGTGATGTTCTTGCTCACTTAGCAGTTTTTCAATGAGCGATAAAATATAATTCTAATGTACCTGAAAAGATTGCACACTAGGTCATTCCGTGACAACCGTATCAGCCACTTGGGCGGCCATGAAAAATGCACTTGGAAAAATTTCTGTTAATTTCTTCCTGCGAAAACAGTAAATTGCTAGAATAGTTCGGGGAGAAAAATTTTGCTATCATGCGGAAGCCTTTTCAGTTTCACAGAATATCGATATAGTGTCGTTCATGGGAAACGCTATACCGAAAGTCTTCAGTTTCCTGTTCGAATATCAACTTTGGCTTAGGTGTAATGTTCTCAGTGTGGGTTTGGGGTTTATTTAGAGAAGGCTTGGATGGGAGGACTGTACCGTACGCACACGACAGTTCAAGACCGCATGGGCATTCGGTACGAAAACGCTGAGGACACTGTGATGTCTCGTCCAGCTTGAGCGAATAACACGCTGAGATTCCGAAATCTCCGCAGCGTTGATGAACGAATTCACAAAAACTCAAGTTGCGGGGTAGCCACGTCTTGCAGGAAACAGCATCGAGCGGTGGCGGCCACTTCCCGTGTCAAGCTTTCACATTAGCGCATTTTTTTTCGACCAACCTGACAGATGGTTGTAGCAAGGTCACCTGTTGCTTTAGATTCTACAGCAGCCACATTAGGGAAATTTGGTAGACGACTAAACTTAGTGTTTTCCCGAAGCAATTGCATGTCTCAAATGTCGAGCAGTGGCGAATAACATCTGCCACTAGAGCTGGGCTTTCATTGCTTATTGTAAAATCGTAGGCATCGTCCGCATTAACTTACAAGAAATGCCCCACCTTATCTTCTTCAGACGTGCTGGCGTCTGCTTGCCTTTATAGCCTCGAATTATCCTGTATATTAATTGTAGAGGACTTGCTGGGTAACAAAGGCCTTTGCGCAATAGTCTGCTCAGCAAGCTTCTTTTCTGCAGCTGTTTTACTGAGTGGTTGTCGAGAGTGGAACACTTGACTGTTCGTAAAGAATTTTACAAGTGGTGTCTGTTCAGTAGGACTGCCACTAATTCTCTTTGTGACCTCTTCGTCAATGTTTGTGTACATAGTGTCATGGGAACAGGCAATAAAGCAAATAAGAGGCGTGGCTGTGTGCTAGAACACCCGCTTGCCACGCAAACGGCCTGGATTCGATTCACAGTCAGACCCAGAATTCTTCACTATTCCCTTCATTTGCATCCTTCTCGATTTTTCGGGTCACGCGTAATGGGCGATTTCTCGGTCATGCAAAGATGATGTTTTTCTTTTCTCACAACCAATGACAACGACGCCAGAACTTTCGCGAAACGAGCTTTAATAGCCGTGAACGTATAAGATTTCAATCTGATCATCAGCGTGGAACAAGAGAACTCTACTATAGAACTACGATAGAGCTTGAAACTTCTCTACAAAGAGCATCTGTATACAAACGCTATGCCGGGCGAGAAATAGTTTTAACCTACGTAATACACATGCATAGTCGGGGCTCATCTTCACAAGAACACAATATAATTTTTACAGACGCCATAGTGGTGTCTATGAAACATTCGACCCTGTGTTTCTTGAACGCACATAAAAAAATTAAGTGCGCTGACCTCAAGCCAGCGTACTTAATGGTTCCCCCGAAGCTGCACTTGTCCCGAAAATGCAGCCTCCTTGGCCGGAAGCAGCCCAGAGCCATAACGCCTAGACAACCACAGCGGATTAGGCTGTGAGATATAGAGTGAAAGAAGGGTTAATTAATAGTCATAAGAAAATGGTAATTGCCCTGCCACTGTGGAAGAAAGACTTCTTATTCAGTGCAGAGGGCTTAGCCATACCTTTTCATCGCCATGAACCACGTGCAGTATCAACAAAGTGAAAATAATACCTTAGATATTTGTAGCGGGTACCTCAATGATACGCAGAAAGACGCATAACGGCACACCGTTCGTACACCACAAAACTCGTGTTTTGTGTTGTAGTCGATACCGCGTGCCAAACCGAAACCAGAAACACAGTTGGCCTTGACCGAACACGAGGCTGCGCTCCGAATATGCGTTAGACAGTATCGCAATCGCCGTTGAAATTTCTGTGCAGTTCAGGTGTGGTAATGGCCTAGGCATGTCTTGGTATTGCTCGATGTTGCCCCTCAGTCTGACACCTCGGTATCGGACGCTTTCACTGTTTACAAACACAGACGCTTCCTGACGTCCGGTTTCGTCCACTGATGTGCCCTAATACCATCGGTTGGCAACAAGAGCTTTAGCAAATAGCTCGCTCATTTTCTATATATTGATTTCCTGTCTGTTGCTATTTTCTATTTCTATTCTAGTCATATTTTCCATCCCTTCATTATCTATCTATCTATCTATCTATCTATCTATCTATCTATCTATCTATCTATCTATCTATCTATCTTGCCGCCATCGTTTGGGTGCTCTCGTGATCACATCCTTGATTTGGGGTGAACCAAAACTAGTGTGAAAGGGTAAGGTGGTTTGACGAGTATGACCCGCAGGTCGTGACATGAATTATCTCACAATCCCCATCGCGTACATTGTCTAACACCTTCCGCAAGACAGTGGCACATACCCGTGGGCGTGTATTCGTCACAGATGATTGGCAGTCAATATGTACCTAGGAGCGCAAACAACTGATATCAGTAATTTAAATGTGACAGCGTGAACACTAACTGACATCGGCAGCGTTGACACGAAGAACATTAGCGTCTCAGTACAAAACTAACTAAAGCATTTTGCGTGGTAATCAGGTATTCTACCACAGAGCCACGCCCCGTCTCAGTACCGCGTTCGAAACATGCGCTGTTCAAGTGCAGTGTTGGTGATGAGTTTCTCGTGGTTGCAAGGCTGGCCATGCGACTTAAAATTTCCTATGTAGTCATATGATATAGCCATTCTGTTGGGTTAATGTCAGTTGTAGTTGAGCGCCATTCACCGAAGTTAGATTACGTAGTAGTGCCCAAGGTAACCACCGTCGCAAGCACAGGCGTTTAAAATCAGCTCACCACTTCTCGCGTTGCTAATACTCGTGATGGTGTGAGCACCGTTCCGCAGATGTAAACTGGTTACGTAAAGCATGTGTGACTCTTCAACATATGTCTCTCAATCATAACGTGGTACTCAATAACAAAAATTACAATATGGTGAGCTTCCCTTCGCATGCTTCGCATAACGTCGATTTCCGAGGTACGTGGGATCTGCTGAGCTTTTTTTTTTTTTAGATTGCGTGTGAAAATTACCCTCATCAGTAAGATGACTTGTAGAGAATTAGACGGTGGGAAAATACCGTTGAGGTGTATGACTCGGTGAACTTCTCTCTAAAAAAATCGAGTATTGGGGATTGTTTCTGCTACACAACAATAATCCGATTTCTTCGCATTATCGCTATTAAAAACATTGTACTGGTCATTTTCCTATCGAGAATGCCACGGCGTGGAAATAACGTGCGCGCTGTTGGTGAAGGCGGAATACCGAAACCGTGATGATAACAAGTGGAAAGTACTCGAAGTCGATGTCGATTATTGTTGTGTAGCAAAAGAATAACCCAAATACTCGATTTTTTTAGTGCTGTGTGTGTTAGAAAAAAAGTGCAGCGGTAAGCCACCAATGAACGTTGAGAACAAAGGTGTGGCGACAGTGAATAGGTGACTGGTGCGATTGTCCGTGTATTATTTTGCTAAAAAGAAAAACCAATTTTCGCATTTTTGTAGTGTACAATTTTACAATTTGGAAAAGACCACTTCACATGACGCCACCACTCCACCCATGACATGATGCATAATTATCCCAGACGATCAATTTAAACAGCGCAACGCAGTGCAAATGATTTATTCCTGGTGCAACACTTGGAGCATGAAATTAAACACAACTAAAACTCATTTCATTTCATTCACAAGTAAGGCCAGCACCCTTAACTTTACATATACGATAGGAAACGAGACTATCGACCACAGCGACCAAGTAAAATACTTAGCCGTTACGCTCTCATCGAACCTCAACTGGAAACCACATGTTTTAGCCGTATGTCGTAAGGCAGAGAGGAAACTATTCTTTCTGAGGAAATAAATTGCGCGCTGCACCACTACACCTTGAACTTAATGCATACAAAATACTAATTACATCATGTTTGGAGTACGTCAGTCTCATCTTGAGTTCACATCAAGAAAACCTCATTCATAAAATAGAAATAGTACGAAATTTTGCAGTTCTGTATATTCACACTTCTTGAAGCAATCCGGTTCTAAAAGCCCGCTCGCAAATTCTCTTTGGCCACGCAGAACTATCTCACGATTGAAAGTTCTTTACCAATAATATCCTGGTCTATTCCGCATATCACGATCTCCTTACCTGCTGGAGCCACCTAAGCACTCATTACGAGTGAAACATTCTGAAACAATCCTCTAACCTTTCAGTCGTGTTTACGCTCACAAACATTCCCCTTTTAGTCAGGTATCCACTATTCTAATAGACTAGAAATGAAATATCATGTGCTAGAACGCCATTCACTCGTTTATGATGTTATTACAGTGTGTCTGATCAGAATTATAAGTTATTGATCTTGTATCCTATTTCTTGTTATTTCGTTACACGTTATTTCTCGATGTTTACTATGTATGTTCTTGTCTCCACTCCTGCATGGGCCGTGAACAGCTTGCAGTATGTTCAAATAAAAAATAAAATAGCCGAGAACATGCACGAAAATGAATTATGGGAAGGGGGATATGTCACTGAGATTAGTGAACCAAACACCGAGGCATAGTAAATTTTGGAAGCTCTAGTGGGACATAGCATCGACTATATGAAAATGAAATAGATTCTCTTCTGTAATTGAGTTAGAATATGATGTTTCGAAAAATATCATTTGGTCAACTTTGGGAAAATACTAGAAATAAATTTTGAAATTCGCAACGCCATGCACGAAGATTATGACATTAAATTAAAAAAACGAAATTTCATCCTTTATCTTTTCTGCTATTCATGAACTTATGACAGCAAGACTTGTGGCATAAGATTTCTCAGAGTGTATTTTATCAATCTTAGCCAAATAATTCTTTTTTATTGTGTTACTTTAATGCTTACAAATTTTCGAATACAAGTGGCTACGTAAGGCCAAAAAGAGGAACTAACTATGCAAGCAGGGGATTTCGCGATTCCATCAGTTAACGTAACCACACGTTCCAGGCTTCACGATTTCACTCCCAGCTCAGACACATTACTACGATGAGTACACATTTCGTCATTTAGAAAAACATTTACGAGGGTGAGGAAATAGAACATAGTGAGATTTAGGAGGCAGTTTTAGTGTCAAAGGCTACCATGTAAATACAGAAAATTGGAGTTTTTTTTTTACATTTTTTCAACAAGTGCCAAATCGAATCTAATGAACATTGTTAATCTTACATTATAGCAATTAGTAAGCGTCGTTTGATTTTTGTGAAGATATTTGTTTATGCAGGCGGGCCAATTGATTTATTGATTGATTGATTGATTGATTGATTGATTGATTGATTGATTGATTCATTGATTGATTGATAAGTAGGGTACCACCATATGATCATGAGACGCCGTAGTGGAGGGCTCCGGAACTTTCGACCACCTGAGGTTCTTTAACGCGCACCTGCATGTGAGCACACGGGCCAACGTCAATTTCGCCTACATCTCAAATGCAGCCGCCACAGCCGTGATTTCATCATGCGACCTGCGGGTCAGCAGCCGAGTAGCTTTGCCACTAGGCCACCACGGCTGGGCAGGTGGGCTAACTTCTTAGAATAACTGCTGAATATAGCCAGATCACAAAATAAGAAGGAAAGCCAGAATGATAGAGATAATGTATTAATATTTTTTAACACGTGCCCGAAAGTCAGAGTGCTTGAAGCTTCTAGAACATATATATGGACAAATAGTACAGAGCTGATTCACTGTACATAATGCTTTAAAGTGAATACAAAGCACTGTCTTTCGCTAACGGGTTTTTTTCCGTGCGTAAGCGTGCTCTCTAAATTACGTCTTTAGCTTTTCCATCTGTTCATGCTTTTGTCAACGTAAGCTATTATTCCAATATTTGGATGCTCAAACAGGTAAATAAGCCAACAGCTTTTAAAGGTAGCAGCTTTGCCGCCAAGGTGAAGCAATGAACGCGATAGCAACAAATCGGAAGGTCACGCGACGAATGGCGAGCAGATCGAAACATTCCCCACGTTTCTCATTCACAAATGAGGAACGAAACGTGCTCAAAAGCAAACAGACGAACGCGAATAAGCGAATCAGTTGTTACTTCGCTGTGTCTGAAAAGCACGCCCTTTTCGCAAACGGATGCTGCGCAACGATTTCAGTGACCTTTGTGCGTCACGTAATTACAACAGAATCGTTCCAGTCAAGCTCAATGCCAGCCAAGATGTATGATCCTCTCCACCAAAAGATAAGGGCGCTCGAGAGATTGTCCACTCGCCTCCTCTCCGTGGGCCAAAGTACGCGTGAGAGATGAGAGCCACTGCGCACTCATTGCGCCATCTTGCTGATAATGCTGAAAACTTGATAGTTCAGCCCCCCGAGATGCCCGCCAACAGTGGTAAGGTAGATATAAATAGCTTGCCGTTTGAACGTTGAAGGAGGTACTTCCCAGTCGCTCAGTGGCTAGCGCCTCGCATGCACGACGCGGAGGTCCCACGTTTCTGGATATTTTCTTCTTTCTTGCATTTATATATATATATATAGATACGTATACATATGCGGTGCATGACGTGAACGCCGACGCTGACGCCAGTGGTGAAATCCAGCCGAAATTGCTCATATAATTGGCAACAAAAATGATCACCGCATATCCACGGAGTGAATGTTGATGAGTTGAGCGACAATTCCAAGGGTTTTATCGGTAAATTGTGAATAATCCACTGGCCGCGTCCAGCATCCGTCCGTCCGTCCATCTGTATGTATGTATGTATGTATGTATGTATGTATGTATGTATGTATGTATGTATGTATGTATGTATGTATGTATGTATGTATGTATGTATGTATGTATGTATGTACGTATGTATGTATGTATGTATGTATGTATGTATGTATGTATGTATGCATACAATTCATCCATTTGTCTATCGGCCCGTCTGTCTGTATGTCTGTCCGTCCATTCGTCCATCCATCTAGTGAACTTTCCAAGTGCCGCCGTCTCGCATCTTTTCATCATATATTCTTCATATGCAAGTACCGCCATCCAGTGTACATTGCAAGGACTAAAACGAGAGGTGACTACTACATACAGGAGATGCACAACCCAAGCCTTAAAGGGCCACTCACCAGGCCCAATACCAAATTTTAGTTAGAGCATGGAACTTGTTGGGTGTCCGACGAGGAATATTCTGCCACAAGAAGTCTTTTATCGGTTCATTAGGAGCTCAGAAAACTGTTTTTTTTTTTTGAAGTGGCGCGAAACAAGGATGAGAGGACGCGATCTCGAAACCCTTGCCGCTCCTCCGCGTTGCCTTCACAAGCCAAAACTCTTCCCTACCCTCTCAGGCATCCGACCAAGGGATCACGTGCGCATGACGTGACCGAACAAGCCCAACCCCCGCGCACGCGCGCAGGGTTTATTTATTTATTTACTTATTTATTTTGACCAAAGTTGTTTTAAGATGTACTGCGTGTTTCTGCGGGACAGTTTGGAAACGCAGGCTTAGACGCGGTGGAGTAGATGAGCACAATGAGTGCGCGAACGCGTAGGAGCATTTCACGGCTGTCGTATGCTCGATGCGCTGACCAAAGGCACACGAACGTTGCGAAACGCTGGCACATTAGCCCCGCACCTCATTGCAATTCACAAAAAAATGAAAGGCGCTCACATTTCTTTATTACGTCTCATTATTTATCTCAAGTTTTATTCACCTATTCAAGCAACAGATTACATAAACTACGCATGTCCTGGTAAATAATTTAGGCCATGTCACGCGGTATACCACTGATAACATCAGAGCACAGTCGTCTACGTAGATCAACGTCACTGCATTGCCCTGTACGAAGGGCCATTCACACGCGCAGGTCATGCCCTCAATCTCTAGGCGCGCGCCCGCAAAAGAAAGTGGGAGCAGCATTCAACTTGACTTCGACCCATTTTTGCGGCGCGTAGCGTTGCAAATTTCGCATTGCGCTTGTCAGCTGATAAGTTTCGAACCTGGTGAGTGGCCCTTTAAGGAGCTTCGCCCCTAAAAATTTGAAAAACACCATGACGACTTAACAAACAATATTCGTGGAAGGGCTGCAGCCATGCTTTTCTATTCGCAACTTAAATGTCAATGAGAGGGCGCTGCGAAGTTGCAGCGTGGCGGATTCTTAGAGGTCACCACGTCCGCTGTGGCTAACACAAATATTGAGTTTTAAATGCGAAACATTTCTTAGAGAATTCAGCGACTTTGCGCGTATCTATCTATCTATCTATCTATCTATCTATCTATCTATCTATCTATCTATCTATCTATCTATTTATCTATCTATCTATCTATCTATCTATCTAGCCGCCTACAACTTTTAGCTCTTCCGGCCGTTTCAATAATTTTCACTAGTCGTAACATGAAAATCATGACATGTATGTCATGAATGTCATGATTTACATTTCATGGTCCTGCAGCTCTTGTGGTGGTTTTGTTCACGTGACATGTTGCAAAACTGGTATTGCTTGGCATGATTGCATGGCAAACAAAAGCGACAAACCGTAACATGCAAACTATAACATGCGTGTCATGTAACAACATGACTACCCTGCCACGCTTTTTATTTATTCTTATTTTTTGTGATTACTTTCACTCTCTTCGCAACAATTCTCCTTATCATCTTTTATTTCCCTCACCCTTTTCCTCTGCACAGGGTATCAGCGGGTCTAAGAACTAACTAACCTCCCTCTCCTTCCGCTTAAACTTTCCTCCTGCTCCTCGGCGCTGCATTGCTTTGACAAATGCGCGTCTCAGCACGTCCGGCGTCCCTCCATCACGAAAAGAGGGACACTCTGTGTTGTCGCTGTAAAGTATCGGTGCGAAATGCAACATGTCGCATTTCGCGTCGTTTGCTGTCGGGCCGACGAACGACCAGCGCCGACGAACGCTGGTCGCGCCTTGCGTCAGACTATAGACTACTCGCGTTTTACTAAGATTGCGTCACTGTGCCTAGAGCGCCCGCACGTCAAGCCTACATTGGACTATATTGGGCCTTTTATGATGCACTCGCTGCCGTTTTGCTAGCTACACATATGCCAATTTTGGTATTACGTGACATCAATAGATGACGAAATATATGACTAGTGCAAAGATGATAATCCTGGCACGCGTGTCACGTAAGAGCATGAAAACTTACCCCGCTCATTGCGTCCTCGCGGCCGTTTCGCTAGCTCCACATATACTAAATTTCGTATCACGTGACGTGAATGGATGACGAAGGTAAACGACACATTCAGACATGATAATCATGACACGGATGTCATGTACGGCATCATTTACCTCCACCTCGCAACGTTGTGCTGATTTAAAGTGACATATCAACATCTCTCATTCGTGCTTCGCATATCTTTGAAACTCACTGCACGTGGGATCTGTAATTTTTTTTTAGGGGCGAAGCTTCTGATATCAGCACCCATTCGGCCCTCGTAGCCATTGTAGTAGCATGTAAAAAGTATAACATTTTGACCTCCAAGGTGGTGCCGGTCAGAGATTTCTTCTGTGCGTTGTTGAACAATAAAAAGTAATGCTCAATGTACATGCCAATGGCTGCTAAGGGGGAATGAGAGACGGGAGAATTCGGCTTTAATTAACGCACACGCTGCGAGTTTTTTTATTGTTCAACAAAGCACAGTGGACAAGAAAAGGTTGCTACGTTATAGTCGCTGGGCGTAACCTCTTAGGTTTTAGAAAGGTTTAGCGAGAGTTAGGTCGCAGTGCCACAGTGAACTAGTATATACCATGAACTCGAGGTGGTTAAAGGTGGGAAGTAGACACGAAGCGCAAGCCGTAAAAAAGTGTGCGTGTGCCTCCTCTCATTCAGTCCTTTGAGTATACGCTGGATGGCGGTGCTTCTATATGAAGAATATATGATGAAATGATGTGAGATGGTTGTACTTGGAGTGTTGAATAGGGGGATGAACGGACACACAGATAGATGCATGGATGGACGCATGGATGGCTGCACGGACGAATGAACGCATGGACGGACGCAGGACAAGATGCATAGCTGGAAGCAGGGACGGACGCACAGATGAACGTGCGGACACACCAACAGACGGACACACGGACGGGCGTATGGACGCACGGGCAGCCACACAGCCGCACGCGTGGATAGACGGAAGCAAGAACGAATGGACGGACGGATGCTTCGCCCCATTATACATCGCTCATTCCGTGAATATGCTGCCATGTTTTTCTTCCCGGGCGGCACCATCCTACCGTGCTTCTACCGCATACGACTGACCCTTGGACTGTTTGGACCTCAGTACACAGCTTCCCTATATTTCCACTAGGTGCTGCATGAATTGCTGGAGTCGCGAATAACAATACAACACTTATGCAACTGGCACTGAAGTGCATGTTTCATTTCACCAGCAACTACCAGCATCGAGCATCGCGGTTCCCCTTCATACTACTCTGAGGAACGAACAACATATATACAATATATCATCATAGCAACCATTAAAAGAAGTTTATAGTAATCACAGCTTTATGCCAAGATTGGATATGAACTTTTGGTTAAAGACTATGTGGGATGGCAAAAAAAGATCATCTTCTGCCACAAACATTCTTGTCTTTTGTAGTCCAAGCTATACGCTATAGAAAACATTGTGCCGTCTAGCCAGAGAAAATATGGAGACTTTTTTACGATAGCCAATGAATAATGTCTTCCCAACACTTCGTTTTTAGAATGCAATTCAATATGCAAGGATTTAAGCTCTCCCGTAGTCAACACTTTCCATTGAGTTGCTCTCGGGACGGCATTGCGCTCTCCCATAGTAGAAAACTATGTACTCTAAATCGATGAACACTTTTTACAAACACAGTACTTTAAATCGTTAACCACTTCTTCTAAACACACTAATGCTGCGTTTTTTATGTAGTACGGTCATACAGAAAGGAAAAGACAAGAGAGGACACTCTGCGAAACCTGGTCTCAGGAAGTGCGTCACGACTACGTAACGAACTAGTGCTCTCACCAAACGTCAGAGGACGCAAGCGCAAAAAAAAAACAGTTATAATCAATGCAACAGAATTGTTTTTACAAAACAATAATTATACGCCCAAATCAGGTATGTTCTTTATACTTAAAAACAATTTATTCAACACACCTTACGCGAATATTTCTCTTCAGCCGTACTGTTATAAACACCATCCTCCCAGCGACAAGCCCATGCATGACTGACAACGGGAAGCTTTCGTCAACGTCGGCTGCGTCGGCGTTTTCGTGCGTGAGATAACAGGTGAGGCACGTTTTCAAGCAAAGCTTGTTGAATGACATGTTGTTGGGCTTGTTGGGTCATTTTTTCAGAAAACGATTACACCAGCGCGAATAAGACATTATGCAACATTCATAGAAAGATGCACACACACACGTTGCGCTTCGTGTGTGCGAGTTTGTTTCTTACGTGGCGTCTCATTCACGCAGTTGTAACCTTTTTCTGAAGCTTGTAAGGACGGGGAGGTTCGCTAAAAAAATTGCCCGCAGCTTCCCTCGGGGGAACACTGAGGAGGATGCGGACCATATAATTGGTTAACGGGGTGTTAAAGTGTGACTTACTTGGGTCGATGGCTAAATTGGTTAACGTGGTTGTGAAATGGGGTGTTAAATTGCGACTTACTTGGGTCGATGGCTAAATTGGTTTACGTGGTTGTAGGAGGGGGTGTTAAATGAGTGAACACGTACACACGTATGCGAAAGGGCGGCGCTGGTCGAAGGGACGTCGATCATTGTGTTTGTGGATTCGTTAGAATTCATTTCACCGCGACCTTGGACGTCGATGCGCCGTACAAACCAACCGACAAGCGGCAACTGAGCGAGCGAGCGCCGACCTTGAGTATATATACAGCACGACGGCGCATGCACTGTCAGCTGTTGAATGTTCTCGAAGCGCGACGCCACATGCGCGTCCACTGGAGAATCAGGAGAATTGTAGATGTCGAATGCGGTGTGTAGAGGAGGAAGGGTGCACAGATGGTGGAGGAGTGAAGCGCGCGCGGTGTGTAGAGGAGGAAGGGATGCACAGATGGTGGAAGAGTGGGCGACGGCGCGACGGCGCATGCGCGCGCGTCAGCTGTCGAATGTTCGAGAAGCGGTGCAGACGGCGCGGACGGCGCGGACGGCGCACTACAAGGCGCGAGTATAAGACGCTCCGCATCTAAAAGAAAGTTTGCGGCTCTATGCGGTGGCTAGACGGGAACATTGTGCAACGTATGCAGTATAGCAAAGGCGGCACGGCGTCAAGCCAAGGTGACGCGTGTTGCGTCTGCCACGGACGCGAGCGTCTGTGCGCTTAGCATAGCTGGGCAGCTAGGTCATAGGCTCGGTGGCTCGGTGCAAAATATTGAGAAGCGTTCGCTGGGCCTCGCATGCTTCACGACGCGTTTTCCGAAGGCTCGGAACACGAAAAATTCTGGGTGTGCCGGAGGCAAATCTGGACTAGCCAAGTGGCCATCATCTTCATTTCTTCGCTAGCCTTGTGCCACTAGTGCAAGCGGCCCACAAATTTTTTTGACGTTTCCAATATAATTTTACCGCACAAACTTCAACTACGATTTTTCTTCCCAATTTACTGCTGATACTGCTTACGCACGAAGGTGTTCTAAAGTTCCCAGGCCGCGATACCAATGCATTACAAGGGATAGCGGCCAGGAAACTTCTGAAGATCTTTGTACGTGGTCTTGACGTCTATCTTTATAAGTCAGAGTTTTATGGGTCAGAGATGAATCACTGGTTTTGTATTGTGCATCGATTAGCTAATAATTCCAAGGGGTTTCCTGGTACACCTATGACGTGCACATATCTTTTTCGTAATTTGACAGCGAAGCATTCACTTACTAACATTTTCAGACCGCGCTGATGCCATGCCGTCCAGCGGTCCAAGCTACGGCAGCTACTGCTGTGTATCGTGGTGCTTCAACAATGGTAGAACCCACAAGAAGCCCGGGACGAGTTTCTTCCGCATACCACGGGACGGCAGGTGTGTTAAAGCTTTTGTATTGTTTGCATGTCTTTAGGCTTACTGTTCGTACTTGCTCACTGAGGGTAACATTAAAAAATCACTATTCAAGCACTTCCACTTTCAGCTGATAGTTCATTGCCAATGCAGGATGAAAGCATGAATGCAGTATGCGGGACGCGATGATCTCCTTAGTAAGCCGGCCAGCCTATCGTACACAACGTACAGGGTTTGTAGCGACCATTTTACTGCTCAAAGTTTCATGGACCCTGGGCACACAAGGCTTACAAGAATGGCTGTTCCCAGTGTGCAACCAGCTGCACCATGTAAGTGATTGACTGAAACTCAATTATGTGCAATAGCAGCCACTTGTATTGAATCAGTGGCGACAGTTAACCGCGAAGATCTTTGTAGCCGATGAAGAAACCTCACTATAGAAGTAACGCTTGTTAAGTCTTAAATTTTGTGAATTGTGGGCTATTACCTTCCTAACAGCAGCTTTACATTTCTGTCGTTTTTTGATGCTCTTGACCTGCGCAACTTGTTTTTAAAGACTTTCAAGGGCTATTTCACGTTATCTTCAAGCCTGAGTGTGTAGGCCCGTGTGCTCAGATTCGGGTGCACGTTAAAGAACCCCAGGTGGTCGAAATTTCCGGAGCCCTACACTACGGCGTCTCTCGTAATCATATGGTGGTTTTGAGACGTTAAACCCCACAAATCATCATCATCAAGCCTGAGTGCACATGCATATATACTTTTCATCAGTGAAAGCTGGCACGGTTGATAATTCCAAAAAAACACAAATTACTTGTTTCCTAGTTGGTGCATTCTCTTTTTTTCGGCGTTCGACCAATTTATGCGTTTGAAAGAGCTGTTTAAGTTTCCCCATGCTACAAGCTTTGTAACTTTTATTTATTTATTCAGGTTACCCCTAAAGACCCTCTAGAAGAGGGTATTACATAGGGGGGGGGGGGGCAATAGAACATGGTTTGCCAATACAACATACAGAAATACATGGGGAATACAATACATGGGGTCAGAAATACAATACATGGGGCCAATACAACAAAACAGAAAAAAAAGCAGTACAGCAAGATACAGTGCAACCTGACAACCGCAACAAAGCACAAACCATGAATACGGGCACCAATTGCATGGCGTTATACAATAGTTAGAAAACGAAAGAAAACACAACAACAAAGGCAAAAAATATTTAGTTAGTCTCCGTAGTGCGCATGAGCTCTGAAAACTTTACCGAGTTTTTCTCGGTGGCAATATGTGCAGGCAAACTGTTCCACTCAATAATACTGCGCGGGATGAATGACTGAGCGAAACGAAGTGTGCGAGATAGCGGGCGTTTGATTTTGTTAGGATGATCACGGCGGGGAAAGATGGAACAGGCGGGTTCAAAGAAACTATCATGTAATGATGGGTGATTGTAAAGTTTGTGGAAAAGTGATGGGCGTGCATATTTTTGACGAATGGCCAAATCCTCTAGCTCAGCACGGTTTTTTAAGTTAGTTACGCTGGAATAGGTAGAATAATCTGAGTAAATGAAACGAGCAGCTCGGTTTTGCAAAGATTCAATATTTGATACGATGTAGCTTTGATGAGGATCCCAAATGGCACTGGCATATTCTATTTTAGGGCGAATTAAACTGGTAAAAGCAAGTTTTTTTAACTGCAATGGAGCCTGTTTAAGATTTCGTTTCAGTAACCTGAGAGACCGGTTAGCAGCTGCAAGAGTGACTTCTATATGATGGTGCCAAGATAGATTCGATTGAAAGTGGAGACCGAGCTACTTGTAGGTAGATGTTAACTCAAGTGTCATATTATTCAACGAGTATTGACTAGGAAAACGTGTAGCAGCCTTAGTAAAGGACATGCACTTTGTTTTAGAAACATTTAACGACATAAGCCAAGTTGAACACCAATGATTAATTTTGTTAAGGTCAGATTGCAAAGCTAAGCGGTCAGAATCAGAAGAAATGTTACGGTATATTACGCAGTCGTCCGCGAAAAGCCGAACGTGTGAAGATAAAGAATTCGGTAGATCGTTAATGTAAACGAGGAAGAGTAGAGGACCAAGAACACTGCCTTGGGGTACACCAGATGTTACCGGTAAAGAGGAAGAATAAAAATTCATAGCAAAGGTGAATTGAGACCTGGAGGAAAGAAAAGCTTTTATCCATGCAAGAACTATAGGGTGAATGTTAAGTTGTTCTAGCTTTAGTAGTAATCTGTGGTGAGGAACGCAGTCAAAAGCTTTAGCGAAATCTAAGAAAATGGCGTCGACCTGGCAACCAGCATCCATGGATTTATGAAGGTCGTGAACAAAACCGGCAAGTTGGGTGTCGCATGAAAATTCCTTGCGAAAACCGTGCTGAAAATTGAAAATGATATTGTGACGTTCGAGATAGTTTATTACTTGAGTGTGTATGATATGCTCCATGAGTTTGCAAATGGTACTAGTTAAGGAAATGGGTCTGTAATTTAGCGGTGAGGAACGTTCACCTGATTTGAAGAGGGGGACGACTTTAGCTGATAGCCAATCTTGGGGTAGAGTTCCGGTAGACAAAGACTGTGAAAACAGAGCGCATAAGAAGGGGGTGATACTGAATGATATAGATTTAAGGATTTTATTATTTAAGCCTATATTATCCAAGGTGGAAGAAATTTTTAGTTTCTGTAAAAGGGACAGAACACCGGCCTCACTGATAACAATCTCCGGCATGACTGTGCTGCTGAGACTATGCAATATGGGAGCGGATGAAACGTCTTCTCTAGTAAAAACTGAGGAAAACGCCTGGTTTAAGACATCTGCGCATTGAGATGTGGGAACTGAAACGCCATGGTTATTGCTTAGGACTACATCAGGATAACATTTGGGGTTAACAACGCGCCAGAATCTGCGTGGATTATTTGCAAGTATAGATGATAAATCATGGTTAAAGAAATGGCGGCGAGTAGATTTCAAAAGCGACTGATATTCTTTATCGCATTTTTTGTATTTCGTCCAAGAGTTAAAGCTATCCTTTTGGACGGCCTGTTTATATAAACGTTTTTTTGTTGTTCAACTGTCGGAGCTGCTGAGTAAACCAAGGAACCGTGCTTCGGGTTTTCACGGTGATGACAGGTATGAATTTATTGATGAGACCAGTAAGTTTCTTTATTAACAGCAACCAGTTTTCTTGAATGGTGCGCTGTAGGTGACCACGTATAAATTCTTCGTAAAAGGCAGACAATTCATTATTTATTCTATCAAAGTTACCTCTGTTATAGCACCTAATCGATTTGTTAGTTGCTATTCTTTCGACCAGTGGGCGAATGAAGTTTCCGGTAATAATCGCATGGTCGGAAAGACCATCAAAAATATTAATGTTCGAGCAAACATCGGGTTCATTTGTTAAAATTAGGTCAAGGGTATTTGAACTTGTCGCTGAGCAGCGTGTAGGAAAATTGATGAGTTGAGTTAAAGAAAAGTCCAGGCAGCTTTGCAAAAATTTGTGCGCTTCAACATCACTTGGTGGAACAGTAAGGGCACTCCAGTTAATGGCAGGAAAATTGAAATCACCGAAAATGATAAGTACAGCGTTCGGAAAACGGGTGTGAGTATCGCCCTGAACACGAGAAAATTCATCCGAAAACGTGCAGCCCATATCGGGGGGACGGTAAAAAACAGCAATTATAACATGGCTACCAGCACACTTCAAGGAAACAAAGACACATTCCAGAAAAGAACATACTGAGATGGGGGTAACAACAAGATCATTCTTGACGGCAAGGAGGACAGCACCGCCCGTTCGGTGCTTTCGATCGTAACAAAAAAAGTTGAATTCGGATGCACAAACAAAGATATTGTTATCACTAACAATGTCATTAAGCCATGTTTCGGTTAATATTACTACTGATGCTGACAACGAGTCTAACAGTGAAGAAACAGGGACAGTTTTAGAAAGAACACTACGGATATTTGTAAACAAGAATGGAAAATGTTTGACTATCGGGCGGGGTACGAGAGGCGAAGAACACTCAATTCTTGGGGGAGAGCCACGTCATTTGCACGTGTCGTTTACGAGGGTTTTCGCCGCGTGTGCGTTTTCACGAGATTTTAATCGGACAGCGCATTCATTTACAGTGTCCCACACGTAGATATCGTCATTCACGAACAGCTTAGTGAATACCAGGCGGCAACGGTCACCCTCCTTGGCTACAGATCTCTTGAACTGGGCAAGCTTTCGACGCTTGTCGCGAACGGGCACCGAGTAATCGCGCGAGATGCTGAAGGGCGTGTTTTTTAGTTTAGGTCCTTTGTTCAAAATTGCTTCGATTTCCCTATCGTTGAAAAACTTGGCTATAATGGGTCTCTTTTTGTCCCGTACAAAACGACCTAATCTATGAGCTCGGGCAACAGAATCTACTGTTATGCCTAACTTTGACGCGCAAAAGTCCCTAACGAGACCTTCAGTTGCATCCCACGTTTCAGATGGTTCTTTATCATCTACGCCAAAAAAAATAACATTGGAACGCCGAGATCTATTTTCCAGGTCGTCGATTTTGTCTTGTAATGTAGAAAAATGATCGTGGGTTGGTAGAATTACGCTTTTATTGTTGTTTTGAATTTTAGATTCGATAGCCTGCACCCGAGTTATGAGCTGTTCGACATCGTTTTGAATAGCAGCGTGTATTAATAAAACCTTATTTACGGATTCCAGCAAGGTAGCGTTGTTGTTTTCTATGCGCTTAATAGCATCGATCACGAAATTCAATTTTTCTTCCTGGGGCTTATTCATTGGTCCAGGGTTTTCCTCCACGTAACCGTGAAGTAACAAAAGGCGGCTAAGGAACAGCGCTGCACTCCGAGCAAATTTCAAAAACCCAGAACTTGTACCAACTGCACATATATGCAGGTTCTCTGAGCGTCGCTTCGAGTAGTGACTGTGACATGGCTGCAGAAGCTGCACTGCAAGGTGCGGATGAGCTTCAGTTTGTGTTATTTTAAGCCTCTTACTGACACATTGTCGTAATTTCATTTCTTCAGGACCTGTGGTAGAGGCTTCAAAAAGCGGCTCCTACACATTGAGGTGCCCCGATGAGCAGGGTGCGTTCAGTGTCGCGATTTCTATTTTTTTTACCCAAATTGACTGTTGACCAAACCTCTGCAGGTGGCAGCTCCCTTGTAGCTGGTGAAAGAATTTCTGCTGGCTTCGTCTTGCCGGAGAAAACCTTAACCAGTCGTTCAGCTGTCACAAAAGGAACTTGTGTGACCGGTAAGTTGTATGTTCACTTCAACACCAGAGTGGATTGATATAGAGACTTCCGCAGGCCGCTTGCAAGATTGTTCCGACAGCACTGTCCGAGGCACTGAACAAGCTTCACAAGACCCTCAAGAAGACGTCTCCGCCAACAGCTCCACGCCTTAGTGCCCTAGAGAAAATGGTGGCTATGCTTTTATTGCAGCTGTTTTTAATGTGCTATTTTATGTTTAGGACATTCTGAGGAAACTATCCTCAAAAGGACACTACGTGTGTACTTACAAAATGTAAGGGTGGGCTCTAGGTGATTTTCATTTTTTTTGTGCATTGTCAAAATTGTGAATGGTTTGTTTTTAGTTAGTGGAATCGAAAACTTTAAACCACAGAAAGTTGTGCATCTTGGGTCTGAGAGAGCGAGGAAAGTGCTCGTATGGGATTCGTTGTTCTTCTCTTTTACATCCATTTTTTGTTTATTGCAGTGCGTTCCTGTGTGCCAGTGACAATGTCTCCATCAATGAAGTACAAGCAAACCATTAAACATCTGCAAGCCAAAGTAGCAGCACAGCGGAAAACTATCAAAAGATTGCGGAGACAGCCTCACCAAGCACCGTCATCGACTTCAAAGGCCCTTGGAGTTATCCGACCACACGTCACCGAGGAGGTTTTTAAACTTCTTTTTGCACATGTTCGCTTGAGGCCCAAGCGCAAGGGCAAGTGGTTTCCCGTGTGGTTCAAAAAATTCGCTCTTCACTTAAACTTCTGAGGTCCGCGAGCATACCGATTTCCGGCTCCATATTTTTCCTTGCCCTCCCGGCGTTCATTAAGGAGGTGGCTAGCTAATGTAAAGATGACTCCAGGTGTAATTTCAGGAATTCTTTCTTCCATTGCAACAAATACTCAAGCTTGGAATGAACGGGACCGAGTGTGCGCTTTAGTTTTCGACGAAATAGCACTCAAAAAGAATTTGTACTATGATGCTGCAAGAGACATTGTCCAGGGTTTTACAGATGATGGCACTCATCGCACTTCAACCATCGCTGATCAAGCACTGGTTTTTCTTCTTGTTGGTGTTTCGAGAAAGTGGGTTCAACCGGTTGCTTTTACTATAGGGTACACATCAACACCATCATCTGTTATGCATAACTTGCTGGTGTCACTCATTTTGGAGCTCAGGAGCATTAACATTCCAGTGAAAGCAGTCATTTTTGACCAGGGCAGTTCAAATGTAAGTCTCGCTAACCAACTAAAAGTGGCTGTAGCAAAGCCTCATTTTGAAGTTAATGGTGAGCGGGTGTATTACATTTTTGATGTTCCGCATTTAATTAAAACAGCGCGCAATAATGACCAAGCACACAAGTTATACATTGGGGATGACATCGTTAACTGGTCGCACATTGTAAGCCTTTATCAATCCTCACATGAGTTGCGGTTGCGATTGGCTCCAAAGTTGACTGAACGGCACGTTCATCAGAAACCTTTTTCTAATATGAAGGTCAGCAGAGCAACTCAGGACCTCAGAGCATCAGTTTCGATTGCTATCACGCAATGGTGTATGCGAAGGTGCTGCCTGCCTTGGCCATCACTACAGCTCAATTTTGTGATCGTATGGACAGGATTTTCGATGCCTTGAACAGCTCGAGTAAAAAAAAGAACTTCGCAAAAGCTCCGGCATGCAACCATGAAAAATGATTCAGAGCTGATTGACTTCCTCCGAGGCCAGCTTCCCTGGATTACATCATGACAGTTTGTTGGCAGACGTCAACCATAAACCATCGTAGGTTGGCAAATTACATTTCAGGCAATTTGTCAACTATGGGACGACCTCTCAAAAATTACAATTTGAATACCTGTTAACACGCAGGCTTCAACAGGATCCTCTGGAGAACATATTTGGCCACATTAGGCAAAAACAGGGTTGCAACACCAACCCCAATGTAGCACAATTTATATGTGGCCTGAAGCACATCTGCATAAGAAAACTCTTCAAGCTGTCAGAATACGGAAATGTCAACGATGATGAATGTGACCTCTTCCAGGAGCAGCTCTCGCCATTCTCCCTCACCAGTGCGTCTCTTGTGGATAATGAGGAGTGTGCACAGCCACAGCCTGACGACTTTCCCGCTCTAGACGATCTCTCTGAACCTGCGACCAACATTCACTCCCATATTATCGATGACTCCGCTGCATATTATGTAGCTGGTTTTCTCATCAAACACTTCCTTCGGAATGCATGTGACGGTTGCAGTTGCCCACAGTTACTGAAAGACGACAGTGAAACGCTTAAGGGTACCCAACAGTATTTCACAATGCTCAAAGCATACCACGTCCCCAGCAAACTTTTTGGGAATCTCACTGTGCCATCAGAAGCAGATTTTGCATACGTACAACAACTTGAATCTCACTTTCTTGCCATAATTGAGGCCACTGCACATCACCTGAAAGTGTGCGATATTTTGTATCACCATCTGTCAAGTGTTGGCGATTTTCATTTCTGCTCTGCTGGGTGTCGCGCCAAGTTTTTGAAAATGTTTTGCCGGGTTCGTTTATGTTGGCATGTGCATTTTGTGAACCGAAACTTAGATAGAGTTAGGGTCCAGTCTTCAATCTCAGGCATATAGCTTGACAAGTTCAAAGGTTACATTAGCGGCGTATTTACACTAAAGTATTCGAGTTGAGCCGAATCCTGCAATAGCTTTGTTATGTTAATACTTCAATACAGCAGACTTCATTATGGTCTTATATGCTTATATTCAGTTCAACTGAACTAACCACTCCTTCGTTGCATACATTGTTTTGGTTACCCACTATGAGGAGTAGGGACACTGTGTATTCGCTCGAAGTGATTTGCATAACCTTAAAAAGAATGTTGGGTATACTGTCTGTATTTTTGTAGCTAATGCGGGCGAACTGTACACTTTACTGTGGGTCGCTTTGTCACTGTGTATGTTTTATCTCTCCAGCTCAAGTAATATATCGATAACAAAACCGCTTGTTGAAATGTCTTCGAGCGGGTAAAAAACACATTATGAAGTGGTCACGGTTCACGTTATCACGCTTTTCGTATTTTAGCTTTTCATCAACCTCCTCATCTCGCCCATCAAAATTTTCAAAAGAATACCCAAACTTGTAGCGTATGATGGGGCTGCGGACGCTGACATTTTATTTTTATATAGCTTGTGAGTGATAACGTACGATGTAGAGCCTTTGTGAAAAATAATGAGCCAAAGTGGTTTCCTTCTGCTATATATTAGCCCTGTAATACCGCTCTCGTAGCACCAAATAAGGTCCAAAATTCTGGATAAGTGATGACTACAATCTATTTTAGCTCGCAAGCGTCATAGCAACACCCAGACCCAAATCACTTGGGATATCAAGTTTTTGATGAAGGCGACGCATTAGAAGAGCCACAAGACCTGCCAGTATTGTAGCGTAAAGTTTGTCTTTCACGTAATGAGCAAGCTGCAAAGCCATACCTTTCTGAGGACGAGCAGGCATCAAGTCTGCTTTTGTTCATTTGGGGATAGCTGTTCTTAAGCACAGCCAGTACACTGCAACTTTGCCTTTCTGCTATATTGTGTCGTGTGGTTTCTGTGCGCTCTTTTTTTCTATGCATTATTTCAGTTGACCCCAGGCGTGATTCGCGACTTCATTGCTGTGTATATGCCACTTCTTCCTTCTTCATCAGCATTGTGCGCTGTGTTCTTGCCATAGATCCTTACTTACCCACTGGCCCGGTGTGTCATACTTCACCAGCTTCTCGGCTTCTGCCAACTCTAGCAATGTGTGCGTTGCCTGTGTTCCCTCTGTATTTGTTACAATATTTGTTACAATTTATTTGTAAGGTGAGATGCATTCGTTGTCTACCTCTGTCATATTGTGCTTTTTGTATTCTCAGACTCTACCTTGCCTTTGAATACAACATTGCGGATACTCTGTCTCATTGACTGATATATACAATGATTACTTGTTCTAAAAGAAGAACACAAGCGCGATGAATAAAACCGTAGTGAATTATCATTACCTGCACTTCTTTTTATTATAACTTAATCAAAATAAAAATTACGTCACAACCAATTCGCACGAACCACTGAACAAAACAAAACAGGGAATCGCTAAATCACAATGACTTACAAAAACTATCCATTTGGACGATGAAAAGTGGTCTAAAATCATGAACTTTTGTCATAGCCAAACGTCGATTACGCAAAGTAATTCAAAATTTGCACCAGTGAAACCGAAACAGGAAGCGCACGCCACTTGCTCTCACCAACCACCAGGTGTGCCAGGGTCAATTGGGCCGCTGGGGTCTACGGGAGTGTCCACTCGTAACATTTTTTTTATTTTTCTATGGTACGGTTTCAGCTTACAACAAGGATCGTTGTTGTCGTTAGCGTCTCAGGGCGTTCCTGGGCTGGCGGACGCCCGTAATGACAAGCCAGCCCCCAAAGAAGGCACTAGCCTTCGACGTAGTCGTCCCCGAGGGGACTAGTCCCGAAGACGTCGTTGACGTGACGTCTTCAATAGTAGGAATCGAAGAAGTGTACTGCGTTCAGAACTTTGGAGGCCGGAACTACCAAGTTACCGTCAACAGTGAGGCCGCACTGGCCCAAATCCTAGACGCGTCGCACCTTATCATCCGAGGAGTGCGCGTCGCAATCGTACTCCTGGGACCCCAAGTGACCATCCTGTTCCTGCCGTGCAGCGTACGCAGCGAAGTCCTCGCACAAGCACTCTCTCTGGATGGTGCTGCACATCACCAGAGGACTCATGGGATCGCGTCCAACCGTGACCACTGGGACGCGATACGTCCGCATAGAAATGAAGGATTCATCACCGGTGCCCAACTACCTCAAGGTCACGGGCCATCGAGTAATCTGTGACTATAAAGGCATCCAACAACTGTGCCGTCGATGTGGAGACAGTGGGCACTTCCGCATGAACTGCACAGCTCCGTTTTGTGGAAGGTGCTGCGTTTATGGCCTCGACGGGAAAGGCTGCTCGCTGCCGTGTCGCCGTTGTGGGGACCCGCATGCCACCGTGGCCTGCAACATCAGGCCATCGTATTCCGAGGCGGCATCCAAGATTTTCCCTCCACTTCAACCAGGAACGCCATTTAAGGACAAGTGCGACGATTCGTCAACGCGAGCCGTGGTAACCGACCACGACCAAGGTGCGCCAATCGCGACGCTGCACCGGACGCCCACTGCGTTCCCAACGATTCCGGACCTGGTAATCCTTCCAGGTACTGAAAACTTAAGTTCCCCGCGTCCCGTGGCCATTTCTGTAGAATGGCAGGCTAAGCCCTCGTTAGACGAAGTGCCTCGTGAGGACGGCGTCTCTGATGGAAATATTGCATCTGACGCTCCTCGTGTTGCTGCTCTGTCGACAACAAGTTCAGGTGTCATCGAGGAGTCTACACCTCAAGACGACGACGCCTGCATCTACGAGGACTTCAACAGCACCGCGAGTGAGGCGCCCCTACAAATTGACGAAGACACCAGCCCCAGTGACATAAGCCAGGACAGTGGAGACGCCTTTGTACCATCCTCGCTCAAGAACCCGGACTCCAAACGCCACCGGATAACTACTCGTGACTTAGAAGCCCCCACCAGAGACAGAAGTCCCCTGCGGACTTTGACGCGATTCCGGAAGCCCCGAGCCTCCGGTGAATCACCTGGCCGGAAAAAATGACTCAGTCACTTTGAGGCACCGGCTCCCGCACCTGATAAAGGTATCCCTGCATTTGCGTGATCCTATACTATATTTTCATTTTCCCTATGGCTCTTACTCTAAAAGTTATTTTTTTGACGTTCAAGGTTTTCGCAATCCACAAAAACAGGCTGAGGTATTGGCTTTTGCGCGTTCAGTGCACTGTGATTTGCTGTTCGTGCAAGAAACAAAATTTTTGAAGCTTTATGATGTACTCGCTTTAAAGCGCGCGTTCAATTTTGATTGTTTCTTTTCGTACGCCAGCACGCGTTCGACTGGCGTCGGAGTCATTACTTTTAACCGAGGTCTTTTACGTGACAATCATGTTTACTTCGATGCCTTCGGACGCGTGCTGGCGTTCGACTGCACCTTTATTTAAGTGTGAATGCACTTTATAAGCGACCGCAAACCATCCACCGCCATCGGTGGCGCATAGAGAAATAAAAAAAAAAGGTTAAGAGTGGACACTCCCGTAGACCCCAGCGGCCCAATCGACCCTAGCACACCTGGTGGTTGGTGAGAGCAGGTGGCGTGCGCTTCCCGTTTCGGTTTCACTGGCGTAAATTTTGAATTACTTTATGTAACCGACGTTTGGTTATGAAGAAAGTTCATGATTTCAGACCACTTTTCATCGCCCAAATGGATAGTTTTTGTAGGTCGTTTTGATTTAGCAATTCCCTGCTTTGTTCAGTGATTCGTGCGAATTGGTCGTGACGTAATTTTTATTTCGATTAAGGTATAATAAAAAGAGATGCAGGTAATGATAATTCACTATGGTTTTATTCATCGCGCTTGTGTTTTTCTTTTGGAACAAGTAATCAATGTATATATCAGTCAAAGACACAGAGTATACGCAATGTTTTATTCAAAGGCAAGGTAGAGTCTGAGAATTATTAAAAGCACAATATGACAAAGGTAGACAACAAATGCATCTCGCCTTACAAATAAATTGTACCAAATATTGTAACAAATACAGAGAGAACCCAGACAACGCACACATCGCTAGAGTTGGCAGAAGCCGAGAAGCTGGTGAAGTATGACACACCGGGCCAGTGGGTAAGTAAGCATCTATGGCAAAAACACAGCGCACAATGCTGACGAAGAAGGAAGAAGTGACATATACACAGCAATGAAGTCGCGAATCACGCCTGGGGTTAACCGAAATAATGCATAGAAAAAAAGAGCGCACAGAAACCATACGACACATTATAGCAGAAAGGCAAAGGTGCAGTGTGCTGGCTGTGCTTAAGAACAGCTATCACCAAATGAAAAAAAGCAGACTTGATGCCTGCTTGTCCTCAGAAATGTAGCGCTTTGCAGCTTGCTCACTACCTGAAAGACAAACTTTATGCTACAACGCTGGCAGGTCTTGTTGGCGGAGACGTCTTATGGAGGGTCTTGTGAAGCTTGTTCAGTGCCTCGGACAGGGCTGTCGGAACAATCTTGCGAGCGGCCTGCGGAAGTCTCTATATCAATCCACTCTGTTGTAAGTGAACATACAACTCACCGATCACACAAGTTCATTTTGTGACAGCTGAACGACTGGTTAAGGTTTTCTCCAGCAAGACGAAGTCAGCAGAAATTCTTTCACCGGCTACAAGGGAGCTGCCACCTGCAAAGGTTTGGTCAACAGGAGATTCTAGCCCTGGTAACCGTGGAGTGCGGACGCTCGTCTCTCGGCTCCTTCGACTACGGCGCGTTCCGCCGTGCCCGCTCCCCAGCTGTGAATCTACGACGTTGCCGCGTTCCTCGTCGCAAGCAGCCAACAACTTCGCTGCTGTGCGTTTGCTTTTAGATGCGGAGCATCTAATACTCGAGGCTTGTAGTGCGGCGCCGTCCGCAAGCTTCCTCCTCCTCCTTCCACCATCTGTGCATCCCTTCCTCCTCTACACACCGCGCGCGCTTCACTCCTCCACCATCTGTGCACCCTTCCTCCTCTACACATCGCGTGCGCTTCTCCTCTTCACGAACATTCGCTAGGTGTATAATGTAGCGCGCATGCGCCGTCACGCTTCGAGAACATCGGCAGCTGACGCGCGCGCATGCGCCGTCGCGCTTCGAGAACATCAGCAGCTGACGCGCGCGCATGCGCCGTTGCGCTTCTCCCCCTTCTCGAACATTCGACAGCTGACGCGCGCGTGCACCGGCACCCACCATCTGTGCCACGCGCGCTTCTCCCCTTCGAGAACATTCTACAATTCTCCTGATTCTACAGTGGACGTGCATGCGCCGTCGCGTTTCGAGAACATTCAACTGCTGACAGTGCATGCGCCGTTGCGCTGTATATATACTCAAGGTCGGCGCTCGCTCGCTGAGTTGCCACTCGTCGGTTGGTTTGTACGGCGCGTCGACGTCCAAGGTCGCGGTGAAATGAATGCCAACGAATCCACAAACACAATGATCAACGTCCCTTCGACCAGCGCCGCCCTTTCGCATACGTGTGTACGTGTTCACTCATTGAACACCCCCTCCTACAACCACGTTAACCAATTTAGCCATCGACCCAAGTAAGTCGCAATTTAACACCCCATTTCACAACCACGTTAACCAATTTAGCCATCGACCCAAGTAAGTCGCACTTTAACACCCCATTAACCAATTATATGCTCCGCATCCTCCTCAGTGTTCCCCCGAGGGAAGCTGCGGGCAATCTTTTTGCCGCTGCCCACGTCTCTGTAGCTCTGAAGCGGTTCTCAGGCAGCCGCCCCTGTTGGGGCCATAGCTGTCCAGGCATATTTTTCCTACCATGAGCCAGGAACGCCCATCCACCAGCTCGTCCAAAGTACGATTTCTCAACCTGAGCGCCAAGGGCATTCGGCCTATTACCCGCTCTGTTTCAATGGAGCATTTGACTGCCTCCACGACAGTTTCCAACGAACATGAAACGCCGTGGTCGACGGCGAACGCCGACGCGCGTCCCTCGTTAGCAGCGCAGACACCCGAGGCGAATACTGCGAGGCCGGCAACTCATCCTGCTGTCTCCAATTCTTTCTCCCAACAACCTGAAGTCGACACTCTACCCGGAGAAAGAATGGAGGAGGACGCTACTCTTTGCGACAACACGGACAACGACGCGGGAGGTTGTTGGCAGACGGTCCAACACAGGCGACGCGCCCGCCATATGCACGCCGAGGGGCAACCCCCGAAGATACATCGGGCATTCCATATGCCCCTCAGCAAATCACACGCAAGTGGAGCCAGAATCAGAATCCACCTCCGCTTCCTTTACACGATGAAAAGATAATTTTGCGACCCCACGGCGGACTTTGCCTCGATAGTTGGACGCGCCCAGAACTCGCCAATGCTTTACGGAGCGCGGCAGGCTTGAGCACCGAAGATCGTCAGAACATCATACTCCGCCTGCGGCCCCGGCAGAACTTGGCAGTCATAAGCACACCCAAGTCACATGTTGCCGACGCATTATACAAGGTGCGGGAATTGAGGCTTGGTCAGCGAGTGTATCCTATCAAAACGTATTTTGCTTCCCCAGACAACTCATGCAAGGGCATTGTTCCCGGTCTTGTACCCGGCACGCCGTCGTCCACGCTAGTGGACGAGCTTTTGACACCTGGAACCCAGATTCTTCAAGCACGTATGATGGGGCAGACCAACGTTGCGTTAGTCCCCTTTGAAGGATTGAAAGTGCCTCGCTATGTGCGATTCTACGGCGCCAAACTCCGCTGCTACCCTCATCACCCTCGCCAACTGGTTTGCAAGATGTGTCCCCGGCTCGGTCATTGGGCTGACCACTGTCCCACGCCACACGTGCTTATTTGTGCAACATGCGGGACTGACAACCCAGCCCCGTCGCATCCGTGCACCCCTCACTGCAGGTCCTGCGACGGAAGCCATTCTACATCCGACCCAAACTGCCCACGGCGCGCTCACCAGACACCGAACAAGGCGTGGATGTGCAAAGCTCTGAAGAAAGAACAGCGTGAACTGCAGCCGCTAGCACATACACTGCTTCCAAAGATATGGCAACAACTGGACACTCACAAGTCTCGACTCAGGGGACACTGCGAGCGCGTTCGAAGTCTCGCTCGAGATCCCGTTGCAAATCCCAGACCCGTTCCAAGTCTCGGTCCCGATCCCGCGGAGCATCAATGCGGCCGCCCGAGAAATGCCCTCCTGACCAAACTGCACCACCTTCACAACAACCCTACAAGAAGGCCCTGCTTACCAATGCCTCTGCCAAGGTGGCCCAGGCCCCCACGGAGACGCAGAGAATCTCGGCGCAAAAAACATCCACACAGGCACCTAGGGAGGTAAGTCGAGCGGCGGATTTCCCACAGCTCGTTATAGCCCATACTTCACTTTCTACTCCGTCCCCTCTCACTACCTCATCCTCTGCTCCCGATCCCCTGGTAGAAATCGTCCGTTTACGCCGTGACATGGAGGCACGCTGTGAGCACTTGCAAAAACAAATGGACGCCCTGGTGGCAGACATGGGTACAAGTATGCGAGCGGCCCTCAACCGAATCAAACGGCAGATGGAAGAACTTCGTATAGGAATTACGGAGCAAGTGAAATTATGTATAGAACGTACTCTCGCGCGAGATAATAACATACAAACTCCTGAATCTAGCAGTTACAGTGCCAGCCTGCCACCCGACTACATCTCTCGGCCGCAACATTCAAACGTGGGTAACTCTAACGGGGGTAACCGACGCGCGCATCCTTATACACGCCCCTCTGCTTCCTCTCGTGATGATGATGGCGCCGCGTGACCCGCCACAGCTAGTGGTGTAACAGTGGAATTGTAGGGAATTCCGTCAAAAACGAGGTTCTATGCAACAGTACGTTGCCACATCCACAAACCCTCCGGATGTCATGCTCTTACAGGAACCCAATTGCACCCCTTCATTATCCGGTTACAGCCCGCTCTCGGGTGTCTCACCTCTTGTGGGAGCCCTAGTCTCGAAACGCGTTACATGTCGCATGCATACGACGAGTAGCGACATTCCTCATCAAATATTGGAAGTTATTACGCAAGAAAAATGCGGCGACAGTTTGTTTATCCTCAATGTATTCAGTTCCTCTCGTTCGCGTACACACTGTTTTTACCGTCTGTTAAAAGAATTTGGCAGCCTTGGACGGGTTTGTGTGGTATGTGGTGACTTCAACACTCCACATGTCGCATGGGGTTACGTTAAATCGCTAGCCAAGGAAACCCGCTTATGGAATTTTATCTGTAACATGCGATACACACTGCTCACCGACCCAGAGCACGCCACTCGTATAGGCAATAGTGTTTCTCGCGACACCTGTCCTGATCTTACCTTTGTCCGCAATACTGGCCCAGTCGTAGCGCACGGGCCTCTAGAAGAGCACCTAGGCAGTGACCACTATAATGTCGCAACCATCCTGTCGTTGCGAGGCGCTCGCAGACCAGAGCGAAATGTGCGCATTACAGATTGGACAAAATTCAGGGAACGCCGCCAAGACCCGCCTGAGGGCCAGGGCTACGAACGATGGCTTGAGTCTCTCGCTGACGATCTTGAGGCCACCACGCTTACTCTGCGTACCACAACTGAGACACCAGACATAGATCCGCATTTACTTCATCATTGGAACGCCCGAAGAGGGTTGACGCAGCGATGGAAGCGACAACGCCTCAACAGAAAACTTCGGAAACGTATAGAAGAAATTACACGGGAATCCGAGGAGTACACAGCGTCCCTCACCAGTAATAACTGGCGACAATTTTGCAACCACCTCTAAAGCACATTAAGCACAGCTAAAACGTGGTCGACTCTATGTTCGCTCACAGACCCCAACACATCAAAGAGAAAAACATTTCAGCAGCTGCACATCTTAATGCACGAGTACCGGGATGATCCTGACTTGCTCCTCATGGAACTATAACACCAATTCAATCCCATAGGCCCGCCACCACAATAACCTGATTACCCGCATGTGGGTGAGGAGAATAAATTGCTGGATGCCGACATAACCCCGGACGAGGTGCGGGTGGTCCTACAAGACCTATGACGAAACACGGCTCCAGGAGCTGACAAAATCCGATTTTTCACCCTTCGTAACCTGAGTGACGCGGATATCAACCACATTACCCATATCTTTAATGAATACTGGCGCGAAGGCACACTTCCCCAAGCGTGGCGACATGCTGACATTACACTTATCCCCAAACCGGGTAAACCTATAAAAGTTGAAAATCTGTGGCCCATCTCTCTAACATCATGCATTGGTAAGCTAATGGAGCACGTACTCTTGCGGCGCCTGCAACCTTTCCTGGAAGAACACTTTTTGCTAACACACAATTCGGATATCGAGCTGATATGTCTGCCCAAGATGTCCTTTTACAATTACGGGAGGAAGTCTTAGGACCACCGTCGCGCGCCGAAACGAGAGCGCTTGTCGCCAAAGGGGCGTTCGATAATATTGCACATGAATTTATCCTTCGCAGTGTTGCAGAGTCGCATTGTGGGGCTCGTATATACAACTATATCCGCGCATTTCTTCGAGATCGCACAGCTACCATCGGAATCGGGCCGCATCGATCAGGTATAATCCGCCTTGTAGGGCGTGGGACACCACAGGGCTCTGTTCTTTCCCCCACCCTATTCAATATCGCGCTTGCAGGGCTCCCCCGGCTTCTCAATCAGATCCCCGATGTCGCTCACGCTATTTATGCGGACGACATCACTATCTGGTGTACACGCGGTTGCGACGGTGCTATCCAAGAGCGACTGCAGCAAGCAGTCGACACTGTCTCTGAGTATGCGAGAAAAGGGGGCTTAAATTGTGCTCCGCAAAAGTCAGAGCTCATAATCATTCGCTCCCGCAGCTCCTCACCTATGCCACCCATCACTGTACACGTGGATGGTATACCCATACCACAGGACAGCCGTGCTCGCATCCTAGACCTACACGTCCAGGCGGATGGCAGGTCTAACTATACTGTTTCCCTTCTATCCCGACAAACTGAGCAAATTCTGGCCATAATCAGGCGTGTCTCTAACAGGCGCTCGGGTCTTCGAGAAGAGGACCTGATGCGCTTGGTGGAGGCATGCATCATCAGCCGTCTTACATACCATCTTTCCTTTCAGCGGTTGACTCAAGCGCAACAACTTCGCGTTGATGCCCTCATTGGTAAAGCGACGAAGCTAGCCCATGGCCTACCGCACTATACTTCCACATACCGTCTCCTTAATTTAGGAACGCATAACACACTAGGAGAACTACTAGAGGCGCATTGGGTCAGTCACCGTCAGCACCACTTGCTCACACGTACTGGCCGCTATCTCCTTGCACGGTTAGGACACTCTGTCCCACCACTTGAACCAGCAGCCCGCCCAACGACCTTATCACCCCCCCTACGTAAGGTACTGAATATTCAACCCTTGCCGCGTAATATGCACCCAGTGCATGACAAAGGACGGCGTAAGGCTCGTGTGCGATACCTTAACCGCATGCTCGAAAACATCCCAGAATCCCAGGCTCTATACACACACACGGCGCGCACTCAAGAGGGCTATACATCCGTAGGATGGCACTGAATCACTGAAGGACTCTGCTGCAATGCGCGGCACTAATGTCACGTACGGAGAAATTCTCGGCGTTGCTCTCGCCATTCGACACACCGTTCGTGTCCCAGGGGAAGTGTATATACTGACGAACTCGCAACAGGCATGCCGGGCGTTCCTATCAGGACATAGCATTCCGAGAGCGGCAAAACAAATTCTCAAGCAGATCCCAAAAAATGATTCAGTCACACCTTCCCGCATCCACTTAATGTGGACCGCTGGTCATGCCTCGCTGCCGGGCAATGAACGCGCACATGCAGTAGCCCGCGATATTTTCCTCCGGGCGGCCCGGCGAGGTGAAATGACCAGTTCAGGGTGGGGGGATTCCTTGCTGCGTTACGGAGAGATCCTCCATCATTATAGAAGCGTTCGCTGCACTCACCGTGCGCCACCACCATCCTTCTCGAGAGAGGAAGCAGTGGCACTACGCCAGTTGCAAACCGACACTTTTCCTAATCTTGTCTCCCTGAACAAATTCTGGCCACACTGTTATGCCGACAATTGTCCGGGCTGCGGCGGGTCACCCTCTATCTTCCACGTCACTATCGAGTGCACGGCAAACCTTTTCCCTCCATTACCACCCCTCCTCCGCCCACTGCGCAAAAAAGAGCTATGGGACAACGCCCTCCGCGACTGACCTCCCGAGGTTCTGCGAGCCATCATACAACGGGCTCGACACGTCACCAGAGTCGTCCTAGGGACCCCGGACTAGGGGTCCCTCCCATGTTTTTTGTTCTACCTACATAATAAAGATGTTTGTCTCTCTCTCTCTTGGTCAACAGTCGATTTGGGTAAAAAAAGAAATCGCAAAACTGAACGCACCCTACTCATCGGGGCACCTCAATGTGTGGGAGCCACTTTTTGAAGCCTCTACCGCAGGTCCCGCAAAAAGGAAATAACGACAATGTGTCAGTAAGAGGCTTAAAATAACACAAACTGAAGCTCATCTGCACCTTGCAGTGCAGCTTCTGTAGTCATGTCACAGTCACTATTTCAAGCGACGCTCAGAGAAACTGCATATATGTGCAGTTGGTACAAGTTACAAAGCTAGTAGCATGGGGAAACTTAAACAGCTCTTTCAAACGCATAAATTGGTCGATCGTGGAATAAAAGAGAAGGCACCAACTAGGAAACAAGTAATTTGTGATTTTTGGAATTATCAACAGCGCCAGCTTTCACTGATGAAAGGTATATGTACATGTGCACTCAGGCTTGAATATAACGTGAAATAGCCTTTTAACGTCTTTCAAAACAAGTTGCGCTGGTCAAGAGCATCAAAAAACGACAAAAATGTAAAGCTGCTTTTAGGAAGGTAATAGCCCACAATTCACAAAATTTAGGATTTTCCAAGTGTTACTTCTATAGTGAGGTTTCTTCATCGGCTACAAAGATCGTCGCGGTTAACTGTCGCCACTGATTCAATAAGTGACTGCTATTGCACATAATTGAGTTTCAGTCAATCACTTACATGGTGCAGCTGGTTGCACACTGGGAACAGCCATTCTTGTAAGGCTTGTGTGCCCAGGGTGCATGAAAGTTTGAGCAGTGAAATGGTCGCTACAAACCCTGTACATTTCGTACAATAGGCTGGTCGACTAACTCAGGAGATTATCACGTCCAGCATACTGCATCCATGCTTTCATCCTGCAATCGCAATGAACTATGAGCTGAAAGGGGAAGTGCTTGAATAGTGATTTTTTATTGTTACTCTAACTGAGCAAGTACGAACAGTAAGCCTAAAGACATGCAAACCATACAAAAGCTTTAACACACCTGCCGTCCGCGTGGTATGCGGAAGAAACTCGTCCCAGGCTTTTTGTGGGTTCCGCCATTGTTGAAGCACCACGATACACAGCAGTAGCTGCCGTAGCTTGGACCGCCGGACGGCATGGCTTCAGCGCGGTCTGAAAATGTTAGTAAGTGGATGCTTCGCTGTCAAATTACGAAAAAGATATGGGCACGTCATAAGTGTACCAGCAAACCCCTTTGAATGATTAGCTAATCGATGCCCAATACAAAACCTGTGATACATCTCTGACCCATGAAACTCTGACTTACAAAGATAGACGTCAAGACCACGTACAAAGATCTTCAGAAGTTTCCAGGCCGCTATCTCTTTTAATGCAATGGTATCGCGGCCTGGGAACTTTGGAACACCTTCGTGCGTACGTAGTATCAGCAGCACATTGGGAAGAAAAATCGTAGTTGAAATTTCTGCGGTAAAATTATATTGGAAACGTCAAAAAATTTGTGGGAAGCTTGCACTAGTGGCATAAGGCTAGCGAAGAAACGAAGATGATGACCACTTGGCTAGTCCAGATTTGCCTCCGGCACACCGAGAATTATTCGCGTTCCGAGCCTTCGGGAAACGCGTCGTGAAGCATGCGAGGCCCAGCGAACGCTTCTCAATATTTTGCACCGAGCCACCGAGCCTATGACCTAGCTGCCCAGCTATGCTCAGCGCACAGACGCTCGCGTCCGTTGCAGACGCAGCACGCGTCACCTCGGCTTGACGCCGTGCCGCCTTTGCTATACTGCATACGTTGCACAATGTTCCCGTCTAGCCGCCGCATAGAGCCGCAAACTTTCTTTTAGATGCGGAAGCATCTTATACTCGCGCCTTGTAGTGCGCCGTCCGCGCCGTCCGCACCGCTTCTCGAACATTCGACAGCTGACGCGCGCGCATGCGCCGTCGCGCCGTCGCCCACTCTTCCACCATCTGTGCATCCCTTCCTCCTCTACACACCGCGCGTGCTTCACTCCTCCACCATCTGTGCACCCTTCCTCCTCTACACACCGCGTTCGACATCTACAATTCTCCTGATTCTCCAGTGGACGCGCATGTGGCGTCGCGCTTCGAGAACATTCAACAGCTGACAGTGCATGCGCCGTCGAGCTGTATATATACTCAAGGTCGGCGCTCGCTCGCTCAGTTGCCGCTCGTCGGTTGGTTTGTACGGCGCGTCGACGTCCAAGGTCGCGGTGAAATGAATTCCAACGAATCCACAAACACAATGATCGACGTCCCTTCGACCAGCGCCGCCCTTTCGCATACGTGTGTACGTGTTCACTCATTTAACACCCCCTCCTACAACCACGTTAACCAATTTAGCCATCGACCCAAGTAAGTCGCAATTTAACACCCCATTTCACAACCACGTTAACCAATTTAGCCATCGACCCAAGTAAGTCGCACTTTAACACCCCGTTAACCAACTATATGCTCCGCATCCTCCTCAGTGTTCCCCCGAAGGAAGCTGCGGGCAATTTTTTAGCGAACCTCCCCGTTCTTACAAGCTTCAGAAAAAGGTTTCAACTGCATGATTGAGACGCCACGTAAGAAACAAACTCGCACACGCGAAGCGCTACGTGTGTGCGTTCATCTTTCTATGTTTGTTGCTTGGTGTCTTATTCGCGCAGGTGTAATCTTTTTCTGAAAAAATGACCCAACAAGCCCAACAACATGTCATTAAACAAGCTTCGCTTGAAAACGTGCCTCACCTGTTATCTCACGCACGAAAATGCCGACGCAGCCGACGTTGACGAAAGCGACGAAAGCTTCCCGCTGTCAGTCATGCATGGGCTTGTCGCTAGGTGGATGGTGTTTATGACAGTACGGCTGAAGAAAAATCATTGCGTAAGGTGTGTTGAATAAATTGTTTTTATGTATAAAGAACATACCTGATTTGGGCGTATAATTATTGTTTTGTAAAAACAATTTTGTGTCATTGATTATAACTGTTTTTTTTTTGCGCTTGCGTCCTCGGACGTTTGGTGAGAGCACTAGTTCGTTGCGTAGTCGTGACGTACTTCCTGAGGCCAGGTTTCGCGGAGTGTCCTCTCTTGTCTTTTTCTTTCTCTATGGGCGGCGTCCGCAGTCTTTTCTAAAAGAAAGAGGACTTGGCGGGCCGCAGCGCCACGCTCTACCGAATAAGCCAAGGACGCGACGCTGATATCGGTGTCAGTAACGCGCCTTATACCCCCTCCCCCTTCACTCGCTCCTCCGCTCTCCTCTCTCGCTGCAGCTGCGCGCGCACCCCTCTCTCTCACCCACCCGCCTTCTCTCTCAGTCTCCCGTCGAGAGCGGGTCGTGAGGGAAAGTAAAGTTAAAATCCGTTGGCATTCGCCAGTTAGTCAACTAAAACTCCCCGTGTGATCAAATTGCGATTTCCAGGAACCATTACAACACAAAGGCACCATAGTGTGATTAATAAATATAATAGTGCGAATTAATAAATACCCCTCGTAGCATCACCCCGTGTATTCGCACTAAACATGTTCACCCTCGGAGAAATGCTTGGGAGTTTTTTCGTGAAGAATAAGATTTGTTGCCGTGGATGCCCTATCGGCACGCGTGAACTCAAACGCGTTCTTCCAATCTCTTGATGCGTTCCTTTTAAATTCCGAACTTGTGGTACTATTAGGGGATTTCAATTGTGTCTTAGACTCACACGCAGACGTTCGAGGTCCTGGCCGCAGCCGGTGAAACTGGAATGCCAGAGAACTCGAACGTCTAGTGCAGCAATTGGCATTGAGTGACATTCATCAAAGTGTGCATGGCAGTAATTATGCCTGTAATTGGCGTCGAGCAGCGTCGAGCAGCCGAATCGATCGTGTGTACGCATCCCCCAGTCTCATTACCTACGTTCACGACACCGGGGTAATGTAATTGCCACCGACACCAGTGAACATTAGCGACCATCAGCCGGTTATGTTCTCTCTCCGACTGCCAGCGGGGACGCCAACAATTCACAGACCATGGCGTCTCGATTGCCGCGTCCTCCAGGACTCTCAGGCCACAGAGAAATTATCCCGAGCGTTACGCGCATCGCTCGTTGGGGCGGATGTAGCTGATTGGGATCGCATCAAAGAACAGTGGCGCCATCATTGCAATGCGTCGGGCAGAGTACTTTGCACCCGTATGTCGGAAGATGCGTCATTCTTAATCCAGAAGATAGGCATTGCCAATCGAGATTCCAGTCCTTCCACTGTAATTCGGCCATAACAAGAAAAGCTCGTTGAACGGTACCAACGTATTATGTGCGCTTCTTCACTTTCGGCTGCAGCTTTGCGCTGTAGACGTGCACCGTGTGCGCACCCTGAGGTGCTAAGGTATGCACGCAGAGCTCTGCTTTGTCCACCAGGCTCGCCTGCCCACTCGCTGAACTCTCCTGCCCCAGCTGGTGCGGCTACCCGCGACTTTCAGGAATTCACTCAACACTTTCAGTCAATAGCTCAATCTGGTGCTAATGTCTGTTACCCAGGATCCGTTGCTTCGCATCCTCTGCTAAAAGATTTACCTCATGATTCCAACATGTCAAATGACATCCTGCTGTCACCGCCGTCTGATGACGAAATCAAGGGCGCATCAAACGCAATTAAATAGGGATCGGCCCCAGGGCCTGACGGACTCCCTGCAGAGTTTTATGTAAAGTTCTGGCCTATCATTGGTCCAACTATGTCACGCGTCATTCGCAAGTGTTTCCAAGATATTACACTTCCAACCTCTTTCCACAAAGGCCGTATAACACTAGTTCCCAAGAAAGATCCAATGTCCACGCGACCAGAAGATTGGTGCCCTATTACCCTGCTCAATGTAGATTACAAGCTCTTGACCAACATTTGGTGCGCCGAATCAGTCCATCTCTTGCAATAATTATCGCTCCCCACCAGGTCTGTTCTGTTCCGGGCCGAGAAATACACACCCATACGTGGTTAACGCGTGACATTATTCAATACACCACTAGCCGATGGGCGCAAGGACTGTTGGTTACATTAGATCAAGAGAAAGCTTTTGATTTCATAGAACATGGCTACATACTAAATGTTTTACATGCATACGGATTCCCGGATAAGTTCATTGACCTCATACACGCGATGTACACTAATTCAGAAAGTACCCTTTACTTAGATTCCTGTGAGAGTCACGCATTTAGAGTCACGCGTGCGGTCCATCAAAGGTGTCCCCTCTCGCCAGTGTTATTTATCCTTGCATTATAACTCTTCTTAAGGGCCGTTAAACATCACCCGCAGATTCGTGGCTTACCTCTACCCAGTAACACTCACGTAAAGGTCACTGCATATGCAGATGATATTACTCTATATGTACATAATGAACAGTCGCTGCATCATGCTCTTGATACATTCCATGGTTTCGGTATTATCTCCGGTGCAAGGTTAAACTTTTCTAAAATCCACTATTTTTGCATTGGCAACACCAGCGGTCGTATCAACATCACGTCGCCTACACAGTGGTCTCCTCAGATTTCAATACTCGGAGTTACTTTCACTGCATTTGGTATCCAAGATAGCATCTGGTCATCCGTTGTACAAACTCTTCTAAGTGATATCAAAGCATGCAGGTACTTCGAATTCCCCCTCTTGGAACGCCGATACTTAACTCAAACGGTGTACCTAGGAAAAGTTTGGTACCTTTGCCATTCTGTTAAACTACCGCTCCACGTCTGCAGGAAAGTGCAAAGCTGCATCAGTTCATTTTTTTGGTCTGGTGGCACAGAATTGTTATCGCGTCCAGCGTTAGCTCAACCGCGAAATCAAGGCGGTTTTGCATTCACCGACGTTTCCGTCATGGCTTCTACATTGTGCCTCCGCACTCAATTACGAGTACTAAGCAATGATGGCATGCCCGCTCAGACACTGGCTCGCTACCATCTGGGGCACTACGTGCCTTCTTGCCGGATAGTCAAATAAACCAAGGTCCCCAATCAACTGAATTACCATCTTTGTATCGAGCCCTTCTGGCATTTCACCGACATTTGGAAGCTACGTGCCCAGAGATAGAGGTGGCCAATTCTAAAGTGGTGGACACAATGGCCGCCCTTCCACGGCCTTTAGTGCCCCAGCATCGTCAATCTGTAATGAACTGCGCTTGGAAACCAATAACTGCCGCAGTGTTGCCAGGGCATCTCAGAGACTTTGTCTGGAGGCTGTGCTGGGGCTTGCTCCCCACGCGAGATCGGTTGCAGCGATGGTAGGTGGTTCGCACTTCCACTTGCCCCAACTGCATCATGGTAGAGACCAATCGACCTGCGACGTTTTAATGTGTGGTTTCCCACCTTTTTTGGCGTGCGGTTAATGCTGGTTTTCGGGGACAGAGTGTGCGAACTTTCGTGTCCAACGGCCGATTTCCGCGTAGCCACTTCTCCGCTCTGTTAATAGTTGTGGGGCTGTTCAGCCTTTGGAGAAACCGATATGAGGCCGTAGCTGCCAATTGCCGCCGGCGTTCTTTGTGGCCGATACTGGGGAGAATGAGACGAGAGATCCTCGCGTTCCTCTCCGAAAAGCTTTTCTTCCTCGTGGAGCAAGAGTTTCTGCGGCATTGGTCGTGCCCTTTCGTCAAGGTGGAACACGAAAGGATACAACTCATTTTTCGACCGACTTGGTGCTAAGCAGCGCCCGTTGAGTTGTTTTATATGATTTCATTTGTTACATATCGTGTTTCATTGCATCTATTTTATCGTTATACCATTGTATCATGATATCGCATTGAGTTCTTGTGTACATATATGCCAACATTGTCATGTATATTAGAGCAAATGTCTTCGTTGTAACGTAGTGATGTTAGTGGTGAAATATTGATGAGCTGAAGTGTATGTGCCCTGTTACCTGAATGGTAAGAAGCCTTTGTTTTCTGTTCATGCTGTAAATAAATTTTTTCTAAACAGATAGCACTGCGTGTAAATTTTGGGCTGGTATTCAGCTCTCCCATAGTAGAGTACCGTGTACCACAGAACACCTACCGGTTTAAAGAACGGAAACTGTACCTTTGGGCGGTTGTATAAAAATAATATGCAAATACGTAGTGGCGGCGTACTGAACTGCAATACCGCGAGGCTAGATGGCGCTAGTAGTACTATCATCATCAATAAACAGACGCATTTTTTTTTTGCTGCAGGTGGGGGGAGGGGGTCCCGCGGCTGGTTCGTGCTGCTCGCGTTCTCTGGTTTTTTTTCGTTGCCCAATCGCGCTTCGCGTCTGTAATTATCGCCAGGGGACCTAGCTGGCCTCGACTGGCAAAAACAACGTCAATGAAGTAAGGTTTGCATCGTTTATCGCAAGTATCCAAGCCGGTACAATCAATGTATATGGTCGGGTCCAAACAAAACAAGTCACGCATACATATCGAAAGCTTTCAACCCATGTGTAAAGACTTTTGAAAGCTAACAAGCGTATGCATATAACTGAACATCGAAATCACTGAATGAACGTCGCTCTCATTGTGTTGTGGCGCTCGAGTTTAATAGCGTGGCTTCACGACAAGGGTCCGATTCTGCCGTCAGATGCGGCGCTTGCCCCGTAGTGTTGATCTTGAAGCGAAAGCATCATGTGGAATCGGGAAGAAAACTTGCACATTGCCGATAGATAACTCGCGCAGTTAGAGCAATGTAGTTTTGCTAAATTTGTTGAATAATCGATTGCGGATGCGTGCATTTCTGAATATTTCTCGCTCTGCAATGCTACATTGAGTACTTCACAATTCTGCAATGTCGCGTCGTGTCGAGAGGGTAGGCACTAGTTTTAATACTTAGCCGTGAGCCCATATCATAGCTATTATGTATTTAGAGGATGGGCCTAAAAATATTTCAGGCTTGCTACATTTATTGTTTGAGGTAAGTTACACAGTTACCACAGCTAAAATTTCTCGTCGCAGGTAATGACCAGTCTGCTGAGTATGCAGCGAACTTGTATGCTAAAGGGACACTTATGAGGTGTGTGCTTACAGATCGAAAAGGGCCAATTCTAAGAAAATAAGCTTCAGGAATGCATTGTACAATTTTGTTGTGTGTACATCATTTTTGGTTATTTTGCATTAATCTATCTGCTCAGTCCTGAGCACAATCTTTTTTTTTTGCATAGACATAACCACAGAGCTTGAGTACTCTCTTGCAAGCAAGCACTCCTGAAATCAATTGGTGGTACGTGATGTGAATCTGTCCGAATACTGGATCAATAAAGGTCACATTTATTACACACTTGTTATTGTGTTTACTTTTTCAGTATACTTGTGCTTGAAAATTAAGTTGTTTTCTCCCTGCTACTTTTAGAGGTTAGGACTTGAAATACGTATTATTTTGCGGTGTGGCTGTAGATAAGTGAAGATCATGTATGTTTCAACTACCTGTGCAATTTCCTAGATTTTTTTGCTTGACCCTAGTGCAGAGAATTTCACTTCGTATTGGTAGACATTATAGTTATGACAACTTATTTTAAAAAGAAGCAGATGTGCGCAAAGAAATCTGGAACGTTTTTCTGTCAAAAAAAATAGTACCACGTGCAATGAACACAATCTTGCTCTTCATGACAGCATTCACGTCTTTGAGGAAGCTGTGCTGGAACTGCTCATCACCTTTATGATTTATTACTTTAGGAGCCCATTGAACATATGGGCAAAGCTAAATCAATTGAGTACAGTCTTATAAGCTTTGGTGCATCTTTTTGTAAACTTGTATGAGCCAAACACAATTAATTAAGACAAAACATTTCTGGGTGTTGTTGGTAAACTGTCACAAGGCACAACTAAATGTCGGAAAACCTGTTAATGCCCATCACTGTGGGTGTGCTCATTATGTAGTGCAATTAATAATTTCCAACGATTCACATGCCAACTATGAAGTGATCGTGAGTCGTACAGTAGTGGGCAAATTTAGATTGATTCTGGCTTCCAGGGGTTCAAACAAATGACATTGTAGCCTCACAGGAGACAAGACTGCTTGTCGAAACATTTGCTTTGACCCCTTATGTTAACATATTTTTTATATTTTCAAGCTTCCATGTTTTAAGGGTCAGTTTAGTTCACCTGCACCAATCCGAACTGGTTCACAGCTGTGCAGGAGAAGTCCAGAACTTGTGCGGCAGGAGTTCAGTGGTGCGGCATCACAAGTGAATGACGAGGTGCCGACAAGGCGGAATCCTTATTTTTGTTTCCTTAGTTTGATGAGGTGCAAACATCTTGGCAAAAGACGCCGCATTCATAGGAGTGGGTACAGCACCTACGTCTAATGCTATGTTGCTTGTTAAGCTGTGCGAGCGCCTGCACCAAGCCAGCGCCGTCAGAGCAGAAGGTACAGGAAAGTCATGAAATAGTTTTCATGGTGTACCTCTCCTGCGCTTTTTGAAATGAATGGCAAGATTTAGAATATGCCATTGCTGCGCGACTGAAACGAATGGCGAGGTGCAGAAATTTGTAAAATGGATCATGTGGTGCGGGCGAATCGAACAAACCCTTAAGCACACAAGCGTCTTAGCGTTTCACCCCATCAAAGTATGGCTACAGTGGCCGGGATCGAACAGTGTGTTGTTGAGCTCAGCAGCGCCACATAATCCAACTAATAGTGTTAGAGTTTCATCATTATTGAAGTGTAGATTCCATGCCACGGTAGTCAGGCAATGCTTGTAGCCAATCTAAAGCACCTCTTCACTATATGTGCGGCAAAACATTCACAAATACAGCAATACATATGTGAGGTTAGAAATGACCTGTTGCAGTGGACATTCAGATGTTTCAACGTGCTTGCAGAGTACACATTCGGGGGTAGTCATCCTGTCATTGCATTACAGTCTGGAAAAACAAGTAACATCACCAGATATCAATGAATGAAATCAATGCATAATTATTGCATGAAATTTTCCAAAGTAAACAAATAAACTCAGTTAATTAGTAAACAGAATATTTTATACATATATGTAGTGGTACCTCTTAACACGTATGTCACTCAGGACTGCTTCTTCACAAGGCATGTCATGTAGCAGGTTCCTTGCCCGTTGTACACATTTGCTTCCCTGTGAGGTGGGCCAAGAGGCTGTGGCAGAAAAAGAAGTATTTCTCATTTATGTTACGCTTCGTTTGTCACACTATAGCAAAACTTGACCCATATTTTGTGATGTTTCTCAAACGCGACTGCAGTAAGCTATTAACTAGTAGTTTTTTTGCACAATATATATGGGCTATCTAAGAAGACAAATGCGAGGCGACAGGAATTTATTTGCCTTCTTTTATCGCAATGACCTGGTTGGTGTTACCTGGTGATAGAATTTCAGAATTAACTATTGAGTCAGCGACTCATTCCCACGTGAAGCCATGCACGCCGCAAGTGACGCACGTTTTCCCGGTTACAGATTAAGACGTTCAACAATTTTAAAATTTAATACTGCAATGCGCTGCCACTGTGTGACACCTACGCAGTCATTGGCCAAAAAAAGCTACATATGTTGAAATGAACCAACTAGCCCCGCAAGCAACCATCCTTAAAAAACTGAAGTGGTTTCTACTCACCGGCCCGGGCTTCCAACGGGTGTTAATCCGATGAAAGCTTCAACGGTCGCTTCGTTCCCTGAAAGTCACTCGAATTCTTTTCGCGAAAGCATTTGAATGAGTCAAAATAAACAGAATGAGAAAGAATGTGTCGGTCAGCAGAAGCTCGAAATATTTACAGCGAAACGAAACAGTCCAAGACACCTCCGAACGTACCGCGAGCCGTTACCTGCCGTCGCAACCGTTGGCCGCCGCAAACTTTGAAATGAGGGTAATGATGTCGATAGGCTGCTACTGACATTGAGTTAGCTGGAGCAAAAACTATTAGAAAAAGTTGATGACGCAGCGCATGTTCAAGAAAAACTACTTGCTAGAAGAACAAAATGCTTTTTATGCGTAGTGGTACGCAAACATGTAGTATTTGATCATTTTAAAATAAAACATGGCCCCGACGAAGGCGCCTTTACAAAAAAGTGCAATAGCGCGAGTGGCGAGAGAGGTTAGTAGATCCACTCTGGGTGTTTGAAGCAGAAACGCGCCGCGGTTGATGTTTTCGCCCTTTACAGGTGAGCACTTGAATTTGAGAGTATCCGTGGCCTGCGAGTACTCTAAATCGTTAACAACATTTTATAGACACACAATGTCTTAGCAAGTTTTACGTGCCTTATCAAGTGTGAGGCTCATGGGACCGCTCAAGCTCTCTCAGTACTCGTACTCTAAATTGTTGACAACCTTTTCTAAACAGACAAATCGGCTCCAGTATGTGCAGCTTCACCTATCGACAGGGCCTAATCAAGTACGAGGCCCACAGGACGTCTATATGCTATCTTCTCATAGTGGAGTACCATGTTCCATAAATCGTTAACCACTTCTTTCAAACACACACAAAGCGGCTTACTTCAGTGAGCAGCTCCGAACGGCTCAGTTCTACGGCCCACCGGTTCACCAGGGGTCGGTTACTCCACGTGCTTCCCACAAGACAGCTTAATTGTAGACGTCAGCCCTGTATAACTCTTCATTTACGACCTTGTCGAGGGGAATTCACCTCGTTATTCTAAAACGCCCCTTCACTCAAAGCTCCACCTTCACTTGAGAAAGCCGGTAGAAGCGCCATCTATAGGCAGAAAAAGTCACTACGTATCTATGATAGTTTTCTGCTATTCTTGAGTAGCGCAGCGTCATTTTCAGCCGAGCAGCGGCGCAGTGTGTGGCTCTGTCATGTGAAGGGTGACAGTCGAGTCAAGGAGCGTTTGTGAATACGGGGGTCAGAGTTTCAAAGTGCATCAAAGGACGCGCATACGCTGTGCGTCGTCATGGCAGAACTAGAACCAGCCACGTCTAATGCGCAATCTCTCTCTCGCCCACCGTTTTTTAACGTTTCTTGTCGCATGCGCAGGCGCGTCCTTTTTTTTTTACTAGCCCACTCACGCGTGCTGCGATATGCGCGATGATTCTTTTTAATGCACCCGCTTGCTCGTGATACGCCGTTTCCCGCGCATTTCAATTCACGCATTTTGCAAGGATGCCTTCAGTAATCGCTGCAGCCACACGTGCATTTAACAGAAAACAACAGAATGAATTGCACTCTGCAGAATATGTCCTTGGTCTCGTTTTATTGTCATCGTTTCCGAAAATCAACATTTTCTTCAAATGTGGTGCGACACAACTTCAGCGATTAACAAATTAACAGGAGAATAATATAGAGGTACTTGAAGAAATGAACTGCAGTGAACTGGACAAAAAAGAAGAAGCACACAGGACGAATCACTTTGTCAGTGTGCCTTTTCTTTTGTTGTCCTGTTAATTGCGATCCATTTTTTAAACTGTATGCATCACCAACTGGCGCAAACCTCTACTCTTCTAAACAACACAAACGTGTTCAATCTCACTGAAAACGGAAGTTTCCAGCAAAGTTAGGGGCTTGCATAACGGCTGTGTAAAATAGAACACTTGAGCACATGTTAAAAAAAAACATCTTTATACTGAGAAAAGTGCACAAGATCTCCTGACATATGCACACGATACGGCACAGAATTCGGCTTTTATGTCATTATTATGACAACAAGCAAACGTAAACACCCACGGCATAGTGAGAACAATAAAAGTAGGTGAAGTAGCTAAAATGGAATGATAATGTAAACATTTAAATATGTCAAAATAAACTCTAGTCAAACTCAACTAATATTGGCCACACTTCATAGTTTTTTTTTCATATAACTAGTGATATGAAAAACACGAACCAAAGGAACACGTAACATCGAAGGATAATTGCCCTTGAGAAGAACCGATTCTGCAGTTGTTCAGCTGTAGTCTGTGCACAGCGATGAGCTGCGGCCTTCTGGAACAGCCTAATAAGAACGCTTCCATCCTGAAGAAAAATGACATCATTCAATGAGATGATGAAGGGCGCTGGCAAATCGTGCTAAAACGAACGTGTTTCTTCGTAACAGAGCAATACGACTTTTCATACATCTACCTAAAGCCTCAGAGACACGATTATAAGCGATGACGAGTGATTAGCTCGACAAAAATGCAAAGAATGGACTCAAACATGCGGCTCCGTGGCCGTTGTAAGTTTGTATACAGTTACATTGCACGTGCTTGCCCACTGCTTGTTTGTACAAAGATGTACACGCTGCAATTGTAGGCTTTTCTTGTCACTCACTTTTGAAAACATTAACTGTGTCCACACTGAAGAAAACGTGCAAGTACTGCTAGTCGATGTGGACGCAAATTAAACTGACAATGAAAACTACGGCTCAAAAGGCATGCTCACCCGTCGTTACTTTGGGCGTCGGCACCATTTTCCGGAACTTGTTCTAGAAGTATCCGAGCAACAAGACACAATGCATGAACAGCACATGTCGAAAAGCATCGCGGCACGCAAGCACAAAGCAAAGAAGCACCATGAAACAGGCGAGCGCAGATCGCCAGCTCACGCTCTGCGAACGCCAGACGCGAAACTTTTTTTACGGATTTTGAAGCCAGCCTGGCGGCGGAAAGCGCGCAGCACAAGCGCTTTTCACGTGGCTTCCGGGATGGCAAGCACAAGACGTGTTGAGAGAAACGCCCGCTCACCATCTCAGAGGGCATGCCTTCCAGCAGTTCTTTTTTTCATCGCCAATAGATAGCGAGACAGCCGCACTCTCTCTCCTCACTCAGACCCAGCCAGCTAACGAAAGGTATAGAGTTACTCTATGCGGAAAGTACGGATCCGACGGGTAAGTGAAAGAGCGAAAGCCTAGGAATCCTCCGCTCTGTGTGAGCGAGACAGAACCGTTCTTCAGTTCGTTCATTGGCTCTCGCTGAACTAATGATAGTTATAGCGCGAGAACAAAACGACGACACACAGACAAGAAGGACACGAACGTCGTTTTGTTCTCGCGCTATAAGTATCGTCATGCCATACCAACTAGCCCAAGCTGCCACACATCTCGCTCAACCGTTGAATCGTCGGCTCAGTAGGTAAGCCGCGATAGCCACCCTAGCCGCGAGCTGCGAGTTGGTGGCGGCGGCGGGTCAGTTGCCGAGCCGGATCAGTCGGAGAGCCCCGAGCGGGTAGCGGCGGCGGGTCAGTCAGTTGGCTTAGCGGTGAGCTAAAGAACTGCGTTAGTGAGCCGCGGATCATTCGTTCTTTAAGAGCCGCCCAAAAGATCCGGCTCACTTCTGAGCGACCCATCTCCAAACAAGATCGTGTGATGTAAGGCCCGTGGGATGGCTTTTCAGCTCTCCCACAGTAGGATACCGAATACTCCTGATCGTTATCACCGCTTTTTCTAAACGCACTGTACCTCTTTTAAGTGTAGATGGCAGACTAAAGCTTTCCCATAGTAGAATTTATCATACTCTAAATCGTCAAACATTTTTTTTTTGCTAAACACTCCCCAAAAACGGCTGCATGAGACTTGTGACCCTATAACGCTGCAAATTACACCGCACCGTTCGCCACCAAACTTTGTAAACACATGAATAGTGGCCCTCACAGAGCGGATCACATTTGAACCAATTTCTTCACGGAGTAGCACTCCTCCCACTTAATGTATGTATGTATGCCCAATTACGCCCAGTACTGTTGGTAAAGTCCAATAATGTATCATGACCGTTGAAACCTTGATTTGTACCTTAATTGCGTCATTTCTACGCGTCCGTCGTATTTGTCGTGTCTCTAATGCGAGTATTGCAATTTTTTTCAAAACCTTAACACACTGCCACGTGGCGCCCTTACCAAATGCTTCATCGTGGCTCACTCTACTCGCACCCTCCATGATCCACATCAAAAATATTTCTGCAACGCATACAGCAATGCATTTGCTTCGCCTGGATCCAACTCCGCATTTCCCGCTTGCGCTTGCCACGCAATACATCTTGGCCGGCCAAAAGCGAAGACACAACGCAGGTTGCGTTTATTTCTAATGGCGCAAAGGCGTTCAATAACTCTAACATGTCTCGAGTGGACGACCGTACCCCAAGTTTGGCGTAAAATCAGCCATGCTTTTCTGGCTGTCACACCACTTTATTAGGGTTGAAGCTCCTTGAGGCGTTGGTCGTGCATTCCCTGTACGTAGCAGCTTGTATATAATGAATATATGATGAAAAGATGCGAGATGATGCTTGTACGGTGCTTGTATATAATGAATATATGATGAAAAGATGCGAGATGATGCTACTTAGAGTGTTCACTAGACGGACGGATGGACGGATGGAAGGACGGACGCATGGACAGACAGACAAACAGACAGACAGACAGACAGACAGACAGACGGACAGACAGACAGACAGACAGACAGACAGACAGACAGACAGACAGACAGACAGACAGACGTGGCCAGCGGATGATTCACTCTTTACCAATAAAACCCTTCCAAGCATCGCTCCACTCATGATCATTCACTCCATGGATATGCTGTGATTTTTTTTTTGTTCTGCTCTCACCATTAACTATTACAGCTACCCCAGGCGTTCATGATGACGAGAACAGGTTTAATCATTAATCAATATTTCATCATATACGTCAGTCGTCGGGATGTAGATGAATCACTGAGTGTCCAAGCCAACGCATTTACGAAAAACGGTGCTTTAGCTTTCCACCAACAAATATTGTATGAGCTCTCTTACTTTTTTATTCCTTCTTTCGCTCTTTCTATCTTCTCTTTTCGACTTTTCAATCCGAAGCATTTATTTGCGTACAGCAAGCACTTTTGGCGTCAATCTACGTATCCCATAATTTATCTATCTATCTAGCCGCCTTGGTCTGGGTACTTTCGTGAACACCCCCTTGTCTTGGGGAAAACCAATATTAGTAAGGGAGGGTAAAATGGTTTGAAAAATACGACTCATTGGTCATGACATGAATACTGTTATAATCCCGTAGCGTAAGTGGTCAAACACTTGCCGCCAGACAGTGCCACATAGCTGCACGCGGGTATGTGCCACTGGTATGCGGGTGTGTGCCGAAGGTGCTTGACATTTTATATAGGCCCAGGAGCAGCGAGAACATGCATGGGTAAATTAACGCGTGAAACGTTAAAAAAAAGCTCACATCGACAGCGTTGACCCGACGAATGCAAAAAAAAAAGCCAGGGTCCCGGCAGGAATCGGACCACACCATTCTGCGTGGCAACCAGGTATTCTATAAACGAGCCACTCCAGGTCTCGCAAGTGCTTTTCGAATGGATCGAAATGTGTCTGAAGCACCAGTAGGGAATTCAGTGATGAGCTATCTAATTTTATAAACATAATATATGTACTCCTACGACAGACCAGTCACGTCAGGTTAAGATCAACTGCGGTTTATCGCAATGCACTGAAGGGGATTGACAGTTTATATACACCAAAGAAGGGCGTGAACACACATTGGTAATTTAGTTCGAGACCGTTAGGATAAGTTGGTGAATCTCCACGAAGCAATAACTGATCAGTGGGCGAAGCTGTAGGTCTTAAGGTCCGTATCGACAACATTGAGCTCACCGACTAGTATGAAGGATAGACGGACGCATGGACGGACGAACAGGTGGACGTATGTATTGATGAAGGAAACTTAGGTTGCACGGACGGCTGTCCGTGCACCCTATGAAGCAATGAGGGCACATAGGGGCAATACTGGCTATCTAAACTTATAAACAGTACATGTGTACTTCTATTATACAGCCTTCACATCGGGTTAACAACAGTTGTAGTGAAGCGACATACAGGGAAGTTCATTTATCTGACAGTGTCCTGGGCCGCCATCCTCGCTGGCGCAAGAGCTATGCAAATCAGCTTACCACTTCCTTTGTTGCTGTTAGCGTCATTACGCTACAGTATACAAGTGACAATTTAACATATGTCCGTGCGTGCAACATTCGTACATATCTTTAGTGCCATTCTGTAGCGTTTCGCTAGGAAAAAAATAAATAGCAACAAAGTCAGCTAGCCTCCGCATGCTTCAAATTGCATCGATTTCTAAGGTACGTGGGATCTGCCAAATGTTTTTTAGTTGTTTTTTATCACTTTACTTCAATTTCTTTGTATTTTTTCTAATTATCCCTTGATTTGTTTCTCTTCCCATTTCTCGGTGCTTGCTTCCTCTATTTTCGCACGTATTTTCACCTGTGTCAACCGAAGCGACAACAGCACACGGCGGCCAAGGGCCACAAAGTGCTAATCATTTAAAAAAAACTTTATAAACCTGCAATGAACATGCCCGACTGTTGGAAAAAGTATTTCGCGTGAATCAGTAATATTTTACCCTTCAGCGTGTCGAGTGTGGCGGGCGTAGAAGGGGCGCAGACAGCCTCCAAATAAAGCGTGTCCCTCCTTCTTTCAAGCCGCAAAATCAACAAAGGCTGACCGGCACACGATACCGCATCTATATGGCACGCGAGATGACATAATCATGTGGATGATGATGCCTCTCGTTTAGAGGATGAAAGTTCGATTCACGGCCCGCCGCGGTGGTCTAGTGGCTAAGGTACTTGGTTGCCCACCCGCACGTCGCAGGATCGAATCCCGGCTGTGGCGGCTGCACTTCTGATGGAGGCGGAAATTTTGTAGGCCCGTGTGCTCAGATTTGAGTGCATGTTAAAGAAACCCAGGGGGTCTTGATTTCCGGAGCCCTCCATTGCGGCGTCTCTCATAATAATATGGTGGTTTTAGGATAAACTCCATATATCAATCAAAGTTAGACTAACACTTGGGCTATTTTCGCTTTCCGTACTTTTCCTTTGCATTCAGGCAAACTAGTAATAATGAGAAAGCGCTTTAATTAAAAAACCGGCTTTTTCTGGGCAGTTTGCGACCATAAATTATGAAAAAAAAGTTTGTAAATCCTAGGTACCTTTGGAATCGACGTTATGCGAAGCATGCCGATGGAAGGTGTTCCTAATGGAGAAGCGCAGAGACAAATCACGAAGAAAGACTAAACTACACGAGCGCTGCCCCGCCGCGGTGGTCGAGTGGCTGAGGTACTCGGCTGCTGACCCGCAGGTCGCGGGATTGAATCCCGGCTGCGGCAGCAGCAGTTCCGATGGAGGCACAAATGCTGTAGGCCCGTGCGCTCAGATTTAGGTGCACGTTAAACAACCCCAGGTGGTCAAAATTTCCGGAGCCCTTCATTACGGCGTCTCTCATAATCATACGATGGTTTTGGTACGTTAAACCCCACAATAAATCAATCAATCAATACACGAGCGCGGAAAGGTAACTGTGTCGTAATTTCTAATTGAGCGGAAAGGTCAAGAAGTGGCAATACAGATATGTACAAATGCAGGCAGAGACATACGTTAAACCGCCGCATATATTTTACATAACCGGTTGTTTACAAATGCGTAACGATGCCAACAGCAACAAGAATGTCACTACCACCAGAAGCGGTAAGCTGGTACGAAGCGCTGGTGCTCGCGAAGACTGTATATCCTCGTGAGAACCGCATATATATGACATTTTATAACCACATATAACTTCAGCGGATAGCACCTAACTACTCCAATCGAGGTTTAGCCTACGTGACAGCAGTATCATATGAGTACTCATGTAATGTTTATAACATTGGAGAGCAGGCACTGCAACATAGATAGACGTTTCACGAACATCAGGGTTCATTTCACAATTAGTTCTGAGACCTGATGCGGAATACATCATTGCTGTGCAGAATACTATGGTTTGAATTCTTCTAGGATCCTGTCACTTATTTTTGGCATTTGTCGGGTGAACGCTGCCAATGCCAGCTTTTCTCTTAACGCCCACGCGTTGAAACTACCCAAGTGTGTTCTAGCCATTCCTGGGTAGATATGAAGTGTCAATTCGCCTGCGACACAGACCCACAAGTACCAGTATCCTATACCGTTCTCGGGTGTGTGCGTAATGACAGACCTTCCACATTTGTTACTCAGACGCTTCATGGGGAATTTCGACAACGTACCGCAACAGTTGGGCGGTGTTGTCCAGACTCGTGGGAATCGGTGAAAGATTTACCTTTATAACATGAACATTGCCAATATTATTATAAAGAAAATATGATCATGCAAGAAAAAGTTGGGTGTCATAAAAAGCCTAACATTTCATTAAAATTTTGCTGTCCTGAGTATCAGCGGTGAATCCGCAAGCAATGGCTGAATTTTTTAGCTAATTCATTTGATGTGTATCTTCGACGCAGCATGTGACCTACTAGGATGAAAAGAGAGACTAGGATGAACAATAAAAGAACAGTGTGAACAAACAAAAAAACGAGGCAGGAACGTCTGCCATGCAAGTAGGAGAAATGAGGCTTTGTAAAATTACAAAAATGTGCATCTGAAGGTGCATCTGAATAAGGGGAAATTAGGTGCATCTGGAGGAGGGACGCTAATTAACCAGAATACAAAATTTTACGACTCATAATAAGCCGGAAGCCCTCTTAAAACATGAGACCTAACTCACAGACCATACACCTCCACAAGGAGGGTTCTTGACAAACATGTACCAGTTGTGAGATAGAATATACGGCACAATATACAGGGACCGCGCCAGTCTGACGACGATGGTCGACCTGCCCGCCTCTTTGTGGTCTTTTCCCCAGCTATCTGACCTAACTTTTATTTTTATGTCCGGGGTTCGGGGTCTTTACTGTCGCGTAACACCCCACACGAAGAGCAAAGCTTGTAAGGGCGGGGAAGAGCGGTGGCAGCACAAAAGAGATTGGGTGTCCGGGTTGGAGCTATAGTACTCCATTGCAACTACCTATTTCTTTTTGTCTTTTTTACAGCCGGAAGCGACGACAAATGGCAAACGATATTAGGGGAAGCTTAAGCACGCGTAGGTTGTACGCAATATCTTCATCAAGGACCACCACGTTTCCCAGTCCTCTGTCGTGCTAATCCTGGAAGAAAACGCAAAAGAGATAACTAAAGGAGAATGAATCGGAAGTTTTAAGAAACATTTAAATTGTGCTGCAGTTCGATGCCTCACTAGTTTGTTTATATCGAAATCCCGACGTAAAGCTTGACTGTATTCTTGTTGATTATTTGATGACATTCTTTAGTGGTGTCCTTCCTGTGCACATCAGCATTGTCTTTGCACAAAAATGGCACAAGTAAAAGTCGGTGACCACTAGCTGGGTGCGCGAAATAACTGCACATCTAATTTTTGATTGTCCACAATACATGTCACAAAAAAAACTAAACACACTTGATCCTCGCCTTCGAAAGTAGGTCACCATAGCGTAATCGCGCTTCGTCAGCATTGCCTTCTAGACTGCTAAGTTTCTCCGGTTTTCGATGCATGCCTCAACCATATCGTAAAGAAACAAACGACTGTGCACGTAACATTGGTCGTTTCAAGGTAACATTTAAGGTCTACTGCGAGCGCAGTTGTAGAATGCCCCCCACGACATAATTATTTCCTTTAGTAATTAGCGAATGGCCCATGACGAGTCCGTTTATACGGCAAAACGTGAACTTCCGGAGCTGTTCACTTCGTTGATTGTTCTACTGGTGATGATAATTAAGTATGTCTGTGCACTTCGTACTAGATATACATGACACGGGACAAAGGAAGTCTGGTGAAAGCCTTTAAATCTCCGAACAAATGGAGGGGGTGCTTCATGGAGTGAAAAAAAAAATGTTTTCTCCGCTAGCGAGAAAAATAGGTTGCAGACAACCTATACAAGGACGAAGAAGGCATGGACAATTTGAAAGTTCCTAGTAAACTTAATTTTTAATTTATTACCTACCTGCTTCTTCGTGTGCTATCCATTACTGCGTGACGTGTTTCTGTGGCAAGTATCAACTGAACCACCGAGCAGAAGGTTTCATCAAAACATTTTTTTTCAATTGTCACGAAATGATAAACCAGAGCCTGACTGAAGCCACTAAAAAGTGTGTTGTTTATTTCTCCTCCCCCTTCTGCCCGTGTAATCTAGTATCTTGGTTCACTGATTGAACTACAGTATGAAAGTGAGCTCATCCCCGTCAAATGGGGCGATAGTTACCAACACCAATAGACATTGCACAAGTTCTCATATATCAATGAACAATCAATGCTCAACAAACTCTGTGAAGAAGAGTAGCCCATTCATGTTATACCGATTCCTGTTACGGAGGAAGGAGCGTGCGTTTCTTTTTCCTTTTTTCCCTCTATAGTGGTGCCTTCACAGATGTAGAGCGCTCAGCCTAGGTGAATGCTTGTAAACGTAGATAAAGGGGGCGCCAGCCCTATAAGGACGGGTGAAAGCCGTTGTCAATAACTTTTCTTTTTTTGTTTTTGGTGTTGTTGCTGGAAGAATTGGTAAATGACACGGTGCATTAAGCAATAAGCAGGAAATAAGCTCACCTAATTGTTGGCAAGAAAAAAGATGTCGTGTCATCGAGGATGCGAGGCCATAGCCCAGGGGACCACGGTTGTCACTGTCAATTTAGCTAGCAAAGACCGCGTCTTTGTTTTCACGATCGCACCGTTTTTTTCCAACGCTTTGAGTCAGGAGTGCAGTTGAAGGAGCCCTCTTGTGGGTACACCATGGTTGCGTTTCCATAAAGTATGGTCCTGCACTGTTAGTTGCGGCTTGAATGTGCAATAAGCCAAACATTTCTTCTTTGTAAGGCAACGTTTTGGCTGCAAGACACTTCTTTTACTCGCGGAGCCTCTTCCCAAAACACAATGAAACCGATGATAATGAGTACATACGTATGATAAAATGATGTGTATGACTAATGCTCACACTTATTTTGCCCCCACGCGTGAGCGGCCAGCCTGGACGCGCCTTATACGGAAACGGAACGTCGAACGAATGGCTTCAGACGTGATACGTGGACAATCTTCGAACCACGACTGCGACGATCCGAAGAAAATTATGTGGAAGTGACACGATAGTTCACTGGTGACGTTTGTTAATTGATTGTATTGGGTGCAATGAACCGGTGCTGAAACTTGTCGAACAATCCTGGAGTACGAGTAGGTGTCCGAAGCAACACTTCGTCCCCCGGAGTGAAGGAGACGTCGCGATGAGAGCTGTCTAAGCGCTGCTTGCGATCTTGCTGATTGGCTTCTGTGTTAAGGTGAGCTCGTTGCCAACATTCCTCGAGCCTTGAAATGAACTGCGCTGATATGGTTGCCGAGGTGTCAGTTGGAACATTTAGGAAAGTGACGTCGATGATGAATCTCGGTGAACGGCCGTACACGATGTAGAAAGGATAGTAGCCAGTAGTTCTATGAACAGCGGTGTTATGGCAAATGTCACAAAAGGCAAAATTTTACCCCATTTATTGTAGTTTGGTGCGATATACATCGATAGCGTGTCTGTTAGTGTACGATGAAATCTCTCTGTCAGCCCATTAGTTTGGAGGTGGTAGGCTGACGTCATTTTATGTATTGTGCCACAGGTCGTGAGCAGGTTTTATATTGTTCTGGACAGGAACGTCTTGCCGCGATCACTCAGGAGGACGCGAGGTGCGCCGTGACGCAGTACAATGGTGTTGTGAAAGAAGTGTGCGACCTCTGAAGCAGAACATGTGCGTAGTGCAGCACTCTCTGCGTACCGTGTCAGCAGTGACAACCCAACGATTACCTGCTGGTGTGATGGGAAGGGGTCGGGGTAGTTCTGTGCCAACGATGGCGAAAGGTGTCTCAGGACACGGGGTTGGTTGCAGAAGGCCAGCAGGACATGAAGTTGGTCGTTTCCGCCGTTCACACAGATGGAAAGATGCAACGTACTTGACCACATAGGTAGAGATGCCAGGCCAGAAAAAACGTCTGCTCATGCGTCTTTGTGTTTTGTGAAACATCAAGTGGTCTTCGCATCGGTCGTCATTGAATAATGTTTATGCGTTGGATAGTGGGATTGCAATATGGGTCATCACGCTGGCGTGTGGCGAACTTGGTGTTGCGATTTGAAGCCAGCGTGTCGATAACCGCAAGGTAGGATATTGTAAGGGGTGACAGAGTGTCTTGGCCACGAGACGAGCAATCAGCAGACATACTCGATGATGACAGTGGAAGTGGGCAGCGGGAGAGAGCGTCTGCATCTTGGTGCCTTTTGCCAGACTTCTAGGTGATGTCGAAATCGTACTCTTGTAGGCGAAGCACCCAATGACCGAGGCGATCAGACAAGTTTCGCAGTGTCGATAGCCAGCATGAGGCGTGATGGTCTGTAATAGCTCTCAAGTGACGCCCGTAAAGATACGGTCAAAATTTTTGTATGACCCAAACGACAGCAAGGCACTCCTGTTCAGTTATGGAGTAGTTATGTTCGGCAACTGTAAGAGCACGACTCATACACTCACTAACTCTTTCTCGTGAAGTGGCATCTCGCTGTAGAAGAACTGCACCAATGCCGAGGCCACTCACGTTGGTGTTGTAGAGAACTATGCGAACGACGACGAAGCAGCATGAAACGGCAAGCCACAGCGTTGGTAAGAGGCGCGATGATGGAAGAGAAGTTGCGCACAAATCGACGAAAGTATGAGCACAGACCGATAAAACTTCGAAGCGTCTTGATGGAATTGGTCTTCGGATAGTCGGCCACGGCGCGGAGTTTCGCCGAATCCGGGAGAACACCCTCTTTGCAGACGTCGTGACCCAGTATGGTGAGCTGACGTGCGGCAAAATGGCACTTCTTGATGTTAAGTTGAAGGCCAGCAGAGGTGAGACACGTGAGAATAGCACGAAGACGAACAAGGTGAGTGGAAAAGTCGCGAGAAAAAACGACGATATCGTCTAGGTAGCAAAAGCACGTGTTCCACTTGTAGCCGCGAAGGATGATACCCATCATCCGTTCGAAGGTAGCTGGGGCGTTGCAAAGTCCAAACGGCATGACGTTAAACTCATACAGCCCATCAGGTGTTACAAATGCAGTCTTCGATCGGTCAGGATCAGCCATTGGAACTTGCCAATATCCTGAGCGTAAATCTAAGGAGGAGAAATATTCTGCCCCTTGCAAGCAATCGAGAGCGTCGTCGATGCGTGGCAACGGGTACACATCCTTCCGAGTTATCTTATTGAGCCGGCGGTAGTTGACACAGAATCGGATAGACCCATCCTTTTTGCGCACAAGTACAACAGGGGACGACCAAGGGCTCTGCGATGGCTGGATGACACCACGCTTGAGCATATCGTCGGCTTGTTCGTTGATAATACGGCGCTCTTCCGCTGAAACTCGATATGGTCGTTGGCGTAAGGGAGCATGAGTACCGGTGTCAATGTGGTGCGTGATGTTCGCTGTGCGACCCAAAGATGGTTGAGCGCAATCGAAGACAGAACAGAACTCTCGAAGAAGAGACAAGAGTTCGCTTCTTTGTGTCGGCGATAGCTCAGCGGCAACAGAGAGCTGGAATGAGTCTGGCGCGGGCACTGTGGCCACAGGTGGCGTCATAGCATTGAGCTGGAGGTGAGGTGCGATTTCGGCGAACTCTAGAGGGCGCAAGAGGTCAACGTCTTGTATGTTACCCAAACATTCTCCGCGAAGTAAGGTAACTGGCGACGATAGCGTGTTCGCGACGAGCATGGCGGTAGCACCGGATTCCACGGTGAGTACGGCAAAGGGCACGTGTAGGCTATGGCGGCGGGTAAATACTTCAGACGGAGTGAACAAAACAGTTCTGGCAGGAGCGGCCGTACAGGTCAGGGCTACAAGGGCGGATGTTCTCGGTGCTATTTCCGTGTCTGCAACAACGACATGCCGTTTCATGCTGCTTCGTCGTCGTTCGCATAGTTCCCTACAGTGTGAAGACATGTAAGAGCGTTCTAGTCGAGGTGACACAAAACAAGGTCAGATGTTAAATCGTGCTTGAGGGCTTAAAAGGCACGCTCGCAGTCGTCGTTCCAAGCGAAGGTAGATCTTGATATCAGCAGCTTGTGCAGTGGGGACGCGATCGCAGCAAAATGACTGACAAAATGGCGGAAGTATAGAATGCCAGGCCCCGGAAACTTTTTCGTTGTTTCTTATTTTCTGGACAAGGAATGCGTGTCACGGCAGCAAGCTTGTCAGCATCCGGCCAAACGCCATTTTTGCTGAAAAGGTGGCCCAATACCTTGATGTTCTTGTTGCAAAATGGCATTTCTTCGTGTTTAGCTGAAGTCCAGCATTGGAAATACAAATGAAAACTTCGTCCAAACGATCAAGATGCTGACGGAAAGAAGAGGAGAAAATGACGATGTCATCTAGATATCAGAGACATTTTTTTTTCCATTTAAGGACGCGTAGAACTGTGACGAACATGTGCTCAAACGTTGGAGGAGCATTACATAAACCGAATGGCATGACATTGAATTCATACACCCATCTCGTGTTGCAAATGCAGTTTTGTTTGTCCTCTTCGTGCACAGATATTTGTCAGTAACCAGGCCATTGGTCGAAGCTGGAGAAAAGTTAAGCGCCTTGCAGAGAGTCAAGTGCGTTGTCGACTCAGGGCATCGGGCACACGTCTTTGCGCGTGATCTTATTAGGTGCTTAATAATCGACGCAGAATTGCGCCGAACAATCCCTTTTTCAGACTAGCCCTACAGGCGATGACAACGAGCTAGACGAAGGCCGGATAACATGTCGTTTGAGTATATCAGCAACGTTGTCCCAGATAATTTTCCACCCTGCAAACGGTACTTGATATGGACGGTGGCGTACAACTGTATTGCTTTCCGTTTCAATGCGATGCACGGTGACGGAAGTGCGACCCAAAAGCTTGAAATTGACAACAAATGAAGCGCTGTATTTTTGAAGTATACCCATAAGTTTTTGCTTTTGTGCTGTCGTGAGAGCAAGATTTATTGTCGCTGTTGAAGAAGCCATTGTAGCATGGTCGGCAGTACTTGTAGAGGAAGATTGCGAGTCTGCGTGAAAGGGCACCTGAGGAAGTGGTTCGGTATCTGTGAAGCAAACCACAGTGGTGCCCTGGGACAGCGCAACGAAGTAGGGTTAACTACCGTAACTAATGCTCTGCTACCACAAAAACGCACCATGCTAGGAGCAATGGTAAGTCAACCAGAGATGTAGCATTCAGACGGTGCTAGGAAAATTTATTATTAAGAATCTTATCCAATGTCAGGGTCAGAAAGTGCTCATTACCTGGGGGAATAAAACAGTCATCAGCGGTCACGAAGCGCTGGCTTTAAGCATCGTTATCAGACGAAAGCACAGTATCTGACATGCAACTGACTCTCTGAAGGCAAGATATTATGGCTGAAGCTGAGGAGAGAAAGTCCCATCTTAAAATGAGCGCATTAGTACACGATGACAGAGCGAGGAACTGTATATGAGGATGGATGTCCTCCATAAAAACTTGTGCTGTGCAAACACCAGAAGGCCGAACAAAAACCGCATTAGCACAGTGAAGGGGAGGGCCATCATACGGTGTCTTCACTTTTCGCGCACGGGAACACAAGTCGACACTAATAACTGAGAGCGATGCACCTGTGTCCACGAAGACTTCAGTTCATGTATCCTCAACACACGCTGAACGTACATTTGAGGGGCATTCTGGAGGAGTTCAATGCAGTCCGTAAGATGTAGCTTTTCCTACAGAAGCTGCACTGTTTAGTTTTCCGGGCGATGATTAAACGCCGTGGTATCCGTACGAAGCGGTGACGAGAAACGGCGCATACGCGATAGGGAGCGATGGCGTGAGGAGCGGAAGGAACTGGCTGCATCGAAGTTCTGTAGAGATGGTGAGTGGTGCTGGTAAAGTTGGTATGGGTGGCGATGTTGTGAAACAGGGGCCAACTCATCCATCTCGAAGTCACCATAGTCGCGCATTTTGTCTTGTTGATGTCGGCGACAGAACCGTGAAATGTGGCCGCGGATTCCGCAATAGTAGCAAGTTGGTCGATACGGACGCCAGTAACGGAAAGAGAGAGGCGTTTCCCTTGGGGCGAGAACATTCAGTGGAGGCTGAGCTGTTGACCCATGCTGCGGTGAGGGCTGAGAAGGTGCTGCTACAGCCACCTGAGCGTACGTGGGTGGTGCAGTGGTATGCGGGCTCGGCACTTGCTCACACGTCATAGACGCGAGTGCCTGCCTCACGGTGTATCGAAGGCTGCCTGCAGAAGGCGTCATGTGGAGCTCATAGGACGACGAAGTGGCCTGGATTTGGAGCTCCTCGCGGATCATGGACCGTATAAACACGCGCAGCTAACTGTCATGCATTGGCCTGAACTCTGCTGTGTCCGGTTTTAAGCGTATAAGCTGAATGTCATCGAGTCACTGACATGAACTGGTGATATCCGGGGTCATGGTTGGGTTCTCTGCCACTAAAGCGTTGAATGCGACGGCGCCTATGCCCTTGAGCAGGTAGTGAACGTGGTCATGCTCCGCCATCGAGCTGTCGACGCGACTGCATAGAGCGAGGACATCTTCAGTGTACGAGGTATAGGACTCGCTGGAGTGCTGTACACGTTTAGCAAACTTCAGTTTGGCTATGTCTGCATGGACAGAAGTGTTGGCAAAGACCTGACGGAGCTGCAGCCTAAAGGCAGGCCAGTCTACGAAATCCAGCTGATGGTTGAAAAAGCAAGTCTTAGCGACCCCCGTTATATTGCATGATACACGGGACAGCTTCGCAGAATCATGCCAATGGTTAAGTGCACTCGCGTGGTCGTACTCATCCAACCAGTCTTCAACATCTTCACTGTGAAGGCCGGCGAACATAGGGGATCTTTTCGAGGGGTGGTTCAAGAAGGCATGCCCATGGGTACAAGTGGGGTGGCTGAAGCCATGTTGTTGTGCTCATCTTGCGACATGACCATGGGCTGATTGCGCAGACGGTTCAGACGGCTGATTGCCGACCAAAGCTCCAGGGATGGCTTGTAGTTGAAGATGACAAAAACTCGCTGAAGGGAGAGGACCAGAGGACTGGAAAGCACTCTACCACTCAAGAGCAGCGCTGCAGTTACTGAAGTCCCCATGCAAACAGGACCAACTGATTACGAACATTACGAACTCATTACGAAAGTCTGTGACCTCCACCACTGCATTGTTCTACAGTGCATACCTGCCTACTGCGGAATACAAGGCAAAGTCCAGGCTGATGACGCTGCCAAAGCTGGACATGACACTTCGGCAGAAATTGTCGAGATACGTATCTTCAGGCAAGACGCTGCAACACTTGTGTCGGCACACGCTTGGCGCCTCAAGCGATTTCTCTGGATAGATCCTAGCCAACAGTAAAAGCCTTTGTACAAGATCGATTCATCGTGTTACTTAAGGATGCTGCGAAAAATCAACAGGGAAGACGAAACATGTTTACATCACATCCGATTAAACGTTGCATATACAAATTACTTCAGGAAATGTTTGCACTGTCAGACTCAGCATTTTGTGCACAAGGTAACGTCATTAAAATATCATGCCTTCTGTGAGTCCACGATATACGCATCAGAAAGACAGTCTCTGAACAAGGCCTTAAAATACAACAGGACAAAAACTTGCAGTTGAAAAATATTCTAGGCCCATAGCAGAACAGCTTCAGTGCGTTAGAATCCACAAAAGCGCTACTGACATTCTTACGGGCCACAGGCTTGAACGAAACATTGTAAATAGGGCAGTGCATGTGAGTGACTATATGTATTATGTGACTGTTATGCGTGTATGTATCTGTGTGTGTTGTGTGTTTATCATTGTATGATTGTATCATTGTATGTATCATTGTACCGTGGCGTCCCCCAGGGTGGCGTAATCAGCCCTGCGCTGTTCAATCTTACGTTAATTGCTCTCACTGAGCGTCTGCCAAGCATGGTCAGGCTATCAATGTACGCAGATGATATCTGCGTTTGGGCATCGGCTGTAACACGCCTGCAGTTACGAGGGAGAATTCAAAAAGCTGCCACTGAAACATTACACTACCTCCGAAAACGAGGCTTGGAAATTTCTTCCGAGAAATGCGCCCTCGTAGCTTTCACATGAAAACCTATGGATAAGTACACTATAAGCATCAATGGTCAAACTGTACCATACGTTCGATCACACAAGTTTTTGGGCGTCATAATTGACAGGAATCTATCATGGAGCGATCATGTTTCGTACATGAAGAAACGGTTAATGGAAATCTGTAATATACTCAAGTTCTTTGCAGGGAAGACTTGGAGAATGTCTCCCAGTGCAATGCTGCAACTGTACACAGTACTTTTTCTCGGTTTCCTGCGGTACAGTTTACCGGCATTGACCAATGCAAGCAAACCAAGCCTTCGAACGCTACAGAGTGTTCAGTCCCAGGCACTCCGGATTTGCCTCGGTTAGCCTCGTAGTGCGTCGACAATGGCTACTATAGCTATCGCCGGTGACCACCTCATCACGACACATATCGACGTTGAGGCATTCCGGACACATATAAGGCATATTGCTCGGACACCCTGCCACCACCTAGCCTCTTTACCAGCAGACAGACCACGTTCGTCATTTTGCCAATCAGTCACCACATACTGCGATTCTTTACCAACATGCTTCACACCCGCCACCAGCACTTCGACTCCTCCCTGGTGCCTGACTCAGGCTAATATCAGGCTAACTTTACCTGGCATCAAAAAAAAGCAGATATGTCGTCACCTGCTCTTAGACAGCTTGCTCTGCTCTTATTATACGAGACGTATCAACGCTGTATACACGTATACACCGACGGCTATGTTTTACAGAAGAGTTCAACGGCATCATTTGTTATACCGATAATTGACACGACCAGAAAATTCAAGACCTCCCGCGTTACGACATCAACGGGAGCAGAGCTCACAACTCTTCGTGCCGCATTGCAATTTATGAGTGATCAACATCCACGAAAATGGACAATTTTCAGTGACTCAAAGGCGGCACTGCAATCTCTTCTATCCCCTTTACGCCACGGCCCATACGAACAGCTGGTATTTGAGATTGCAGAAAAGACTCACCAATTCATTGAGGAAGGACATGATATAGCCTTTCAATGGCTGCCAAGTCATTGTGGAATAATTGGCAATGAACGGGCCGATCGAGCTGCCCGTTCTGCCCATGCTGAAAGCGATGAAATATCAATTTCGCTTTTCAGAACTGACACTGCATGGAAACTTTGCATGCTTGCTCGCAAGCGCACCACGTCACAATGGAACGAGTCACATTTCTTCCATGCACGGTTAGGTACTTTAGACCCAACTCTAAGTCTTCGAATTCCTCCGGATTTACGCCGACAAGACGCTACTATGCTGTGCAGATTATGGTTGGGCGTCGCATTTACCAATGCGTACGCATTCCGCATAGGAATGGCTCACACTGCTGCATGCGACCATTGTGGCAGTGATGAAACACCTTGGCCCATTCTGTGTGAATGCCCACAATACTGCTCGCAGAGACAGTCACTCTGCAATGCACTAGATGAACTGGACAACCAGCCTCTTTCGGAAGAAAGACTCCTGTGCTGCCGACAGGACTTTATGTCGCAGAAGAAGGCTGTGAAGGTGCTCATGCGCTTCTTGCGTTCAACCGGCCTGTCCAAACGACTGCGATCGGAGCTCCCTAAATGTGTGTGCATGTGTTTTATTTCTAATTTATTTTAAATCTCTCTATAGCTAACCTCTTTCCGACCCTTTTCCCCACCCCCGTACAGAATAGCAAACCAGTTCGTCTAGGTTAACCTCCCTGTCTCTTGCTTTTAATTATTTCTCTCTTTCTCTCTCTTGTATATACCATTGTCATCACTTGGCACCTGGAGTAGCCTGTTAGGTGAAAAACCAGACAAACCTCTCCAGCTCCCAATTAAAATAATTCTCTCTTTCTCTCCTTCTAGGCAATAAGTTTGTCTAGGATGCAAACTCAACCTCGTTGGACCTTAACTCTCGTTCAAAATTTTCAGCAGTTCATATGGAGGGCTAAACTCACCGGACCATGATTGCATTTCTCGTAATATTATAGTAGAGCATTGCAGATAAATGATTAAAAGGGCGTATGTTCTACCTGGTTGAAGGCTTACTTTATTTAGTGTACTGGAGTGTGAGATTACACTTAGGGAGAGTTATACAGAAGGAGGCCATTTGGTGTTCACACAGCAGCGAGACCTCGGTTAAACATGCCTAAAATAGTACTATATTCATCAGCGCAATTGATAAATACAGGAATGTATTACGTAAAGTAAGTAAAAAGGGTAAAATAATTTGTACAACTTAACATTCCCACAGTAGCACCTTCCAAAAATGTAAATAGAGCCCAAGCTCCACCTACTTCTAAAGAAGGTGTTGAAAAGAAGGAATTTATAATAGTTTGATCATACATATCTTGCTTTCTCAAATACTGAATGACGTGACCTTGTCCATATAAAAAAAGTTTGGGTGCTATCCGGGGCTCTACGTTGGCAACGCACACAGATACCGCACTTGGAGTCCAGGTCTCTAAGAGACACTCGTATAGATAATCTTGAAACGTCAGTCGATAGTTCCGCTCACGATGATAGCCTGGCATTTATAACCTCTTCACTAGCAAACGATGATGCAGACAAGAAAAAAAATCTAGCTTGAAAAATCTAAGTTTAGAGGCTTTAAAAAGAGGAAAGACACCTAAAAACATTGCAATTTAAATTTAAAAAGGTCCCACTATACAGGCACTCCAGTAGAATGTATTGCCAGAACACAGGCAATAAAAGTTAATGCTGGGTTTAACTGTTTCAGATACTTTTCACTGCATTGTCTGAGACCAGAGAAATAGCTCTGGTTGACCCTTCTTTGTGTGCACGGAGTCACTAATATTAAAGCTTTAAGCGACGGTGGAGTATTTGTTTATTTTTTGTTGGAAACCAGTTGCATTTCATCGCATGCCTAAAATAGTACCAGTATATTTATTTTATCACGATATCTCATTGCGTTATTTTGGACATGCATGTCACATCTGTCATGTAAATTGGAGTAATGATGTGTTCACTGAACATAGGGTTGTTTGTCGCGACGCATAGATGCGCCAATGTCTAAGCACCCCTTATCACTAGAATGCTAGGCAATTTTCGTTCATTCTACGTAGTCTAGATAAACTTTTTTTAACAGAACACTTTTAGGAAAATTTCATTGAATTTTTGTGTTGTTACAGTAGAAGCCATCTAGAGGACAAGATGTTAAACCGACATGGAGTACTGTACGCATCGGAAGTGTTTAGACTCTGCGAAAATATATTGGAATGGAGTGAAAAAATGTCTATTACAGAAAAAAATGAATTCAGGGCTAGAAGCAGGTGAGTAGGGTTCCTAGTCCACAGCTCCACTGTCCTCAGCAGCCCACCGCGCCACGTCCAGGAGCGCCACTTGGGCGTCCTTTTCCTCGCTAGCGAGCAAGGTCTCCCACTGATGCGTAGTGAATCCCTTCACTGGAATCTGATGCGTATTAAATACGGAGCATTGTTTAGTCACACCATGTCACTCGTCGTCGGCGTCCACACCCCCACTGAGCATGCTCGCGCCTCGCGTATTGTACCGCATGCTTGCGTACCGGGCCAACTATTTGCTGCCCCCTTCTCTCACCTCGCAAGACCGACGGAGGCAGCGTCTGCTAGTAAAACAGAATGCTCGAGCTGCACAAACGTTCATTGACCACTGGATCACACATCAGCGTCCCACAACTTGTTGAAGGCAACACTTCTCCTTCATTCCGTAAATAAGAATAATAAAGACGAAACAACAATTCGGTATTCTCAAACCATCTCTCACCTCGAAAGACTGACGCAGGCTGCAACTGCTAGTAAAAACTGACTACTCGAGCTGCACAACTGTTAACTGGTCACCCCGTATACGTACGCACTGGATCGCACATCAGCGTTCCATCACTAGTTCAACGCAACTCTCGTCCTTCATTCAATAAATAGAAATAATACAGATAAAATAGCCATAAGGCATTCCCTAACCATAGCCAGTTACGCAATATTTACGCGACACCCCTGTCCTCCCCACTCTGCGACCCATTTACTCGAGTTCCCCCCGTGGGAAGATGCGGGTGGCATTTTTTTTATTTTGGGTTGCCTTAATTTACATTTTCATGTATTGTGAGCAAGTATTGGCTATTATCCACACAACGGGCAAGAACCGGGGTATGCGGTTGTGTGCATCGCATGTTTTGAACGCAGGTGCAGATATGTATTTATCTGCAGGCGGCGCCACTCATGCGCTTCTTTTACACTCGGTTGAACTTGGGGCGGAGAGTACCGTCGTCGTTCTCGACGCTCGTATTCTTTCGCAATAGCCGCGTTTTCATGGTCAGAGAGTGCGGTTTTTCTTGGGCCAGCCCAGACGCTAACGAGCAAGTCGAAGACAAAACACGACACGCTGTTTCCAACCAAGAGCATTGTAAGAGGCAAGGCCGCAACTTACGATTCCACGCTTGCACATCACATGTAAGACTCTCCAGCTAAGCTGAGCGAGAATTTTCAACGCGGAACATTTCTTAGTCGCACGATGTCGCGCTTCGGCGTAAGCACCAGCGCCGCCTACACCCCAACTGCGCATGCTCGGTTTGTTTCGCGCATCTTGCCTTGTTTTGTCTCTCTCGAACACGAAATGCTGTTATCTTGATATGCAAACGAGGTTCATCTAACAGTCTCTCTCCCTCCCGTATTTCCAAACTGCGGCACGGAGCCGTCATTTTCTTCGAAATAAAAGTTCCATTCACTGAAGCTTTTCAATCCGAATGCATTTTTAGTCGGGTATGTGAAGCGTCCACAGCGTTTACGCACCATCAGGTGTTATCTCTCCACCACCTTTCCCTCTCCCATAGCAACAGCCCCGGGCCGCGCGCTTATCATCGCCCGTAGTATGCGGAGCATGTGGCGCGAGAAATCGTAGGAGAGGGTAGGTTCAGTGCTTCACCGCTTTTTCTATCGCCGTTCACTTCTCTTCTCCCTGCGCACCACTCTCCCGTCCACTCGCGCAACAATCTCGACGATTCGCTGGATGGACGCCTCTCAAGAACATTCAGCAATGTGTGCTCGAGACGCCGCTGTGAAACGCCAACGCAGAGCCGAGAACTCTGGCGCCATACTATTCCATCCGCTGGCTCCTCACTCTCAATCGTACGCTGGCTGGGTGCCTCCTAAGGCGTTGGCAGAACTTGGTGAAGGCAGGGGCTCCAGAACCGAGGGGGCCGCGGGAGCCGTCACCCCCACAGGTTAAAAAACAGATGGAGCATGCCCACACCCCCCCCCCCCCTCTTACACGGTACCCTGGTACCCCCTCTCGGCTCAAGAAATGCTTTTGCATTTCCTCACGATTCTCTTCGGCGAGAAAGGGCCATTTTCGGGGGCAAAGCTCCCTACGCCGTGGGTCGCGCGTCCGCGATGTATGTAGCAGTAGTAGTAGTCGTAGCAGTAATTAGCCAGCTCCACTGCCGAACTAGAGGAGTGACCTGGGCGCACCCTTTTCAATTTAGAAGGAAACCGGCGCACGTTATTCATAAATAAAAAGATAGTTGTTTCTCATGAAATAACCTACAGGAACGAGTATCAGTGACTTAATCTCTAATAAAATTGCTTTATATTTGATGCTTATCAAAATTAATCTAGTATCAGAAGGACGCACTTTGAGCACAATCTGTCCAGAAAGGGTTGCCACGTTAAACTCACCGGGCGTAACCTCCTTGTTTTTACCAAGCTTTAGCGAGGGTTGGGCCGCAGTGCCATGATTATAGCGAATGTACTAGAAGTGGTTAAAGGTGGGAAGTAGACACGAAGTGCCGGTCATAAAAAAGTGCGTGAGTGCCACCTCTGGTTTAGTCCTTGGAATGTCCACTGGGGTACTTTTATATGCTGAATATATAATGAAAACATGCGATATGGCGGTACTTGGAGCGTTCACTAGATGGACGGACATATGGATGGACAGACAGACCTACAGACAGATGCACGCACGGATGGATGAAGAGACGCATGAATGGACGGACGCACGGATGGACGCAGGGACAGACGCATGGCCGATCGCACAGACGGACGAACAGATGGACGGAAGCAAGAACGAACAGACGGACGGACGCTTTGCCCCGCTCATCATCATGAACTCCGTGGACATGGTGTGATTTTTCTTTTATGTCTATCAATGCTTGCTTTGGCTCATCATGCCCCTTGCTTGAATTTGGATTCGTAGAAAACATTTAAAGTTCCCCAATTTGAGAGTGTCTTGTGCCCGCTTGGTTAAAGAATAAAATTAAAACCTAATCTATTTATGCAGCGTTTTTTATTGCGGAAGTTACCAGCAAACCTGTTCAGACTGGCGAAAACGTACTGAGGCATAACCACATCAAACAACAGGTCTCCCAGAGTGATTGAGATAGGTGCGGCGTCATAAACTTTACCTTATTGACGAACAGTGCCTGTATGTTGTGCCACATTTCCAAAGAGCCGAAGTCTCGGGATGGCTTTCAGCTCTCCCATAGCACTCTACTACCCCTGTGACACTGTAAGGTTTAATGTCATTTGCACCCGATGACATACACATTTAATGACCTTAATTTGCTATCACATGGGGATGTCTTATGTCAATAAAAGAAAATGACTTCACAAAACGAATGAGATAGCCGAACTCATTCGAATGAGTTTTCTTCGCGAAGATGTACTCTCGCCGGAAGAGGGCCGTGAGCAGATTATATATGAAAGGGTTAACAAATCATAACAAGTAATAAAATGGGTTTATTTTTAAGTATTGTTTATTTATTTAAATACAATTCAACTGAGCCGTTAGAAAAAGATTTTGGATATTCTCGTTCAGAGGGACTTTCTCAAAAGCGTCCCCGGCCATGTAGGCCATGTCAGCCATGTGCTCAGTGTTTACGCTAGCCTCGGAACTGTCTTTCTTGGTTAACATGCCTGGCACGAAGGGAGAAATACGCCACGACAACGCTCCTTATCTGATCGGCGCGAGAAGTTGCAGCGGCTTCCTCGCACTCCGCTATGTCAGATATATTGAACGTTTACCACGTGACCCGAACAGCGATAGTGACTCCAATCTCGCCTCGGCTTCGTATAAGCTACGACCTTTTCTTTGGATATTAAAAAAAAACTGCATAATAACCTTTCGTCCTGAATTTCATCCTCGAGGAAACATTTTTTATAAGTCTCAGTATACATATTAAATTTCTTAGACACGCTGCGACTGTTTTTTGTTCAGCCCTGTCTTAGCAACATCGCGATTGCCATCATTTACAAATGACAATATATCCTTCCGTGCACGTAGCAGCACATGTCTCCTAATGTCATTCGATATGTCGAATGTCATTAGATTAAAATGACACTGAAATTTCTCGTGGGACAGGGGCATAAAATGTTATCCCCTTTTTTCTGAACGCAGAAGGTTATGCAATTTTCGCTTTTTATACATAGTGTAAAAAAAAACTTTCTCTAAACAGAATGTGAGGCCCAGGGGATGACCTAGCGTTCACCCATAGTAGAGTATCAAGTACTCCCAATCTGTTCACCCTTTTTTTCTAAACACACAAACCAGTTTTACCCTTTCTGCAGTCCTTGGGACAGCTTTTCGCTCTATAATAGTAGAGTACCAAGTGCTCTGTATCATTAACACCTTTTCTAAACACAATGTTGGTTAATTGTCCATGTAGTCACCTGTAGATCTCTGGAGAGCTGTCTGCGAATCCATAGTAGGGTGCCAATAGCTCCCTAAATCGTTAATACTTTGTTTTTAAACAGGTATTCACTCGCAGAGTTAGATTCTAATACGAGTTTTTCACCTTATTCTTAAGTGATTCTTAAAGAGAAAATAAGGTGAAAGTGAACCCCGTAAGTGTCTGCATCAGAGTGTGAGCCCTCAACAGTAGCTCACGATGAATGGGGGTAAGGAGGGATTAAAAGGATAGGTTTAAAACGTAAATAGATAGGGGAAGGAGAGAGCAAGGAGCAGGGACAGCGAACGACAAAAAAAAAAACAACGGAAGTAAAGAGAAGATAGGATAGATAGACACGGTCGCAGGAGACCGAGGACGGGGCACTACTCGGCGAGAGCACTTGTTGGCGTCAGGAGATGTCGTAGGGCGAGCTCAGTTGGCCAGAGCTAAATGCACTGTCGTCAGAGATCGCCGGCGCACAACCCGTCAGCACGAAATACAGAGAGCGAGTCCATAGTTATTCACCTTTATTAATGGTAGTACCTTTCCTTGGGTATTTACAACATATAATCGACGATTTATAGCAATATGCTGCCGCACTGACATGAGCTGACAATGCAAAAAACCATTGAAGAAATTTGTGTTTAGTAAAAGTTGGTAACGATTTAGAGTACTTGGTACTCTACTAAGGGAGAGCAAGGCGTCTCGTCTTCTCGTGGGCCTCACATTTCATGAGGCCGTGTCGACGAAAAGTACGTTGTGAACAACCAACGCGTCTGGGGAGCGTCATAAAATGACACTAACCAAGCATAGACTATTAAAAGGCTGTAAATATTGCGTACGTGAACGCAGATATTTCGATATGACTGTCTCTCCATCACTTGATTCAGCACCCTTGCTATATTTTAAGCAGTTGCTGAACGCTCAGTTCTCTTGAACTGGTCGCTTGTCAACGCTGTCGATCAATAAGCAAATATTATGTATACATATGGCGTAGCATCCACACGTAAAGATTAGCAGTTTTCTTTGAGTAGAAAATACATAGATACGGTAATAAAAAAATGCCTTACTTTTCTTCCGCGGCGCTGGAATACGACGGTCTGCATGAAAAAGCACTCTGTCATTGATATGTGCTCCCAGCTGGCGGTGAATATTCATTCTGCACACGCTAATAGTCTCCGCCAGAACTGCCAGATAGCATCCACATCTGACGGCAGTACTTCCTCTATTTTCTCAATGCCAACCAGACGTGGTTGATTCAACTAAAAGACGCTGTCTGAGGCAAGTAAAGATATAAGTGGCCGCTTGGCTGGCAGAACATTGTCAAGTTTCGACGACATTTGCAGCAAAACACGCAAAAACACAGCCAATCTTTTTATAGGGGTAATCGAACAGTGAAATTTCAAAGATGTATTTTATGGTGGCTAAGAACATTGAATCAAATCTGGAATAAAAATCTTCTAATGCAAATTAAAGCACTAATAATAGCAATCTGCCAATATCATCGATAACGCGGCAAGGCGCGGCTACCCAATACCTACAAGTTCTAATAAACTGGCAATGTGCTGCATCACCTCGAGTACTGCCAGTTCCAAATTATTTGGATAACCGCAAGAATCCGCATTTTAAAATGCACGTCGGAATGATGAATTTCCCAACGACCAGCGCTTTGCGTCGTAGACAGAGAGAAAAAAGTGTTTCATTTAGTAATATATAAACCCAATTTGTGGGAGGAAATTCTAGTCCGGGTTCCCTATATATGTTGACTTCGGCGACCCCCGGGCCCGTTACACTAAGGCCTGGCGGACCTCGAAGGCCCGTCGCAGAGGGCATCATCCCACCAAATTTGAGGACTACACAGCATGAACAAATGCTTACTTGCAAAGCCATTCATGCACGGTTTTGTTGGCCAAAAGCGCAGCGTTTGAAAACGCTTGCGGTATAGGTGATAGAACTGGGCAAAAAGCGCATGCCTTTTTTCCAGAAATGAAGTTTTGAAACGCTTCAAAGTCATCTCATGTGTTGTTTTACGCGTGAAAATGACATAACTTTTTTGTCAACTAAACATGCGCTCCTTTTTTAATCAGAATATTAGTGAAAGTTCTGACTAAAGGCTTATTGAAATGCGTGAAACACCGTTTGAGCCAACCCACCCTAACATTTTAACATTTGGCAGCCGAATTACTCGGAATACGGGGTACCAGATTTACCCATCAAATTAAGGTATTCGATTAGGAATTATTCTATTCGAATTCAAAACTCAAATAATCGCACCCCCCTGGTTTATAGTGTATTAACTGTTCAACAGTCTTTCCTTTCAAGTGCTAGCTTCTTTTGCTGTTGAATTTCCAGCTCCCAAGGCTACATTTCTCTTCAATAAGAGCATTTTCATCAGTTTTGCTATGCTGAATTCTTCATTTGCTCATTCTTTTTTTCCTACATTACGAGAAACTTATCGCACGCTCATAACTCACGCATGCATTTTCCGTGCTTTTTCATCGCATTACTGCATGTACAATTTCTTTACGACATATCCTATAGAGCGAGAGAACGAGAGTTGTTACAAGCGTAGAGGTGTGAGGAGGAGACCCGGCACAAATAACAGAAACAATTCAAGTTAACGACAATAAAACAGTGAAAAACATTATGCTGTAGAGGGAGGCCTTCTTGTTTACCTAATGTCCTATATACAATCCATATCCTGTACAACCGCAGTGCAACAATAGCTCCTTCAAAGCCCAATTATGCATCAGATGAATCAAGCGGACACGGCCAGCTGTGAACATCTTCACTGGCAGTGTGTTTCATTTCGACATTGATATCGCGCATGAAGGTGAATTCATTATAAAATTAACATTGATAATAATATTTTATACGAATTATATTATTAGTAATGGACCAGGATTTACGTCCGGTAATCATGATATGACTATGAAAGACGCCGTAGTAGAGGAATGCGGAAACTGTGAATATCTGTTTTTTCTTTACCCTGCATTGACATCACATAATACATGCATCATTAGCACTTCGCCTCCATCTGAATGTGACTGCCGCGGGTGGAATCAAACACGCAAATTTCAGTTGGGCAGAGGAGCACCATGACAGCTACCCTATGCAGCGGCCAGTTGAATAAAGGCGATGAACGATAGGTCAAACTCACGGCACTGACAAATGCATCACTGTGCGCTGCCTTTACAAGCTTGATTTATGCACTGCCAGTCTCCTGAACATTCATCTGTTTTATACTTACAGATCACAAACATTCCTAACGCAAACTAGTAGGGTAGGCCATCCTAGTTCATAACAATGCGCTGCATGTCCGTGGGACTAAACTTTTTTTTTATTTTTTGTTCTGTTATGCTACCTCTACACCGTCAACGACCAATCATCAAAAGGCCACCGTCAGAAATTCAACGAAGCACTTAGCCATAGCAACCGCAAAATGTCCTCAATATTTCAGAGTGCTCCTGAAACCGTTGAACCATACTGACCAGGAACGAACCCGGTGTAAAAGTACCATTTGTGCATTGTTTTATCAGCGGCAGTCATGGAGCAAGCGTGACCGGAGTTTTGCAGTTAATCTAAACTTTGAACTTAGCCTAGCGTGACTGCTGACCCCAAAGTGATGCGAACTAGGCTTTAATGGCGAATAGATTGCCGCTGTTACACGGTCCGGTGAGCAATTCTTTTTTACTGGATAGACAGCTGCGCCAATATTCTGAGAGATGGGTGCAGATATATTTCCGGGCCAGCTGTCATTTGTCACTGGATCATACTCAAATTCTGAGGCTGGTATGCTGTATATTACCATTGTCTTCATTTAGATACCTTGGACAGATATCTTTCTGTACACAGCTTCAGTGCGATCCCACTGGGGAAGCAACAGCTGTAGATTTCAGGAATTTTTTTTTTTTTGCTGATGCAGTAATATTTCTGCACACTATAGTGTATATGCATAAAGTTGAATTGTGTTAATTTCAAAAGCTTACGATGTCCTCTTGCACGCGATGCCGGGTATTCCTGCCTGGCCTAATAGCAATGAAAGTAGCGTGACCAACAAAGAGAGCTTCTCTTGTATAAGCATTTACTGCGAATATAGATTCGCAGAAAATGGAACAGAACTGTTCAACATAACAGAATTTTTTTCTACTTTGACATAAATCAATGAGTTTTTATTACGCCAATTCATTTATTTATATTTATACATAGTCACGCATTACCAACGAATCAACAAAACTATTCAAGCTTAAATTTTGAACTATTCAAGTCTTACAAAATGAAGCCTCAGATCCTTCACTACAATTCTATGGAGAGAATTTCTTTTTGTCGGGGAGTATACAGGAGAGCAGCGAATTTAGCTGATAATCCTGCTTAGCAGTTTCATAGAAACGGATATTTATTTAACATAAATTCAGAGCTATTATGGTGCATTATTAGATGCATTTTGTGTCTGTTATTTACTAGTACTCAATAACTTCATAAGCCGGGCATGAAACCAAAAAAAATCAATAAGTAATAAATTTCACAGGCCTATTTTTGGTAGGGGCATCATCTGTGAGAAGAAGTTGAGCTGTTCCATGTCATCTCTATTATTGGTCAAGTGCGGCACCTCTGAGCCTTAAAAAGCTGTTAATATAGGTACGGAATATTTCTCCAGGCTTCGATGTTTAGTCTAATGGCTAAACATGGTCACCGAATCGAAGCAACAACACTTAGAATTACCGCGCACATCTTCGCCTAAAGGGAATCCCGAGTAGCATGTTCAGCAGCCATGGTTCAACCAAACGTTCCGTAAAGAGGTGCTCTTTACTGATCACCGTAGACGTTCATGGTTGCACACACAGCCGCTTTGCGAGGCCTCGCCATTCGCGCACTCATGCTGATGTCTTCATTCATACTACTATGCTTTGCGTGTGTGAGAGGGAAAGGAGTAAGTATACGTATATTATATATACAGAGAAGTGCAACGCCGCTAGCGGACTCCACTAATACAGAAACATGCACCCGAATAGAGCGATTGCTTTTCCGAAGAGCAATCTAGTGTGTGCTCCCACTCCTAGCATGGAAACCATGACGGACAAGGGATAAGCTCCGACCATAAGCATTTTCACATCTAAAAGAGAAGCGCTTAGTAATGTGTGCTTTGCAGTTGCATTATGTTGGCCGCTATAGGGCGGTCGTACCAAGCAACAAACTAGTTCGGTAATTTGTCTCCGTAATTCACCGAAGTACTACGCGTTCGTCGCGCGTCTTCAGGACGGGTGTTCGCCCGGCGTGTCTTCGTCAATGCGCATTTCTTCACCGTTCAGTAGCTGCAGTACGACTGTTTTTGTCGTGTTTACCAAGCCCTACAAAAGTAGCGCAATAAAAAAGAGTGGAAAAGAGCTGGCTCTACTTACCCGCGTCTCACTTGGCCGCCTAAATTCATCCCGAATTACGGCAGAAACGCCGAGAGTGGGCGTCATAAAAAAAAAATGGCAGCATATCCACGGGGTGAATGATGGAGAGTGGGGTGAAGCATGCGTCCGCCAATTCGTTCTTGCTTCCGTCCGTCCATGCGTCCGTCTGTGTGACCGTCTATGCGCCAATCCGCCCGTCCGTGCGTGCGTCTGTTCGTGCGTCCGCACGTCCATCCGTGTGTCCGTCCCTGCTTTCGTTCATGCATTCGGTCCTGCGTCCGTCCATGCGTCCATCCGTGCATGCAGCCATCCATTCGTCCGTTCATGCATCTGTCTATGTGTCCGTTCGTCCGTCTAGTCAACACTCCAAGTACCACCACCTCGCATGTTTTCATCATATATTCCGCATATAGAAGCACCGTCATCCAGCGGACATTCCAAAGACTAAACGGGAGGTTTCACACGCACTCTTTCTTACGGCTTGCGCTTCGTGTCTACTCCCCACCTTTAACCACCCCGACTTCATATTATATACTAGTTCACTGTATTGATGGCACTGCGGCCGAACGCTCGCTAAACCTTTCTAAAACCAATGAGGTTATGCCCAGCGAGTATAACGTAGCGACCCTTTTTTGTCAGATAGTGCTCATTGTACATGCCAGTGGCTGCTAATGGGGAATGAGAGACAGGAAAATTCTGCTTTTAGTTAACGTGCACGCTGCAAATTTTTATTGTTCAACAACGCACAGGAGAAATTTCCCACCGGCACCACCTTGCAGGTGAAAACGTAAGACTGCTTACGCACTACGACTACGAAGAGGGATAAATGGGTGCTGCTTTGAGGAGTTTCACCTCTAATATATTCGACGATGGCACGTGACAGTAGGAAAATAATTAACATGGGTATGTGTCGGCATAAAGATAGGAGATTATAAGTGGTAGACGCACTTCTTTTTCATCAATCAGCAGGTATGCAAACCGTTATAAAGTAATTTCACGTGCCAGTAGCGTAACCAGACAATAATTAGGGAAAGCGGGGGCTGGAAAGGTTCGTGATTGCGACCATACTTTATGTTTGGTTGTGAGCGCGTCCATATCTGTGCCTGCTTGAACTTGCAAAATATATAATGCGAAAATGAAAATCTTCCTTGCGGAAGAGTGAAGTGAATACTACCTGCTTCCCCTTCTTTCCGAAAGCTACATCAGCTCTACGTAGAACAGGGCCTTCGGAAGTTTATGCTGCAGAAAACGGTTATTTTATTTCCCACACATGCGGCTTTTCATGCTGTGCGATTAGGAACTATTATTAGAATTCTTAAACTAGCAGTACTTGTTCTTGACACGTATCAGTGTGCAGAAAAACTTCACGTGCGATTTATCTAGCACTTTCGCGCCTTGATGTTATACGCATGAGTGATAAGTTAACCGTATATATAGAAGAGTACACGCATTCGTTCGTTTTGTACGCAGTATATTCTCAAATTTGTCATGTTATAATTATTTAGGACATGGCGTCTTTAAATAACGCATTTGACGATATGCGAGGCTATTTTGTTTAAGAGAAAACAACATACAATCACGTTCCTAAGTATAAAAAAGTGACATAGGGGGTGTTTAGTGCTTTAGTGTAAATAAACCATTTATTCTAACATCACCAAAACATTCACTCAACATAAACTCGAACGTTGAATGTAAAATTGCGTGCTCACAGAATATGTAGCCAGGAATGTACAGGTTGTGTTCAAAAGCTTCAATGCCATGATGCCGTAGAAAAACATAACATAGTGGCCTGGGAACTTTAGAACACTTCTTTTCGCGAAGACACAGACATAACGCTGCCAAATCAGGTCCGATGAAGCCTTTGCAATGGAGCTGCGTCCGCCAAGAAATGCATGTCCAATCACTTCATTGGCTGTCATTCTAGCCAACCTTCAGCAACCTATGCGGGGGTCACAGACCCACATCATATTTGGACGCCGCTATTCACGGAAATACGCCATCATAACCTCACAATGAAAATGTTAATTTTAAATGCGGCGCATTTTTCAGTAAATTCATGTCGGGGATCCAGCGTCAGCAGCGCCATCCACACCCCAACTGCGCATGTTCAAGTCTTGTGCCGGCCCAGGAAGACAGTAGCCAGAATCCATTAAAGGATAAGGCACCATCGGGCGTTGAACAAGCCGGGCATGCGCAGTAGGTGCACTGACCTCTCCCACCGTACTCTTCTTCCTCGAACGTGATTGATTGATATGTGGAGTTTAGCGTCCCAAAACCACTGTATGGTTTCGAGAGACGCCGTAGTGGAGGGCTCCAGAAATTTCGACCACCTGGGGTTCTTTAACGTGCACCCAAATCTGAGTACTCAGGCCTACAACATTTCCGCCTCCATCGGAAATGCAGCCACCGCAGCCGGGATTTGATCCCGCCACCTGTGGGTCAGCCGCCGAGTACCTTGGCCACTAGACCACCGCGGCGGGGCGCCGGCGAACGCGGGCGATGTGTACATATAATCGATGGAGCGCGCGTTCGTAAGGCAGTCAAGGGTGTCTTTACTTGGTTTTCGCTCGACTTGAGGCTTTGCTTGACTCGAGTCGATGTGATGAACAGAACAGTACGTTCAACCGGTGGTGGGTCACAACCGAACATCAGGGCTCCATCGCTCGTTGAAGCCAGCGCTTCCCCTTCGTTCAGTAAATAAGAATAATAAAGCTGAAACAACAATCAAGCATTCCCAAAGCATAACCAATTATGCAGCATTCACGCGATACTCGCCTTCTGTGAAGCATTTACTCGAGTTCCCCCCGAGGGAAGATGCGGGTGGCATCTTTTTATTTTGGGTGGCCTTAACTCACATATTTATGTAATGTAACCAAGTGTTGGCTGTCGTCCACATTACGTGCAATAACCGGTGTATTCGGTTGGGCGCAGCGCATGTTTTAAACCCAGGTGCAGATATGTATTTGTTTGCAGGTGGTGTCACTCACGCACTTCTTTTACACTCGGTCAAACATGGGGCGGAGAACACCGGCGTACTCTCCGCCCCATGTTTCTTGCTTGAATTCGGATTCATAGGAAACATTCCATTTTCCCCAATTCAAGCGCTCGCAGTCAAGGCGGCTTGATGGAGATAAGTCAGCTCCAATAATCGTGAAAGCAAACTTATCCTTTTTCACAGTAAGGCACACATACTGATACCCTTCATCAGGCGAGACTCTGTGGTGAACGTAAGCGGTATTCTGACATCGACTCCAAGGCCATGGGTGATCCCTGGTTACTTCAATGCCCACCATTGCATATGGGGAAGCTCCAGCGTCAACTCTAGAGGAAGAAAATTGGTGTCCTTAGCCTCGGAGTACGAACTCTGCGTTTGTAACGATGGAAGCCCTACATATTTACGCGGATCAGCCTACAGCAGCTGCCTGGACATTACATTGGTTTCTCGCTCACTTACCAGGAAAGTGCACTGGTTTTCGGATCTGGAAACGTGGGCCAGCGACCACATACCAACTTACCTGTGTAAAGAAGGTTTCACTAGCTCCAAGTCATCAAGAGGCCTCAAATAAACTGATTGGCCGAAATTCAAAATGTTAAACGAAGACTGCTGTACCGAGGGCTCATCATATAACCTAGAGGACTCGATAAAGGATGTCCTACAGAATACCACGGATTCACTGTTGACTAGTCACAAGTGCACCGGTTTCGACATCGAGCTAGAAAAACTTCGCGCAATACGCCGTCGTGCAGAACGAAGGTACTGTTACGAAGCGCGCCTCCGACGAAGTTACGAAGGGCGCCCCGAATCTCACCGCTGCAACCACTGTGTACGAAAGACGGTGACGCCAGCACGGTCCCGAAGGCGCCACTGCTCCGATCTCCACCGACACGGTCACCAGCCGTTTGGTAGCGTATGTTTCTCAGCTCGCGACTGCTTCTGCGCAGAGCTTATAGACGAGTGGACGAGACGACGGTGAGTTAAACAAGGTTTATGTACAGCACATATACAGAAGCTTCTTCTGGACTGGGCCTGACAGCTTAGAGACCCGAAGAGCCGAGCTCTCCTCTAACACATAGGTCTACTGCTAACACATAGCTCAACTGTTCGCGACGCGCCGCAGGGCTTCATTCATATGTACCGGGTGGATTCTTTGAGTAACCAAATGTCCAACCGGAAGCACCGCTGGTCGTGAGGTCAGACTCCTCCGATGGGGTCGCCGCTGCGCCCCGTCTTCTCATCGAATCTGGAGCCGCTGCGCTGCACGTGGCTGCACCCAAGGACGAGTGACGTCGCCACGCATTGCGTCAGACTCGCCATACAGGAAGGCGCCGGTTGTCTGGCTGAGGTGACTCACAGCACGTGCGCGGCAGAAACGCACCACCGCGTGATGACGCCGTTGAGTTGTTCGCATCAGGCGGGCTCGCGGGCTGGCCTTGACACAGATTGCCTTTTTCAGAGGCATGGACGTTCACTGTGGACTCGCAGGCATAACAGTACCGACGGACAAAGTGCAAGGATGATTTGAGGCTGGCTAGACGCATTCAAAAGAAAATGCAGCGGCACATGGATAAACTAGCTAGGCGACGTTGGACATTCTTTTGCGAGTCGTTGGATCCACGAAAGCCCCTATCACTGATATGGCGAACTGTCCGGGGTCATAGCATAACCTTGGGTCAGCGACACCTGTTTACATTTCTGGCACTTCACCATTGATGCAGAGAGATTGACGTCGCAGAACTTTTCTGTAGAAGAATTGCCGGTGATTCCAAGTTCGCAGTACCAAGAACGGGAACATTTGACAACCCACCGCCCTCACGTGATCCCCGTATGGAATGCCAGTTTTCTATGGATAAGCTAGAGGCGGCACTGGCTCTGTGGAGACGTTCTTCAGCACCCGGACCTGACGGCATTACCTATCGTGCCCTTTGTAATCTTGGAGACGAAGCTCGAAAGGCACTCTTACGCCTATACAACGACTCCTGGCAGACTGGTACGGTTCCCCAGGCATGGAAGTCAGGTCGCCTCATTCCACTTCTAAAGGCTGGTAAATCTCCTTTGGATATTGCCTCATACCATCTTATCGCACTTGCCAGTTGTGTGGCAAAAACGATGGAACAAATGATTCTAACACGAATGGAGTGATATTTAGAGCACTATGAAATCTATCTAGTATCCATGACTAGATTCAGGCACGGCCATTCGTCAATCGACAACGTTGTTGATCTGGTGACATATATTCAACAGCAGAAAGCCTGTAAGAGACAGTGCGCCGCCCTGTTTCTAGACGTTAAGGGAGCTTACGACAATGTCACCCATGAAGCCATCCTTAGTGCTTTGGAAACAGTATGTCTTGGTGGCAAGATATATATGTGGGTGTACAGCTACTTACAACTGAGATCATTTTACGTGATGAACGCGAATGTCCCACCACGTGATTATTACAGCAGCCGAGGAGTTCCTCAGGGAGGAGTGCTAAGCCCTACACTTTTCAACCTAACTCTCATTGGTCTATTCGAGCAGCTACCCAGCACTGTAGAACTTTCTGTCTACGCTGATGACATCTCCAATTGGACATCAGGTGTGACAAGGCCTCAGCTTCGCGCCCGCCTTCAGAAGGCTGCTACAACGACGTCAAGCTGCCTTCGTAAACAAGGCCTCGAGGTGTCCTGCGGAAAATGTGCAGTGGTAGCGTTCACGCGGAAACCAATGTCTGCTTACAGCATATCGATTAATGAAGAATACATATCGTTCAGCAGAAGCCACAGCTTCTTGGGAGTCACAATAGGCAGAAACCTGTCGTGGACTCGACACGTGAACTATGTGAAGAAGCGGCTGATGGCAACATGCCACACGTTCAAATTCCATGCAGGAAAGAATTGGGGAGTGCCCATACCATCCATGCTACAACTATACAGAGTTCTGTTTATCGGATTATTACGGTACAGCTTACCTGCAATATCTAACACCGGCAAGATTAACCTGTGCGCAATTCAGAGCATTCAAGCCCGAGCACTTAAGATATGCCTTCGATTACCCCGCAGTGCTTCAACGGCTGAAACCATTGCCATCGCCCAAGATCACTCGATAAAGACGCATATTATTACCGAGACAATGCGCATGCACCTCAGGTATTATGCCACGACCCCTTCTCACCACTTGGCGAGCCTAGCTGCTGAAAGGCACCGCACTACATACGGCACTACTGTCTACAAGTATCGTTCATCGTTTACTGAGACGTACGCACCTGCATCAAAGCCACTGCTTCCTCCTTGGAGCTTGAGCTGGCCGCGAGTTCACTTAATGATTCTAGGAATGAGGAGAAAATCGGACTTACCGACACATGCCCTGAAACAACTGAGTCTATTCGTACTGGAACAAAACTACACTAACCACGTGCACATTTACACGGATGGCTCTACTACGCCGTCTAGTTCAGGTGGAGCAGTGGTTATATCATCACAAGGGGTAACTCATTGTTTTAAGACTTCACATGTGACAACGTCAACGACGGCAGAACTCGAGGCTCTGCGCATTGCACTGGAACTCATCAATTCAGAAGAAAGACTAGGTAAATTGGCTGTGTTTTCTGACTCAAAACCAGTGTTACAATGCCTGATATCAGTTCTCCGACGCGGATGCCACGACCGGTTGACCTACGAAACCATGAAACTTCACCACCTTTTAATACAAAAAGGCCACAACATCGTCTTTAGTGGTTACCTCGGCATTGTGGTATAGCCGGCAATGATTCTGCAGATCATTCTGCTCGCACGTCAAATAAAGAAGCGACCAGCGTTCCGATTCCGATTTCCAGAGCAGATGTGGTGAGGCAGATTCGTCAACTGGCCCGCCGTCTCACACTGACTGAGTGGAACACACCAAGCCTACGAGGTACAAGACTGCACGAGGTGGACCCTTCACTACAACTCCGACCTCCACCCGGCCTACATCGACGTGCAGCTTCGCTTCTCTATCGCCTTTGGCTGGGAGTTGCTTTCGCGAAAGTTTATACCACGTTAATCGGGATTACTGACAGTGCGGTGTGCGATGTTTGCGGCACCGACGAAAATATCGAACACCTGCTGTGCCATTGTCATCGATTTGCCTCAGATAGACAAGTCCTTGCCAACGCAATGCGACGACTGGATGATCGGCCTCTTTCGGTGCAGGTGCTATTACAGCAACGTCCACATGCCTCGACAGCCCACAAGGCAGTGAAAGCTCTGCTGTGTTTCCTGAGAAAGACAGGCTTGTTGAACGCCTCTGACATGTGGTAGAGTTCTACACGCAGCAGTGAAAGTACTGTCAGTGTCTTCCCCACCCCTTTGTTCTTCTCTCTCTCTTCCCTCTTTCTCGTCTTTCTTGTCCCCTTCCCTAATCCCCCGTGTAGGGTAGCCAACCGGATGTCTTTCTGGTTAACCTCCCTAGCTTCTCCCTTTTGTAGCTTCCTCCTCCTCTTCTTCCCCAATTCAAGAAAGTTTCTGTGTCTTGTACCACTTGGTTAAATAATAAATTAAAACCTAATCTATTTATGCAGCGTTCTTTAATGCGCAGGTTACCAGCAAACCTGTTAGGACTGGCGGACAAGTTCTGAGGCATAACCAGATCAAACAACAGGTCTCCCAGAGTGATTGAGGTAGGTGTGGTGTCATAAACTTTACCCTATTGACCAACACTGCCTGTCTGTTGCGCCAAATTTCAAAAAGCTGAAGTTTCGGGATGGCTTTCGGCTCTCCCATAGTAGAGTACCGAGCATTCTAATACCCCTGTCACACGGGATGGTTCAATGTCATTTGCGCCCAATCACATATACATTTAATGACCTTAATGGCTGTCACAAGGACCCGTCTAATGTAATTAGGAGAAAATGACTTCAGAAAACGAATGAGATAGCCGAACTCATTCGAATGAGTTTTCGTCGCGAAGATGTATTCTCGCCGGAAGAAGACCGTGAACAGATTATATATGAAAAGGTTAATAAATCATAACATGTGATAATATAGTTTTATTTTGAAGTATTGTTCAATTTCTTTGCATACAATTCAACTAATACGTTAGAAAAAAATTGAGTATTCTCGTTCACAGCGACATTCTCAAAAGCGTCACCGGCCATGTTGGGCATGTTAGCCATGTGCTCAGTGTTTACGCTAGCCTCGGAGCTGTCTTTCTTGGTTAACATGCCTGGCACGAAGGGTTTCTCACGTGGTATTTTTTTGTATTTCGCGGGCACTTGTAATTAGAAGAAAAATACTAATACCTATCAGACATAAAGCTCAAAACTGCCTAAATAGACGTTTTGCAAATCGATCTACAATTTTATAATTGAAATTTTTTATCTATCTTTGTTTATTAAAACGTTAGTGAAATAAACATATCTAGTTAAAGAATATTTGAGAACACAAAAAAATAGTCTGACTAACTCCAGGCAACGGTGAGCAAGATGCGTTTGGTCGCGTCGTATTTACGTGTTCCAGCATTTTTTTAAAAACTCTGGCTAAAGTTACGTGGGACACACTGTATAGAAGCCATATGTTATAAAACCGTAGTGCAAAAATAGCTCCATCAGGGCCAAATTACCCATCAGATAAATCAAGTGGACACTGCCAGCCACGAACACCTTCACTGGCAGTGTGTTTCGTTCCGACAATGCATCAGTGCCGAAAAGTGATTTTATTCATTATTAATATTAGCATTAATAACAATAATTATATACCAGTTATGATATTAGTAATAGATCGTCATTCACGTGCCATAATCACGATATGACTATGAAAGACGCCGTAGTTGAAGGGTCCGGAAATTGTGAATATCTCTTTTTCTTTAACGTGCATCGATATCAAATAATACATGCGCCCTTGGCACTTCGCCTCTGTCTGAATGCGACTGCCACGGCTGGAATCAAACCCGTAAACTTAAGTCAAGCAGGGGAGCACCGTAACAGCTACACTACGCAGCGGACGTTCGAATAAAAGCGATGAAAGATAAGTGAAACTCACGGCACTGACCAATGCAACACTGCGCGCTGCCTTTACAAGCTTACTTTTAGTGTCCTGAACTTTCATCTGTTTTATACTTACAGAACACAAACATTCCTAACGCAAACTAGTAGGGTAGGCCATCCTAGTTCATAACAGCGCGCTGCATGTCCGTGGGACAAAACAATTTTCTAAAAATTTTCGTTTTCTTATGCTACCTCATCACCGTCAACGACCAACCATCAAAAGGCCACCCTCAGAAATTCAACGGAGAACTTTGCCATAACAACCGCGAAATGTCCTCAATATTTCAGAGTGCTCCTGAAACCGTTGAATAATACTGACCAGGAACGAACCCGGTGTAAAAGTACCATTTGTGCATTGTTTTATGAGTGGCAGCCATAGAGCAAGCGTGACCGGAGTTTTGCAATTAATCTAAACTTCGAACTTAGCTGACCCCAAAGTGATGCGAAGTAGGATTTTAATGCGAAATAGATTGCCGCAGTTACGCGGTTCGGTTAGCAGTACTTTTTCACTGGATGGACACCTGCACCAATACTATCAGAGATGGGTGCATATATATCTGCTGGCCAGCTGTCATTTGTTACTCGAATATACTCAAATTCTGATGCTGGTGCGCTGTATATGACCATTGTGTTCATTTATATACCTTGGACACATATCTCTCTGTACACAGATTCAACGCGATCCCACTGGAGAAGCAACAGTTGCAGATTTCAGGAATTGTTTGCCCATGCAGTGTTCTTTCTGCACACTATGCTAAAGCTTGGTTGTGAAGATTTCAAAAGCTTACGATCTCCTGTTGCAAACGACGCGTATTATTGTCTGGCCTAATGGCAACGAAAGTAATGGGACCAACAAAGAGCTTCTCTTGTGTAATCATACACTGCAAATATAGAGAAACTGTTCAACAT